>NC_089841.1:171869208-172204622 GCF_035609145.1 Eleutherodactylus coqui
TGAGGCAGAGGCCCCATGAATCTGCATAGCGCAGTGGATATTTCACAATAGGTTTCTTATGCATTGTTAAAAGTAAGCTGTAAATTTAGCAAAAAAATGCCATCGAAATTGAGATTTCCCAAAGTCTCCTCTTCTAGTGAATACAGGAATAGTAAAGCATTCATGGCCATCTGCAGCACTCTTCTACTAAGACCAAGGTCACGTTTGCTACCAAGCAATAAAACACATGCGTGCCAGGAAATGTTCTAAAATACTTCTATGGGAAGTGTGATCCCTTTCCGCATGCTGAATGGCCAAACGTGCAGTTCTGCAGCAGTTACAAAGGAGCGATTAGATACCACAGTTTCCTATGGAAGTACATTTTTAGAACACTTCCTAGAACTGCATTCGCCAACATCGATGGAGCCACAAATAGGCTGGCAGTAAAAAAAGACTCTTACACCCCAATGCATGCAAAAAGTGAGATAGAAAAAAAACTGGGGGTACTGGTTGACTGTACACTCAATTGGAGCAACCAATGCCAGACAGCTGCTGAAAGGCAAATAAAGTCTTGGGGTGCATTAAAAGAGGCATAGGGGCAAGGGACGAGAACATTATTCTCCCACTATATAAGGCACTTGTCAGGCCCCACATGGAATACTGTGTACAGTTCTGGACACCGGTGCTCAGGAAAGATGTTGCAGTGCTTGAGGGGGTCCAAAGAAGGGCAACTAAATTAATAAATGGAATGGGAGGATCTGGAATACCCAGAAAGGCTATCAAAATTGGGATTATATACCCTGGAAAAAAGAAGACTAAGAGGCGATCAAATAACTATGTATAAATACATTAGAGGACAATACAAGGATCTCTTCCATGATCTGTTTATACCCAGGACTGCATCGGTAACAAGAGGGCATCCTCTACGGTAAGAGGAAAGCAGGTTTCATTACCAACACAGAAGGAGGTTCTTCACTGCAAGAGTAGTGAGACTGTGGAACTCTCTGCCTGAGGACGTGGTGATGGCAAAATCCATAGAGGAGTTTAAAAGGGGACTAGACTATTTTTTCGAGCACTACAACATTACAGGATATAAACATTAAATAACCACAAGGGTTGTTGATCTCAAATGTAGATCCAGGGGTTACTCTGACTACCATTATGGAGTCGGGAAGGAATGGTTTCCTTCTGAATGAGGGTAAATTGGCTTCAGCCCACTTGTTGTTTTTTTGCCTTCCTCTAGATCAACAAGGTGGGAGGGGGGCGGGGGGGGGGGGGGACAGGCTGAACTGGATGGACATTTGTCTTTTTTCAGCCTAGCATACTGTGTTATTATGCATTAAGAAGAGCTTGTTCTTAATATATATGGTGCATCTCTGGCCTCAGTGCACCAGTCAAATCTTGCCTCCAGCAAGCGATTGCTCTGATTAGTTTATCGAGTGCGGCTTTGAGGCGGTGCTCTTGGACCAATCACAGCCATTCAATGATGTCATTCAATAAATGGCTGTGATTGGTTCAGGAGCACCGCCTCTGCCACTCAGAGCCGGCGCTCGATGAACCAATGAGAGTAATTGCTTGTTGGAGGCGGTGTATTCAAGCCCCGTCACCAGCAAGAGATGCTCAGTTGGCATTGAGGACTACGTGGAAGCATGCCGGAGCACCACAGCCCAGCGGGAGGGACCCCAATGGTGCCTGTTAAGGGAGTTTTGCTTTTTTTTTAATGTAGCATAGTCAGGGCTTATTTTCAGGGTAGGCCTTCTATATTAAGTTCCCCCCACACCCTTCCCAGAAATTGGGGTAGGACTTATTTTCAGGGAAACACGGTATTATTAAGATGATGGGATTCTATAAACTCTAAGTCATTTACCCCTACCATATTTTTTCCTGTTTACATAGCTGGAATTATCAGCTTCATCTGCATATATTTAGTGTGTTCTATTTATTGTAGGTACTTTTTATCATTCATCCCTATAACTTTTTGGTAGCTAGTAGAGATGAGCGAGCGTACTCGCTAAGGGCAAATACTCAAGCTAGTATTGCCTTTTGCGAGTACCTGCCCGCTCATCTCAAACGATTCGGGTGCCGGCGGAGAGAGCAGGGAGGAACGGGCGGGGGAAGACCTCTCTCTCTCTCTTCCCCCCACTCACTCCCGCAACTCACCCCCGTCGGCACCTGAATCTTTTGAGACGAGCGGGCAGGTACTCGCAAAAGGCAATACTCGCTCGAGTAGTTTGCCTTAGCGAGTTCGCTCGCTCATGTCTAGTAGCTACGTTTGCACCATGGGAGTCATTTTCTTTGAAACCCTTGTTTTAGTTATTACATCATGCTCTATGGATCGCACATAAAGTCTCTGGTCCATTCACTTTTTTACATTTGATACCACTATGGAGTTTTCAGATGCAGATGTGAAAATATTTTCTAATAAAAACATGGCTGCCAATGATGGATAATTGAGACAAAAGCATTAAGGTGTCTTTTTTGTGTGTTTTTCCATTGCAGTAGTGGTACAATGTCATTAACGCAACTTTTGAATAGACCTCAATAGAATAGAAATTAATATGAAATACTCACCTAGGTCCAGAAAGGTGATTTAGGGTGAGATTAGAGGACTACATCTGTACAACATAGTTACTGAAGCTGGAAAAACAAAGCTTCAAAAAGTAATTTATAATCATTATGCTGATCCAGAGGATGGCAAAGCTCCCAGTGTACTATGTACTAGATTGGTTTCTTGCCACCTCCACCCCTTACAGTCAGACTATTTACTTACAGTAATCTTTGGCACATATGATGCAATTTCTATTTTCATTCTTCAATATGTGCCAGGATGAGTTCTTATATAGCCTTTTCAACAAATATTCACTGGGTGTATCCCTTAAAATATAACTTTTATTGACAAATATATATAAAATGTTTGGGCCTCACAAAAAACAGACAAAACAAAACAGAAACAGAGCAGGAGATAGAACCCTGGAAAAGAACCGAGAAAAAAAATCTACGAAGCTGATCCCTCCAAGGTGGTACGGGAGTGTACTGATGGATAAGACACTACCGACTCACTATATCAACCGCTCCAAAATCAATTCAAATCTATTTAGAGGACCATATCGAGGTCTACCCTTATAGAAAAGGTGGAAGCGGAAAAAATTCCACCAAGTGGGTGGTTTACAGTCAGCCTCTAGTGGTGGCGAGCCCCTGGGTTCGCCCTATGTCCCATAAGCTAGACCAGGAGCAAAATGAGCAAGCGACCCAGTAAAAGCCCCAGAGCTCTGAAAATGACGTCCCGGTAAGAGACAAGTGCGGTTCTATCCACAGGAATGCCCTGTTTAAGTAATAGTAGCGGGCAAGAAGTAATCCCAGAACGATAAACCAGCAGAAGTCTATGATTGGCTTCTATCCACAGAACTAGATGAAAATTAGTTCTGAATACAAGGACACCAATCAATGCTTCCGCTGAGTACCTCCGAGAGATAAACACAAGTGGCTGATAGACTATAAGCCACAGGTTATCAATCCAGAAATACAATAGATTCTAATGAAACAGCAGGAGAACCACATTCAACGATATGATGGGTTCTCATGCAACGTGTGGTTTCAAAGACCAATAAAAGATAAGTTCAGAACACCAGTGGACAATCAGACTGGGTTCTCCTAGCAAAAAAAGGGATATTTTGAAAAATTGTTTCAAGGTTGGTTCAGACTGGTTCAACGCGTTTCTGTCTCATACAGACTCATCAGGAACCTTAATGCTTGATAGTGTCATAAGACACGGAAAAAGAATAGTTGTCCTTGATAGTAAAATATCTATCTCATGTATAGTTGGATTAACCTAAGCAGATGCCCTATGCTGTAAGCTATGCTGTTATATAGTAAAATAGGGGGTACCTATCCGTATGGGCAAATGAATAGATGATAAATTGCCCATAACAGAAAAATTGTACCAAAATACCACTTCCCCCAATAATAGAAAGACTCCCAGAAAAATAAGGAGTATGCTCATAGAAATAAAACCAACCAGGATGATTGCAACACCTATGGAGAAATGAGCGTTACAAATGTTACACTGATTCCTCACTAGAAGGTGCTAGGATAAAGTGATATCCTGGAAACAATATCCCAAACAGAACAGGGTCTCCACAATACATGGAGAGTGCTCCAAAACAAAAGGTTAAAAAAAACCAATCCGGTTAGAGATAGAGCAAAGTGGGAAGAAGAGAGAAAGAACAGCAACTCCTGTCTTGATGTCATTTTCCCTCCTGTCTACCATCAAGACTCAAAGATATAAACGGGGCAATAAACCACAAAATGAACGCATTTAAAACTACTAAACAAGAAGGCAATGATGAAACACTAAAAAAAAAAAAAAAAAAGAAATTATGTAAAAATAAGATAAAAACAGCAAAGATGGAGACAAAGACTTACTGCCAAGGAGAGTAAAACGAACCCTAAACGGTTCTTCAATTAAATAGTAAAAAGATTAATACTAAAAGTGTTGGCCCTTAAATGAAGGAAACATTGTAGAGGCGGATGAGGAGAAAGTAAATCTATTAAGGAGATTTTTCTCCAGTGTATTCAGAGTAAAATGAAATGTCAGATGAGATGCAGAGTGATAAAGTGAACTCTCCTGTGAATGTCACCAGTTTAAGCCAAGGAAGAAGTGCAGAGCCATCTTAAAAAGATTAACCAAGCCTGTTTGGGCCCTAATGACCAGGTCAAATTTTGGAAATCTGACATGTGTCACTTTAACATAGAATAACTGTGAAAAGGTTTTGCATATCCAAGTGATTCTGATATTGTTTTTTCACCACATGTTGTACTTCATTTAGGTGGTAAAAATAGACCAATAGAATTTGTGTATATATATATTAAAAGCGCCAAAGGAAAAATTGAGATATTGCAGTTGAAATGTAAAAAAAAAAAAAGACAAATATGTACAAACATACTGTACACTGTACACATTTTTCATGAGATATATACTTCCATCTATTTACTTTATTCTGGACGCACATTGGAAAAACTTTTTTTAACCATTTGGAAAATGTACAAATTTAACATTATTAACATTTTGAGGAACATTTTGTTTTCCTACACCAATCCAAGATTGCAAAGGCTCATAGGTGTCAGAATGATAGATAACCCCACAAATGACCCCATTTTAAAAGATTTGAATATATTCACTGAGGGGGGTCATGAGTATTTTGACCCCGCAGTTTTTTTTTCTTTCAGAAATTAATGCAATTTAGAGGAGAAAAAATAAAATGTCATATTTTTGCAAATACGTCATTTAAAAGACAGAATTCTTTTCTGCAGTGTACATGATAATGAAGATTTGCACCCAAAAGGGATAGCGTTTGTCCTGTGTTCAGAAGCATACCCATTGTGGCCCTAATATTATGTCTGGATGCACAACGGGGCCCAAACCGAAAGAAGCAGCCGGTGGCTTTCAGAACAGACATTTTGCTTGAAGGCGATTTAGGCCCCATTGCCCACTTGTAGAGCCCTTGAGCGGCCAAAACAATGGAGAACCCCCACAAATTACCCCACTTTGAAAACTAGACCCCTTTACGAATTTATCTAGGGCTGTACTGCATATTTTGAATGAATCTAAGCAAAGCAGAAGGAATAAATTCAGAGTTTAATTTTTTTTTAAAACAGTTTTTATTGTACAGCACACACATGAATGACAATTTTCACCCCCAAATGGATCCCCCCGTTTGTCCTGTGTTCAGAAACATACCCATTGTGGCCCTAATATTATGTTCGCATGCACAACGAGGCTCAAACTAAAAGGAGCATTAAACCAGCTGTGTTTTAAGTTAAGGTAATTTTACTTCGGTAAGTAATTTTACCTCCCCTCATGGATCAGATACGTGATGGGAGGTGAAACTAACCTTTTTTTTTTAACTTTTACGTGATCGTCGTTTTCTATTGGAAAACAGCGATCACGTACCGCGTTCCCCCGTGAAATCGCCAGGCTGTTGGCTACATTTGGTAGCCAGGAGCAGGGAGATTTTAAATTACCCCGCCAATCCACGGCTTTTGCACATGCATCCACCTTCTTGGTGGCGGGCGCGTGCGCAAAAGCCGTGGTGAGGTCTGCAGATAAATTTCGGAGCCTTAGGTACCTAATTTCATCTCCCATCATGAATATGATCCATGAGGGGAGATGAAACAAACTTTTTTTTCAACTTTTCTTTTTTTTTTACTTTACATGATCGCTGTTATCCAATGGATAGCAGCGATCATGTGACCGGTGACAGCTCTCTGCTCTGGGCTACATGTTAGCCGGGAGCCAGAGAGATTTTAAATTTCCCAGGCCATGTGCCCTTCTGTCATACGTCGGGCGCACGTGCGCAGAAGGCGCCGTCGGGAGTGGGAGGCCAGAATACCGCGGGATATAGTGGAGGGCAGGGGTAAGTACTTTCAGCTGTCCTGATGGATTCGATCCATCAGGGCAGCTGAATCTAAAACTTTTATTTACTTTTCATTGACTGTCATATGATTCGGTAAATGCCAGCGATCGTGTGGGCCCGGGATCCTGCAGCCCGGGATGATAGCTCCAGGAGCTGGCAGCATGGAACTGTCATACCCATGGCTTGCAGGGTTTTAATCCCTGCAGAAAGCATGTTTTTACGTCCCTGGGGATTAAAGCCCAGCAAGCCGGGACGTAAAAACACTACGGGGTGGTCAGTAAGGGGTTAAAATAGATTGCCAGGCGCTAATGGCATAAGCGCCCGGGGTTCTAAGGGAATTAAGTAATATGATAGACAAATTGTTTTTTTATAATTAAGGACTCATAAGTGACGATGCCTATTCCATTGGATTGGCGTATAGCCAATGTGGTGCCAATATTCAAAAAGGAGTCGCAAACTACAGGCCAGTAAGTCTTAAGGCCATTGTTGGTAAAATATTTGAAGGGTTTCTAAGAGATGCTATCCTGGAGTACCTCAAGGAAAATAGCTGCATAACTCCATCTCAGCACGGGTTTATGAGAGATCGGTCCTGTCAAACCAACCTGATCAACTTCTGTGGGAAGGAAAGTTCTAGACTGGACCAAGCAGGGTCATTAGATCTTGTATATCTTGGCTTTTACAAAGTGTTTGATACTATGCCACATAAAAGGTTGCTATATAGAATGAAAATGCTAGGTCTGGGTGGGAATGTGTGTAAGTCGGTAACTGGCTCAGTGATAGAAAGAGGAGGGTGGTTATTAATGGTAAATACTCAGATTGGGTCACCGTTACTAGTGGGGTACCACAGGGGGCAGTATTGGAGAGATTACTAGTGGGGTACCACAGGGGGCAGTATTGGGGAGATTACTAGTGGGGTACCACAGGGGGCAGTATTGGGGAGATTACTAGTGGGGTACCACAGGGGGCAGTATTGGGGAGATTACTAGTGGGGTACCACAGGGGGCAGTATTAGGTCCTATTCTTTTTAATCTATGGCGGTCATTATAAGGATTGCACAGTAAAATATTAATATTTGCAGATGATACAAAATTATGCAAAGGGGACAAAATGCAGTTGCAGATGGATCTGGATAAGTTGAGGACTTGGCAGAAAAGTGGCAAATGAGGTTTAACACTGATAAATATAAGGTTCTGTACATGGGCAGGGAAATAGATGTCAACATTACACACTAAATGGGAAATCACTGGATAACACTAAAATGAAAAGGACCTGGGAATTTTAGTTAACTGCAAACTCAACTGGAGCAACCGATGTCAGGCAGCTGCTGCCAAGGCAAATAGGATAATAGGGTGCATCAAAAGAGGACTAGGGGCGCATGACAAGAACATTGTTCTTCCACTTTACAAGTCACTGGTCAGACCATGCATGGAATTTTGTGGACAGTTTTGGGCACCGGTACTCAAGGAGGAAACATCAGAGCTTGAACAAGTTCAAAAACAACTAAAGTGATAAACGGAATGGATGGACTACAATACTCAGAGAAGTTGTCAAAATTGTGGTTATTCACTTTAGAAAAAAAGACGGCTTAGGGAGCGACCTAATAATTATGTATAAATATATGAGAGGATAATATAGAGATCTCTCCCATCATCTATTTATACTCCAGGCTATGACTAACAAGGGAGCATCCTCTATGTCTAGATGAAAGGTTTCCACACCGACATAGAGGGGGTTCTTTACTGTAAGAGTAGTGAGACTGTGGAATTCTCTGCCTAAAGGCTCTTTCACATGAGCGTATATCGGCCCGCTTTTTTCACAGTCGGCAGATATACGCTATGATCTGATGCATTGGATATACGCTACCATCTGAGGCGTAAAAACTCAATCGCTCAAAAGCCATCTTTGATTGATCATCTTTGCAGTGTAAATGCACCGCAAGTAGGGTTGTTGATCCACAGATTATTCTAATTGCCAGACTTGGAGTCAGGAGGGAATTTTTTTCCTTAAATGAGGAAAATTAGCTTCTACTTCATGGGAGTTTTTTGCCTTCCTCTGGATCATTATTAGGTTTTCTTTCAACCTAACATACAATACTGATTCCACTGCTAACAACCCTTTGTAGACAAATCTGGAAGACCAAACAATGGCCAAAGATCTTGAAGGTAGCCGAAAGGCAGGAGAGGTCCCCGGACCTGTGATCGCCAGTATCACAGAAAAGTTAAAAAAAGTTTTAAAAAGTTAAAAGGGGTTGTCCCGCGAAACAAAGTGGGGGTATACACTTCTGTATGGCCATATTAATGCACTTTGTAATGTACATTGTGCATTAATTATGAGCCATACAGAAGTTATAAAAAGTTATTCACTTACCTGTTCCGTTGCTAGCGTCCTCGTCTCCATGGTGCCGTCTAATTTTCAGCGTCTAATCGCCGGATTAGACGCGCCTGCGCAGTCCGGTCTTCTGCTTTTCTGAATGGGGCCGCTTGTGCCGGAGAGCGGCTCCTCGTAGCTCCGCCCCGTGCCGATTCCAGCCAATCAGGAGGCTGGAATCGGC
The DNA here is from genome assembly GCF_035609145.1 of Eleutherodactylus coqui. NCBI lineage: Eukaryota > Metazoa > Chordata > Amphibia > Anura > Eleutherodactylidae > Eleutherodactylus > Eleutherodactylus coqui. The sequence continues at coordinate 171,878,152 of NC_089841.1, forward strand.
AATGGACCGCACAGAAGACCTGCGGTCCACCGAGGGTGAAGATCCCGGCGGCCATCTTCACCAGGTAAGTAAGAAGTCACCGGAGCGCGGGGATTCAGGTAAGCACTATCCGGTTTTCTTTTTTAACCCCTGCATCGGGTTTGTCTCGCGCCGAACGGGGGGGGCTATTGAAAAAAGAAAAAAAACGTTTCGGCGCGGGACAACCCCTTTAAAGTTTCAGCTGCCCCCATGGATCGGATCGATTGGGGCAGCTGAAAATACTCATCCCGGTCCTCAATGATGTCCCACGGCAATCGAGAACTGACGTGGACTTCTGCGCACGCACGAATGTGGCCCGCATGCGCAGAAGGCAGGAGAGCCCAGCAAATTAAAAATCTGCCTGTACCTGGCTGTCAAAGATAGGCGAGTGCAGGGAGATGTGACTGGGGACTGCTGTATGCGGTTCCCAGTCACATGATCACTGTTATCCACCGGATAACAGTGATCATCTCCCCTTACGGATCGTATCCGTGAGCGAAGATGAAGTTACATAACTAAGGTCTCCGGATTTCTCCCACAATGGGATCTTTATCCACGGATCTTACCATGGCTCCTGCACATGTGCCCATCAGCAAAATGGTGGACGCATGCGCAAAAGCCGAGGATTGCCCAGGAAATTTAAAATCTCCCTGCTCTTGGCTACCAAAAGGAGCTTGAGATGTCACAGTGGGCTGCAGTGAATGGTCTTTGATCATGTGATCGCCGTTATCCAGTGGATAATGGCGATCACGTAAAAGTAAAAATAAAGTTGAAGTTTCATCTCCCCTCACCGATGCGATCAGTGAGAGGAGATGAAACTTTTTAGCGGAGGCCTCTGTATTTAAACCCCGATGCGCTCCTCCTTCACGGACCTTATCTGGATTCTGCGCATGCGCCCGTCGGCAAAATGCCGGACACATTTGCAGGAGCCGTTGAGGTCTCGGGAAATTTAAAATCTCCTTGCTCCCGGCTACCAACGGTCGCTGAGAGCGTAGAGCAGTGACCGGTGGCCTCGTTGAGCGGTCCCCGGTCACATGATAAAAAGGTAGCGATCTACCTTAGGCCAGTCTCATACAACCAGATAGGATTTACGGATTCCGCATGAGTTAGATCCGCGTTAATACACGGATCAATCACATGCACTGGATTACACAATTCTGCTCACATTAGCGAGTTGGAATTACGTAATCTACTCACAGAAAATAGAACACAGCAGTTTCTATTTTACCGCAGATATCTGTGACATAGAGCCCATTATATTTTATGATCATAGATATACCCACAGCCCATACGCAACTACACTGTGTACGGGCTGCGGGTACCCACGTCATCGCTAAGCGACGGTGCTGGAAATACAAACAAAAACCTGTGTACTACACATGACCGCCTGTGTGAGTACGCAGTTATGCGAAGTACATTACACGGCCAGGCTCACAGTCGGGATTTGCTGTGGGCCTCCACAAGCGGATTCCACATACGCATTATTCAGATTGCTAACTGCAATACGTAATTTACAAGAAGCTCCGGGAACGCTCGCCTTCCCGCAGTTCCAGGAGCAGCTTGTTGAGTGCCTTCTGTGCGAGACCCCTGCACCTCAGCAAGTTTATGAAGACTCACAGAGCGACACTTTTTACACCCCATCCCTGCCGCTGAAGTCAAGAAATACCCCCCAAAAATCATGTGCCCATCCCAACCAGCCTCCGTAATTACCCTTGTCTTCGGAAATACCACACAGTTTACATTATTACTTTTATCTAAGGTTTATGGAATGCCAAAAAGGGCGCAGGGGGAGGGGGGATTATTTTTAGGGAGTCAATTTTTATTTCGCACAAGTGAGCAATGGTGCCTGGAATTTATTCAGTTGTGCCTTGGAATCCAACGGGTGTTCCCTCCATTATGGGCCTAGCCATGTGTCCTGTAGATAAGGGCCACAATGGGTATGTTTCTGAACACAGGATTGGTACAGTATGTTTGCACATATTTGAGATATTGCATTTGAAAATGTGAAAAAAAATGATAATTTTTTTCAAACTTTCCTCAAATTTGGCACTTTTAATAAATATGCATAAATTATATCAGTCTATTTTTACCACTTAAATGAAGTACAACATGTGGTGAAAAAACACTGTCAGAATCACTGGGATATGCAAAACCTTTACGGAGTTATTCTATGTTAAAGTGACACATCAGATTTCCAAAATTTGGCCAGGTCACTTAGGTGCAAACAGGCTTAGTCACGAAGAGGTTAAAATACAGACTAGTAAACTGCCAGGGATATAAATATCAGGTCATTTCCATATACTTCTGACAAGGTTGAAAAGTTGCTTTAAAGGGGTTGTCTCACCACAGCCAGTTTCTGGTTCTGTGTTTGGCCAGCCAAGAAATCTGCAGAAATTTTCTATCTACATAATACACACTGCGCACTGCTCACTGAATGGCCAGTGCTGATCACGAACAAGAACATGTTCGCTTCTCGTGCGCTGTTCATTTCATGCAGGCATACAAATAATTGTTCGCACATTGTTGCGTGTGAACAGTGATTGCTTAGTTGTTCACATTCACTGATACGGTAAATGAACGACTGTATGATTGACAAGCGATTTTTCTGCCTATATAAACAGGTTACAAGAGCGAAGAAGTGAACTCTGTACTGATTCACTCAGGAGATCAATTGCTCCATGTAAAAGGATCCTTATACGCTGCCCTTATCTACTAAGACCAGTGAGAGAAATGCCCTGCCCTACACTGTGCTTTTAACTCACAGGGAGCTAGAAGCATCTGCAGGACTATATATGTATCCGCTGCTGATCAAGTCTTTCTCCAAGTAATACATTTTATAATAAAGTATGAGCTGCACTCTAATAAAGAAAGCGGTTCCTGCAGCTGAAACATGAGCCCTAAAGAAATACTACCGCACTGCTAAATACATGATTCTGCAGAGGGTCTATGACAGGTTTGAAGTAAGAACAATAACACTCACCGGTAATTCGATTTTTCCATTAACTTCCATAATGGCACTAAGAGGAGTGTTTCCCCGCCCACCTAGGCAGCAGCTTCAGATAGCGATATGGGACACAGTAATGATGCTAAAAAAAATACCATAAATAGACAACAAAACAAGCAAATAGATGGCAAAATACTGAATTGGCATCAGAGCACACACTGAGTAGAGCGACCATGATTTGCCCCTAGTATTGCCTTTTGCCCATTAGTAGCAGATAAAAAGAGGGACAATTTCACTCCAAAGTGATCAATGAGTGGGGCAGTTGACAGTGTATACACAAGTGACAATGCATCGTGATGTCTATACATTTTCCACAGCAGCACTTTTTTCGCTTTGACAACTTGAAGGCCAGTTTGTCCCCCTTTTTAACTGCTACTACCGGTAATAGATAAACAATAATGCCAGGGGCAATTCAGGGTCACCCTACTCAGAGCGGGTGCTTTGATCAAGTAGGGTGGCACTGGGGTATTTAACATGTGTGATTGACATTCTTATAATATGGTCAATAAAAGTTATGTTTTAATCTAATCCAATTCCATCTGACTACGGTAAGAATGCTCTGTGACTGTTATGAAATCTACCTATGGCATTTTTATCGGGGTTTCAAGAATTCCTCAAATATTGGATGGCTCTCCGCAGAGCAAGTCAGCCAGTACATTTCTCTTGCCTCTCAGATGGCCTGCAGATAGTGAGCCGAGATTTTTTCTTCTTACCGGCACAAATTCAAAGTTTTTTGCTTTTCATGCTTAGCTGTTTATTCTGGTAGGCCACAAAAGATTTTGTTAGTTGCATAATGTACCTTATGTCTTGGTGTGGCTATAGCCTTGAGACTCCAACGCTAATAAAACGTTCTCTCAGTCTCAATTCATAGAAAGCTCCCAGATTCCCAGAAATGTGGCTTAAGAGGTGCGGACATTCCTGCCTCCACTGCTGCCATCTGTTTTTATTACAAGCCAAGGATGTCTATATCTTGTTCCAGGAAGCAAGATAAAGGACTCAAAGTCCTTGAATAAGTCGGAGCCTTCATGATTGATAGAATAGTAGAGATTAGCAGATGGAAGCCGATGTTCCCTAACAAAAGAGAAAAAAAGTCTTTGGATTAGCAACTCGTTTGTCTGGAGGAAGAAAAGATAGTAAATAAGAAGAACCCAAAAAGGAACCCAGGTGTGACTTCCCTCCCTTCACAATCTACCCAAGACAGGAGAATACCTGTAGGACTGTGTGGAGATGAAGAAGCTGAGCCTGTAACGGAACTGAGATGAGAAAATCATCGGAGGTAAAGAAAAACTAGGAACATTTTTAGATGGCAATAACTTGAGACTTTTGACACAATCTCTACAGAAAAGGCCAAAAGGAAGAGCCACATATAGAAAATGGCAATTCTCAGGCACTGTGAAAGTCCTTGCGAATTGGCATGTGACTAAAGGGTCTTGAAGGTACATAGTCACCATGAAATAGTCTTGGCTCAGGAGATTGATGGTGGAGTTTATAGGTTATGTAGATTTATAGATCAGATTGATAATGACTGTTACGGAATCCTAGGCCATACTGTGGATTGGGTAATGGAGCAAGAACTTGTTTTTGAAGCGGTGTAGAAATCTCTAAATGCATTTTTTGAGTTTATGTTTATTTTTCTTTCAAATCAGTGAGTAACAAGAACATTTGCATAGTAGTAACAAGTTGCATCATTTTACATATTGATCACACAGGATCAGTCGCATAGAAAATTTGATCTAACTTGAGCAAACGTCAGTAATAGTAACTTACAGTATCTTCCTGCCGTCAACTTTTTGTTTCTTTACTTAGTTTGTTTTGTTTTTTTAAACCGGGATCGTAGCCTCTTGTCCTCTTTATCATGGTGTCATTTTAAAACAGTCTTAGCTCGTAATGCCCTTGATCACTTCCTGGGGGTCAGGTGCAGGGGGTGGAGAGCATATGGATAAGGGAGGGTTGGGGAGGGGGTAAGTGGAATACATCTGCTACCTCTAAATGCCTTTTCATGAAGGAGAGAGGCTTGTGCATCATGAATCTGTTGGGAGACTGGCTTCAGCATACAAGTTGGAAGTCGCATCTCAATTTTCCAGAGGATAAAGCTGAAAGCTATACCCGTTCCACAGAAGCATCTGAAAGTCTTTGGCTCTTATCCTCCTGTTCCAGCTCTTATATAACTTCTTCTCTGGAAGTATCCAGCGGAGAGATTGCTGGTCAGCTCGTCCAACCAGGTAGACTGAGTGCTGGCTATTCAAGTGGCAGTTATATTAGGTCTAAACACGGCAGCAAACATCTCCCAGGAATACTTCTGTGACCCTATGAATAAAAAGAAACCCTGAGGCTCTCCTGAATAGGCCTTTCTCGAACCCAGGCCTAAAACATCTGATCCTGGACTGATCAGGTCTCTTGGATGCCTTCAGTCATAAAATTCAAGTTGGCAATAGAGATGAGCGAACGTACTCGATCGAGCACCGCGATTTTCGAGTACTTCCGTACTCGGGTGAAAGGATTCGGGGGGCGCCCTCTCTCTCTTCCTCTCCCCCCCCACTCCCCGCTGCAACCCCCCACTCACCCACGGCACCCCCCGAATCTTTTCGCCCGAGTACAGAAGTACTCGAAAATCGCTGCGCTCGGGCGAAAAAGGGGCGTGGCCGAGTAGGTTCGCTCATCTCTAGTTGGCAACCCTGGTCACAGCAGGAAAAAGATGGAGCAGCAAAAGGGACGGACAAGTAACTCTCCACTAAAAGCTCATAGTGCTGTACATTTGTAGAGGTTGATTTGCCTACTTTTAACTGTGAGAGAACTCCATTACATTGTATGTTGAAAGTGATAGGAAGTTATAATCAGTCGATGACATGTGTGGTGCAATCTGTTATCCACAAAAAAACAAAATAGCTCACGAGATACAAAATGCAATAATTCCATTATTTATGCATTTTCTTATATGTCAAATTTTTATTTGCTCTAGAAACAGCCATTTAACTACCTATGTAAGCAGCTGTATCCTACCAAATTGATGCTCAAATCCTTCTGACTAGATTTCCATGCTGTGCCATCGGTATGTATCCGAACCACCGCCCTCTCACAGTAGCCAATGCTCACCCAATCTTGCCTAATAATGCTGTGAGCAGCAGGGGCTTAGGACGCACGAGGTTACTGCAGAGTGGATACCCAGTCTTACCATCTCACATCAGCAGTTGTGTCTCATCTTCTCAATATAAGGCAACACTATGGCAAGTAGTTTTGAAGCAGCTTCCTTCCTGTTCCGTCTGATTAATCTTACAGATCTTTATGTCATCTGCACATACTGAATCATTCCTTGCTATGCATTGTATACTGAAAGACCTTTAATCCATGATTGATCTATACATTATACAAATAACTTACCGAGTGTGAATATGATTTGATTGCTGCTTTTTACCAATATTTTCCCATAAAGCATAAATAACTTCAGAATAAGCCGCAGTGTGTGGACATGATGAACAACACTTTCTGGCCATTATGTTACTTGTATTCTGCATATTTCTCCAATTCCACCCTCTGCAGTGTACATCTGATTCTCTGTCCTCTCAAGACTGGTGGGAGGAGACTGACTACTGTGTTCTATATACTATGCACAGAGAACTGCACTCTATATGTCTAACACGGACATATCGTTATGTAGGACAGTGTACAGCAGGACTGAGCAGTGTACGTGTGAACAGCATCAGACAACCCAGCATTAGCTCCTGCGCTACCTGTGTGTAAACCTCCCTCCCCCTCCTTTCTAGAATCAGCCCTCATACATTTCAATGAGCATGATGGCTCATCCTCCTACCCGAACCTCCTCTGACATTCTAGTCTCTACTGCCAACCATTTGAGAAGAGATAGTGAAAGTAAGGTAGTAGGAAGGGAGATCCCCCCAGTCAGAGGCGTAATTTGAAGCTTCTGGGCCCCAATGCAAAACCTGTAAAAGGGCCCCCCAACTATAATTCCTAGTACTGGGCTCCCTATATGGAGAAGAGATGCCTTATGGGCCCCCTAAGCCTCCTGGGTCCGGGTGCAACCGCATCCCCTATAGCTACGCACCTGCCCCTAGTAGCCAACATTTTAAAAGGGATTTTTTTCAGTATAAATTAATCCTTCTAGATAAATAGCAACTTTGCTAGTTTTCACACTGGCAATCAAAGAAGTACAGATTGTTCGAAAAGTTAGTGACCATTTAATACCCATTGGACCTCATAAATCAATGCTGGCTGAAAAGAAGTAGTCTTGTTGAAAACTTAAAGGGGTTGTCCCGCGGCAGCAAGTGGGTCTATACACTTCTGTATGGCCATATTAATGCACTTTGTAATGTACATTGTGCATTAATTATGAGCCATACAGAAGTTATCAAAAGTTTTATACTTACCTGCTCCGTTGCTGGCGTCCTCGTCTCCATGGTGCCGACTAATTTTCGGCCTCTGATGGCCAAATTAGCCGCGCTTGCGCAGTCCGGGTCTTCTTTTATGAATGGGATCGCTCGTGCAGGATGCCGCCTCCGTGTAGCTCCGCCCCGTCACGTGCCGATTCCAGCCAATCAGGAGGCTGGAATCGGCAATGGACCGCACAGAAGAGCTGCGGTCCACGGAGGGAGCAGACCCCGGCGGCCATCTTCAGCAGGTGAGTATGAAGACGCCGGACCGCCGGAATTCAGGTAAGTGCTCTGCTGTTTGTTTTTTTAACCCCTGCATCGGGGTTGTCTCGCGCCGAACGGGGAAGGGGGGGGGGGGGGGGGGTTAAAAAAAAAAAAAAAAAAAAACGTTTCGGCGCGGGACAACCCCTTTAACATGTTGAAGTCTATGTTTCATTATTTCAGTGATGTTCATAAATGAAACGCTGGTACATGTTCTCCATGAGGCTCTATGTTCTCAGTTGATGCTACCCATAATAAATTCAATCACATCAATTCATAATTGCCTTCTGTTTAATAAAATATTGTAAATTACATTTTCTCTCTCACTGAGACTTGTTAAAGATGTGAGACGCCAACACAATGAAAAGTATTTTTTTGTTGTCAATTTTTAGCTCAAAAGTTGGGCAAGTGCAGAGTCAAGGTCTGGATACAAAAAGGAGAATCCAGTTTGCAAAGTCCTATGTGGGACTACTCGCGGACCCTCGAGAAGCATTGGCGCTCTGTCATTCCCAAACAGCAATCTGATGGCAAAGCTTGGAGTAACTAAAAAAGCCGGACGCCCCAGTGCCCTGCTTAGTGCCCTTGTGAAGTCAGCATTAGTATCGTTAAGTGAAGAGGGCGACACTGCATTCAGGATACCTCCAACTTTTCCTTCTTGCTCCATAGTATGGCATAACAGTCTGCAGAGGTCTTCGATGTGAATCCAAGGAAATGGCTGCTTCCCAGAACCAATTATACCCCCAAGACACAATCGGAAGGGCCATAGCATTTTATTAAGAGGGCCACCATGTGGACCCAAAACTACACCTAGTAGACAGAAAAGGTTTAAAGAATTATGTTACACATCAATGTGAAGGTAGAACTTCAGAAGAAGCAGTCCATGCAATTCTAATTTCAGATCATCAACTACAATGTGCCTGGAACTTCTCAACCGAGTGGGAACAAACTAAAATCCACCTTAGTTATACTGTTTAAAAGGTATCCAGAACCGACTCTATTATGGCTGCTCTAGACCACCTGTAGCTTCACTTAAAACAAAGACTTGTACAGTTGTTAAAATGTTATGTGAAAAAAATCAAAAAACCCCTGAAAACATCATGCTGCCCCGGTGATCCAGCACTGAAGTTCCAGTAGTCCTTCGCCAGTCTCTATTTAGAAGCTGGCAGCAATGACATTCCGTACTCCTTGTGACAATTGCAGCCAATCACTGGCCTTAGCAGTCAAATGCCAAACTCCTGGCATCATGGTTCACATTGTTAAGTGGCAATACCAGTAGTAGTGCACACGATTGCTAAGCCAACTGATTGGCTGAGGTGGTGACACGCGACACGCTTGTAAACAAAGACTGGGAGGTGCGCTGGAGCAGAGAGCAGGCCAGTAGCATTTCTCTCCAGGTTTTATCAAATATCTAAAAGCAGAGCTCCTCCTTGGAGAGTAGGTTTTGAAATCAAAAGAAAAGTAAAAATTGCTCACCTTATGATGTTGTGCTAAGAGCACAACCCCAATATAGCCACAAGATGTACCGCCAACAGGGTTCGCTGCGCCGACTGGGAAGTCTAGTAGTGTTCAGGACCACAAAAGGACAATAAAAAATCCAAGAACCACCAGTTGATGCGCTCCCCAAAGAGGATAGGCAATGTCAAGTATCCGGAACATGTCTATGGTTGTGAAAGAAGCAACATGTTCCGAAACGCGTTCCTAGGGATATGATAAAGAAATACCCTTTCCTGACCTGGTTTTGGATACTTTGCATTGCCCATCATCTTTGGTGAGCGCATCAGCTGGTTCTTTTTGGATCTCTATGTTGTATAACATTTTCAGGGGTTTTTAGATTTTTTCATGTCTGGAGAACCCTCTAACCCTTTAATCCAGCAGAGCGCCATACTTTAACCCCTTTGTAACCAGCCTGTTTTGTGCCATAAAGACCAAACGATTTTAATAGTTGCATTGCAAAAGCCATAACTTGTTGACATAGTTGTAGGAGGACTTTTTTTGGGGGGGGGGACGAGTTGCGTATTTTAATAGCACCACTCTGCGATACATAAAATGCATTATATTACTTTTATTTATTTTTTGAGAGCAGCAGGGGTCATAGGCAGTGGAAAAATTGTCTGGAAATGCCACCACTGTTTTTAAAGCATTCAACATTCAGTAAAAATTAACATGACAAATTTTGTATCTGGATCCGAACGATTACTGCAATACCAAGTTTATATAGATTTTTTTTTTACTACTTTTGCACAAGAAAAAAAACACCACATTTTAAAGAGAAACAAGTGAATCTGCATCGCCACATTCTAAGACGCATAGCGTTATTTGAGGTCTTTGAGCTCTGTGAGGTCTTGTTTTTTGCATGGAGACTTGTAGTTTTTATTGGTATCGTTTTGGAGGTACATGTGACTTTTGAATTGCTTTCTGTTATGTTTGTTGGGAGGTGAACAAAGGAATAATAGCAAATTTTGACTTTTTTTAACATTTTTACAGCATTCATCATAAGAGCTAAATAGCAAAATATTTTCATTCTCTGGGTCAATACTAACACAGTAATTTCTACTAAGCTGATTTTTCAATTTTCTTTTATATTTTGTCCATTTAAAATAGGTGTCAGGGGGAAGAGTATTTTTATTTGATTTTTTTCTTCCAATTAAATTTTGTTTAATTTTTTTAGTCCCTGAAGATGCAATAGTTAGTACACTGCATTAAGGCCCAATTACATGGCCTGATGGTTGCACAAAGATTGCTCAAAGGACAGTTTGAGTGACAGCTTTAAAGGGGTTGTCCCGCGCCGAAACAGGGTTTTTTTTTTTTTTTTCAACCCCCCCCCCCCCCGTTCGGCGCGAGACAACCCCGATGCAGGGGTTAAAAAAGATCACCGGAGAGTGCTTACCTTAATCCCCGCGCTCCGGTGACTTCTTACTTACCTGATGAAGATGGCCGCGGGGATCTTCTCACTCAGTGGACCGCAGGGCTTCTGTGCGGTCCATTGCCGATTCCAGCCTCCTGATTGGCTGGAATCGGCACGTGACGGGGCGGAGCTACACGGAGTCGGCATCCAGCATGAGCAGCCCCATTGAAAAAAGAAGACCGGGACTGCGCAAGCGCGGCTAATTTGGCCATTAGACGGCGAAAATTAGTCGGCTCCATGGGAACGAGGACGCTAGCAACGGAGCAGGTAAGTGAAAAACTTTTTATAACTTCTGTATGGCTCATAATTAATGCACAATGTACATTACAAAGTGCATTAATATGGCCATACAGAAGTGTATAGACCCACTTGCTGCCGCGGGACAACCCCTTTAAGCGATCATTTTGCATAAACTATTAATTAGCTACTCAGCTATTTAAGAGCAATTTAGTGTGCAAATGAAGCATTAGCCGAAAGCAGTTAATAGCACGAGGGCTCTTATCTGCTTTCAGATCCTTTGTTCTCCAGCGGGAAACAATGCTATCAGCACTCCCCGTGGAGAACTGCTGATAAAAGTGAAGGACGATTTTTAGGTTGGACTGAATTTAACGATCAGCTAGCAGTGCACAAAACGTGCACAATGGGCGCACATTTAGACACAACGATTATCGCTAAAACGTTCGCCTTTTAGCAATTTTTTTAGCGATCATCGCTCTGTGTAAATGGGCCTTTACTTATGTAGTGCATTTTACTAAGCCCATTAGGCTCCTTGGGCGGTGGTGCTTAATAGGCTGAGTTATATGGCAGACATGAAGACCTTTGTCAGTCTTCTAGCTGTCATGGGAACCCATTAATACCCTGTGATCATATTTCAGGGTGTCGACAGATCACAGAAAGAGCCCCCCTTTCCCTGTCACCTGCTTGCACGTTGAAGTTGCTCTTCATTATGGCATGTAAGGAGTTAAACTTCCAGAATCTGAGGTCTCTCGCTGTTAGTCAACCAAGTTACCGCCTTAAAAAAAATGCACGTGTGGGTATAAAGCCTATTAGTTAAAGGGGTTGTCCCGAGGCAAAAGTGACATTTTTTTTTCTGCCCAGTCCCCCTTCTAAATCAAACATTACAATGTACACGTGTAAAGAAGGTTTAAAGAAGGTTTCTACTCACCATTCTAGCGTTTCAGCAACTTAGAAAACTTCTTCCAAAGATGGCCGCCGGTCCTTTCCCAGGAATGCACCGCAGTCTTCTCCCATGGTGCACCGTGGAAGTCTTGCGTTCCACTGCCGATTACAGCCACCTAATTGGCTGATCGGCACACGTGACGGGGCGGAGCTACACGATGACGCGTAGAAGGGGCGGAGCCAGAACGCCGCTCGTGCCCGGACCTACCAGAAGGGAGAAGACCCTTCTGTGCAAGCGCGTCTAATCGGACGATTAGAGGGAGCCATGGAGACGCCAGCAACGGAGTGGGTAAGTGAATAACTTCTGTATGGCTCATATTTAATGCACGATGTATATTACAAAGTGCATTAATATGGCCATACAGAAGTGCTTAACCCCACTTGCTTTCGCGAGACAACCCCTTTAAGTCAGTAAAAGCAAGTTTCAGTCACAAAGGGGTTAAAAATAATAGGATTTCATTTTAGAGAAAGTTCTGTTTACATATTGGTCTTACCGGTTCGCACTTTTACCAGCTGGGCGAGGGGTCTGCTCTCCGTATCCGGCAGCTCTGCTGCATCCTCCCACTTTTTCACAAGGGTGGACAAAAAGTCACCACTGCCACCAGGGCTATCCTCAGAATACTGCTGTGTCCCACTGGGTGGATAATATGCTTCAGAGGGGCAAAATGACAAATAGGAAGTGAGTGAGGAGGATGGGCATCAGATGGGAAACTGTTACAACCTTATCTGAGCTTACCCACTCCGGTGAGCACCACCCAAGTGTGCGGAGGGTTTGGAGACCGGCTAATAGCTTGAGCAATAGTACGCGTAGTGTCAGTCCTGCTGGAAATCACCTCCTGTTTGAACTGCTCGGTCCATCTAGCACAGAAGACAAGGACTTTATTCTTCCACATGCAATTATTTTATAGTCGGCTCTCGAAAATGAAAGCTGCTCTGTGATTGGATGGTATGGGTAACAAACTGGGTTTTTCTTTTAAGGACACTTTCAGGTAAGCGTGTGGCAACATGTCATAAATACAAATCCATATTACAGGCGTGTTCAGATGACATCACAACTGTATTTCATCAGTATTTGCCTCCATATATTTTAATTTTTACTAGAATACCGATCAGTGTTTGCCCAATTAAAAAAAATAGCAATATAGAGGGGAAAAATGAAAATAGGGACAAAGATGCAGAATACACAGCCTGGAGGGGACAGGTTGCAGAACTAAATTCTTCAGAACAGCGGTCAGTGATACTGTGGTGGATTCCAAAACCCCACTGGAAAATGCATATATAAATCGCTGGCCAACCACTGGAGGGAGACGGGATCACTCATAGGTGCTGTTATGGGTGTAAGGAAAAGGGAGGAAATAAAAACCCAATTTCTCCAGAACCCAATCATATAAATCTTCATGTGCTGACATCTTAGACTCCAACTCTCTTGTTACAACAGTATTTAAGCTAGAATACCACAGCCCATTATGGAGGTAATAGAGAAAGCAAGAATGCTTTACAAGGCCAGTTGGGCATATTTATGCACCCCTAACACAGACAAGTGTCTCAGCTCGACCACGGTTCTACTGACCCAACTCACATCATCATAGAAATCCATGATGCTCCGTGTTTGGGTCAGTAGACCAGCGGCTGAGCCAGGACCCTTGTCCCTAAATGAGCCTGAATTATGTTTGGATGAAACCGGCCTAAAAAGGGAAATTATACATTTTTTGTTTACTAAACAATTTAGTAAAGTAACAATTGGATGACCTAACAGCACAGTATGTAATATTCCAGACTACTCGTATGATGAGAATACACGTTGCCACACGGTGCGGTTCCAAGAGAGTGTAGGGCATAGGAGACAGGACGTTCCATCTATTATACTTGTACATCAGTGAACACACAGGGACATTATAAAGGAGGATGTGAAAACACGAAGTGCTCAAGTATTGCTTCCCGTTTTGTTTTGTTGTGGTCTTGGGTACTGGGGGAGCTATAATACCATAAAAGGGGGGGTAAACAAGTGATGATCCAGCTTGGGAAGCACTAACACACTTGACTTAAGACCAGTCAGATGCTAGTGAATGGGGAACACCCAGCTTGTACTGTTAAGTTACGGTACAAGACTTAGGACTCACAGGCGTATGTGTACCACTTACCACGCTCATGTGTTTCATGCACTAAGCATGTACATGCGTATTTGTTGCACAAGTTAAATCTTCATAGCCTATATTGGCACATAATACGCGCCAAAATGGGAGATGCTGCCCTACTCACGTGTGAAACGTCAACGGCTTTTAGCACTGCGAATCATGCACATAGAAAATGTGGGTAACATACGACTGTGGGAGTGAGCCTTAAAGGTGGTGATCTGACCTCTGTGACCCTCTCTAATCCTGATTATAAGGGAGCACCACACTGGTGTAGTACTCCATCCCCATCAGTCCCCCCCCCCCAACCCCCATGTGTGTCGTTCCCCCCCCCCCCCCCCCTGCGTCGCAGTATAATGTAGGTTTCCGTTTTTCAACGGACTGTAATAAAGTCTCATTGAAATCGAAAAATAAGTGAGGGGGCTTTTGATGACGGGATGAAGACGTGTCATGCCTGTTGGTCTACTGGAGAAGGTCATTTTAGCACTCTTTTGGCTTCTCCGATTGCTAGTTTACATGAGTCCACTTCATGTCACTGATAACATGTAAGAACCTCTTAAGGCCCATTTACACTCAACGATTATCGCGCAAATTCACATATGGAATCAGATAACATTTTGAGCAAACAATGGCAAAAAGATATTCCCGATGTAGGTCTGTCAGAAAAATACTGAATATACTGAGTATGGAAGATTTCAGACATGACTTGTAAACCATCATTGTTCTGGATGGAGAACCCAGTAAATAGGTTTGTGTCTAGGCCGATCAAATGTGCTTATCAAGAGAATGAGGTGCAGATTCGATTCACTCGGACACAAAGCCAACATGATGGGCTTTTGAGAGGATAACTAGGACTAGGTGTAATTAAGTTTGCATACAGACAAAGAGGAGTCAACATTTGATTTGCACTTCAAACAGATGTGCTGCACCTTTCTGTTTAGAAGATTTTGGAATAGAGACATGGGGTCATCTGTATTAGAATAGCATAAAAGCTCCTATTTTAACAAGTCAAATTGGAAGCCTTGAAGGCTCTGAAAGTATGGAAGTTTGGGAAGCTTTAGAGACGGAATGAGGATGTGTCATATCTGTCGAACACCTAGAAGTGAGGGGACCCTTGTAATAATCAGGACATTTCAAGTTTGTAAAGGCCCATTTACACAGGACGAATGTCTGGCAAACGATGCGCGACACTCGTCCCTGTGTCTCCGGGCTCCCGTGGGAGCTAGCAGAGCTGTCTCGCTCACGGAGCGGCCAGCAGGGGGGCAGCGCAGTGCAGGAGATTTCTCTCCTCTCGCTCCCTCGCCCCCCTCCATTCACATAACACAGCATCCGGCCGTTCACTACTGAACGGCGGCTGTTCAACCCTTTCCAATCCTCTGTCTGACATCTACCTACATTCTGATTGAAGCTTTCACAGCTCTAACGTCCGACAGGGTATTCTTACTGTCTATTGCCAGCCACTCTGCTGTCGAAACCTCTCTGACGTACACATACTGGGTTTGGCCAGCAGATGGCACCGTTGTATAACAGCAAAAAGAAAAGCCTTTTAAGAAACACTGAATCCAAAATTGGATTGGAAAGGGTTAAAATGAGATTCATCGCTGATCTTTCATGCTGCATAAACTATGGACGATCAGCTCATCGTGCAGTTTAAACAACCATCGTTCAGTAGTGAATGGCCGCTGTGTTATGTAAGTGGAGGGGGGCGGGGGAGCGAGAGGAGAGAAATCTGCTGCACTGTCTCGCCCCCCTGCTGGCCGCTCCCTAAACCAGCCTGCTCTGCTAGCTGCCGTGCAGGAGCACTGGAGCACGGAGACATAGGGACAAGTGTCGGGCATTGTTTGCCCGACAATCGTCCTGTGTAAATGGGCGTTAAGGAAATACCAGCTGGAGGGCTCAAGCCGGACCTGTGGAAACCGAAAACCGTTCACAGGGTCATCAGAGCAAAGGACCCACTGCAGGACATTCCAGGAGTGCCCACAGCCACTGCTCAGAGACTACTCTATAATGAAAAGTGCCTTCCCTGTAGGTCACACAAAACACTACATAGTGTGCGTGTATGTACCAGTGGTTATTTATTAGACTGAATGCAAACTGCGCTGCGTCGCAGTAATGTAGGTTTCTGTTTTACGACCGAAGGAGAATTTATTACAGTCAATCGAAAAAAAAAGCGAGGGGACCTTTGCTCACAGGATGAAGAGGTGTCATGCCTGTTGGTCTACTGGAGAAGATCATTTTAGCACTGTTTTGGCTTCCCCGATTGCTAGTTTACATGAGTCCACTTCATGTCACTGATAACATGTAAGAACCTCTTAAGACCCATTTACACGCAATGATTATCGCTCAAAATTCGTTCAAAGGATGGCTTTTGAGCGATAATCGTTGTGTATAAATGCTTCTGTCTTTTACTCTTCAACTGAATGATGGTTTTTAGGTGATCTTAAAATCCATTGTTCAGCTGGAGAGAGATAACACAGACTATACACTGTGTTCTGCACTGAAGCAGCTGAATTACATTGTATTCAGCTGACAGCCCATGAGTGAACAATGGAGCCAATTACAGAGCTCAAATCACCTGCTGTGTTCTGCAAGCAGATCCTGGAGGCTCGTTTACATGCAAATGAAGCTAATAAAGTGCTAATGGACATTAGTGCCCATTAGCACTTTATGCAAAATGATCTCTATTTGAAAGATTATCTTTGCGTGCAAATGAGCCTTAAAGGGGTTGTCCCGCGCCGAAACGGGGTTTTTTTTTTTTTCAAACCCCCCCCCCCCCCCCCGTTCGGCGCGAGACAACCCCGATGCAGGGGTTAAAAAAGATCTCCTCTCTCGGTGGACCGCAGGGCTTCTGCGCGGTCCATTGCAGATTCCAGCCTCCTGATTGGCTGGAATCGGCACGTGACGGGGCGGAGCTACACGGAGCCGGCATCCTGCACGAGCGGCCCCATTGAGAAAAGAAGAAGACCTGGACTGCGCAAGCGAGGCTAATTTGGCCATTAGACGGCGAAAATTAGTCGGCTCCATGGAAACGAGGACGCTAGCAACGGAGCAGGTAAGTGAAAAACTTCTTATAACTTCTGTATGGCTCATAATTAATGCACAATGTACATTACAAAGTGCATTAATATGGCCATACAGAAGTGTATAGACCCACTTGCTGCCGCGGGACAACCCCTTTAAGCTAATAATGTAATGTAACTTGCAATCTTTATAATTTGTATATAGAAATTATTCTTTGTATATAGATATCAATTATAAAAGACAATTATTCACCACTATGCTTTATTAACACTTAATTTGAATAAATTATTATTGCTAAACCTAACGATTATTGCTCAAACAACCAAATTTGAACGATAATCGTTATGTAAACACTGCCATAGTTCAACTTAAAATAATCGTTCGAACAAAAAATGAACTTAAAATCCATCTTTCAGCGACTGGAGACAAAGCAGTTGGCATTTATCTACAGTGGACCATAGGCTGTGTTCTCCGCAGGGAGCAAGCTGATTACACTGTTAATTGTTGGCAGCTGGACTCTTCAAACAGCTCCTGGAGGCTCATTTACATGCAAATGAAGATAAAGTGCCCATTAACACTTTATGCAAAAAGATTGCTAAAACTTGCAATCTTGCAATCGCTTGAAAGATTATCTTTGCGTATAAATGGGCCTTTAAAGGCCCATTTACACTGAGTGATGATCGCTCAAAAATCGTTCAAACTACAGTTTGAGTGACAGCTTTGAGTAATCATTTTGCATCCTATCTGCTTTCAGCTTCTTTGTTCTTCGACGGGTTAAATAGCTAAAAACAGTGCCATCAGCACTACCCGCAGAGATCTCAGCATGCGGTCCTGATAAGACCGCACAACGATTTTTAGGCTGCCTTGAATTTAACGATCAGCTAGCAGTGCACGAAAAGTGCACGATGGCCGTGCGTTTAGATGCGACAATTATCGCTCAAAAGATCGCTTTTTAGCGATTTTTGAGTGATCATCGCTCCGTGTAAATGGGCCATAAGTCTTGCCTCTTGCAGCAATACCAGGTCTCACCTTTTCAGTGGGTTCAGTACATTCTCTCCTGCGAGGTTTACAACTGCATCACATGGTGGCAAACCCTTCGTGGAAACATCTGCCTATCAGACCAAAAAGTAGGAAAATTTTTAAACGCATTTTAGAATTCATGGTATTTCCTTCCGTTCAATACTCTACTAGTAAAAACATGTTCTCTCCGAGCTCACACAGGTGGATGCCGTTCTGGTCTGTAAAAAACGCAGCCTTTTCACAGTCCGAAACTGCTGATAGTTACTGCGTATTTGGGCTTTAGTGCTTATTTTGAGCACATATTAATTATGTTTCTGACGTGCAAAAAAAACCAAAAACATAATACGGACCAAATTGAAGCCTTTTATTCTTCTAATACACAATGTTGGCTCATTACATTTATAGTTGTTTGACTAGCTTTGTTAACAAATCAGAAGTTTCCAGAAATATACTTTTTTACTGGTATATATGTACACATACAACCAATGCCATGGAATCAGCAGTTTCCCACAATAAAAATTTTATATCAATAGAACATATCAAGAAGAACTGGAGGCAATGGGATGAAACTATTCCCCTTCCCTCCCCACAAAAATAGGTGTAAGAAATTAAAATGCCTCAAAATGTCAAGACTAAAGGCCCATTTAGATGTAACAATTAATCGCTCAAAATTCATTTAAACGATCAAAAATGAGCGATAATTGTTACGTGTAAACACTGCCATATTGCACTTTTCGTATGAATGAGGATTTTAAGGGCAGGAACCCACTGGCGTTTTTTCTCCACTGCGCTGCGAGAGTAAGTGAAAACTCTCGCAGCGCAGTGCGAGAAAAAAACCGGGATCACGCCGGGATATCACCAGTCTTTTCAATGGGGCAAGTGGCAGCAGCTCTAGCCCCATTGAAAAGATATGGAGAATACCGCGGATTTCTGCTACAGCTGTCACAGCTGTGGCAGAAGTGCAGCATGCTATCCCATTGCTTGCAATAGGATCGGCGCTGCTGCCGGTCCCATTGAAAGCAGTGGTTTGTAGCAAACCCCGCAGTATGATTTTTGGGGAAGGGCTTGAAATATAAGCCCTTCCCTGAAAAGCATCAATAAAAAAAAATGGTAAAAAAATTTTTTTTATAAAAAGTACTCCGCCGCGTCCTCCGGCTGGCTCCCTGGCACTGCTGTCCAGCACTTTCAGCAGGCGGGGATTTAAAAATCCCCGCCTCCTGAAAGGGCTGTGCTGATTAACTTAACGCTCAGCCAATAGCAGCTAGTGCTTAGCTATTCATTCATGAATAGCACTATCTTAAGCTATTCATGAATGAATAGCTAAGCACTATCTGTAATTGGCTGAGCGCTCAGCCAATAAGCTAAGCACTAGCTGCTATTGGCTGAGCGCTTAGCCAATTAAAAGCAATGGGATAGCATGCTGCACTTCTGCCACAGCTGTGACAGAGGATTCCTTCATCCCCGCGGAAAAAGAATGAAACTCCTGCCACAGCTGTTACAGAAGTCTGCGGTATTCTCCATATCTTTTCAATGGGGCTAGCGCTGCTGGCCCCATTGAAAAGGCTGGCGATATCCGGGTCTTTCTTGTGCTGCGAGGCGAGAGTTTTCACGTGCTCTCACAGTGCAAGAAAGAAAATATCGCCAGTGGGTGTCAGCCCTAAAGGTGAACTTAAAATCCATCGTTCTCTCTCAACAGACTGCATGCTGTGCTCTTTATGGGAGTCGGAGAGTACATTGTATTCTGCCGGCAGCCCTGATGTGAACAATGAAGCTGTGTGCAGAGCCCAGCGTGTGTTTAATCCCATGCAGGGCTCTGCAAACAGCTCCCAGTGAATCTTTTACATGCAAATGAAGATGATAAAGTGTTAATGGACATTAGTGGCCCTTAACACTTTAAGCAAAAAGATCGCTAAAACTTTCAATCGTTTGCAAGATTATCTTTACAGTCGCAATATAATGGTGAGATCCTGGAACATTATAGAGTCAGTCAGTTTGGGGTAAATGAATTTAATGAGTCTTCCTCTCTTACTTCAGTACTGTAAATTCTGGGCAATTATTCAATATACACCGGGGATCCATATGAAAGTCTTATCAATGTTAGGCCGTCTTCACACGGCCAAGAAAAATGTGCAAGATTTGTGTGTTGCGAGACGCACAAATATGAACCCCATTCTTTTGAATGGTGTCGTACACACGAGCAATGTTTCGCTGCATTGCACTGCGATGCGGGAAACAAATTGCGGCATGTTGTACCTTGTGCATGCTCTCACACTGCATTGCCCATTGTTCTCAATGGGGCTGGTGGCAGCATCACACCATGCGATGTCTCCTATTGAAAACAATGGGAAAAACTCCAGATTCCCTTCATCTCCGACGTGATATGAGGCGGGTTTCCCATGAAAACGCCTCGCAACTTTGGGGCTTTCACATGGTGGGGAGCATGATACGAGGGTAGGATTCATGGCCCCATATCATGCTCACCCGTGTTAAGTTAGCCTTAAGGTCTTACTTTCGCTAGACTTTTAATCATAAGAAACTTATTTCTACTATGCAGGCCTGGCTAAACTTAATGAAGCCGACAAAATCCTATTACAAAGGGAGGAAAAGATTTATGTTCATAAAATATGGAGATTTTGGTAATGAAGTACTTCAGCAACAAAGCAAAAGATACTTCATATTTAAGAGACTGTTGAAAATATTACTCTATTGCACTGTTTATTAAGACTGGCGCCTTAATAAGTGTGCCCCTAGGGGTTCAGCAGCGGTATTAGGCCATCAGTACCGCTCGAGGGTCACATTCGGCTGCACATTTACTAGAACTGGTTCTGATAAACTTCTTTAACACCAAGTTACCTACTGCGGTAAATCCCATCTACAAGGCACCAGACTTCTTACCCATGTGATCTTCTGCTGTCCAGGTTGGCGGGAGATGATGGTGACTTGATGACCTCTGCTTTTCAGTAGCTGTGACAAGGACTGCCCAATAAAGCCACCGCCGCCTCCTAGGAGAGGAGAGAGTAACTTTTTACCAGCATATCAATAAACAAGGTATAAAATAATGGCAAACAGTGGTGGATTAAAGGGGCCGTGGGTTCGGGGCTGTTGACACAACTTGTGAGATCTCATGAGCAGAGAGGAATGTCCTTGAGTGTAGTAAGAGGTTTAACCCGTTCCTCTCCCCACAGCTGGAGGTTTAGTAGTGTGGATTCTAGTAGGGCCAATTAGCATAGCTGTGGAACCCCCTGGAGCCCCGGGCAGTTGCCACACTCATCCTTATAATCCACAGTTGGTGGCAAACCATTTTCAGTAGTAGTACAAGCCTCTACCAGATGTCCATGAGGCCTCAGCAACTTCATACACACTGATAAGATACATCATCTGTATGTATAGCCAAAGAAGTATTCCAGTTTCAGGAAACAAAGTATCCACTGCACAATGAAGACATACACAGTTTTCCAGTAGACCTCGTGTAACAACTCATCACCGTTTTCAACATCTCCGATTGCAGTCGTTCAGGATCCTTCTCTTCAATGTTTACATCTGAGCGAGTTTGTACTCAAAACGCCATTCCAAGTACTAATGAAGCGCCACAGCCCCTTCAATCAGCTGATCTGGGGGGAGTGGCAGACCCCCACAATCAGATATTGATGGCTTAGCCTGATATCTTATATGTAGATTTGCTGCTAATGTGCAAGACATGCAGATTTTTTCCACCACGTGTGAAAGCACCCTTAAAAGGGTTCCTCCGGAATTAGTAAAAAAAAAAAAAAAAATTTTTTTTAATGGCCGATTTATTCCTAAAACTACCCCACACTGGTCCCTGAGCCGTCTGGTATTGCAGCTCAGCTCCACTGAAGTGAACATGGCTGAGCTGCAATACCATATACAACCTAGGGACAAGTGTGGCACTGTTTTAGGAAGAAAGCAGTTCAAATCCTGAACAACCTCTTTAAAGGCGAGACCCAACCATTGCCACACACTGGCACCATACGTCTAAGTTGTACAGGCCAAGGTATTAGAGTTATTTACCACTAGAGGAGGATGTTTCCAAACTGCAAAACACGAAGTGCCTACAGGTGACTAATATGGAGCCACAGGGTGCTGTGTGCCACCAGCCTCTTGTCCCTCCAGAACAATGCCTTTAAGGGCCAGTTTATACCTCTGAGCTGTCCTCATTTGTGATGGGCTTTATGAGGAGCCATAATAGACAATAAGGCTAGTCACAAGGGTTTTTAGGCAGGCTAATAGTGCGAGGAGGGAAGTATATATGGTGGCTTACGGCGCTAAGGCATCTCCGGCGAGACTGGCTCAATCAATGTGGAGATATTTAGGACATTCTGACAGCGCACGGACGGCATCTGCCGGCTGTCTGGTTTGTTTGCCGACCTAACATGGGCACAGCCATTTGATTACACCCTACTGCAGAAGCCGGGGTGACCGTGACCAAGGGACGCCTTAACTGAGGACTTTTGAATATTCTTTTCTACAGCAGCCACACATGGGCTCTAAATCTGCCGGCGCATCTTTCTAAGGCGTTGCGGATTTAACCCCGTGCCAGGGAGGGCAGGAGCTCAGCTGGCTACTGACCTCTTAATTTTGGGCTGTTTAACTCCTTAAATGCTATGATCAATAGTAACCACAGAATCCAAGTGGTTGACATATGAAGGAGGCTCCCACAATGGGATCACCGGGTGCCAAACTCTTATGCAGTTTACTGGACAGACAGTTGTGCAGCAGAAAAGTGGAAGGAGGAACTGTGAGGATGAAGCTGTCAAGTATCAAGCCAGTCCTCAGTGTGATTATTATTTCTGGTGTGCTCTGGGTTATCTGAACTGAGTGGGCTACAATGAGGGGTGAAGGAAATCCTCTACGGGCTGTTCATGACTGCATCAGCTGGAGCATGAGCACTCCAGCAGGTCACATGACTCACACTATGATGTCACAGGTTACTCTGGGAGTACTCCAACAATGTGAAACTGAATACACCCATTATGTTATTTACCCCCTACGGTGGATGGTTTAGAGGGGTTGTCCAGTCACATAGTCAGATTCTAAAATAGCTGTCAAATGACTTAAAATAAAAAATAAATAAAACCGTGTACTTACCGGTCCTCAGTCCTGGTGCGCTGCAGCCGCACACTTCTTCCGCTCTGATGGTGGAGGTCAGGTGACCGCTACCTACCAATCCGAAGCTGCAGCATCAATGGTCCAAACTCATGGCATCATGGCGCCCAGGAGGTGTTGGTCAGGCAGCAGTCACCTGACTCCTGCGGAGGGCAGAGGAGGGGAGGGCTCCTACCTTCCTCTTATATCATTTGACTCTAATTTAAAACCTGACTCTGTAACCAGATAACCCTTTACAAAGTGCCAGAGTTGCAATTTGTTGTTGGTCTGCCTCCCATAGTGCAAGCCATCTAAAGTCTGCCCGGCAACAACATAACAGCCCACTCTAGCAGGAGGAATGGCTGCAGCTCACCAATGAGGACCCTCATAGCTGCAGCCGCGGCACACCGCCGTCCGCTGTGGCGTCCCTGAAGCAACTACTTGTACCAGATAGTTATCAGCATGACCACGGCAAAATGGCCGCCACTGAGCAAAACTGGGGACAAGTTTACAGAGGTCTTTTCCCTGTGCTTTCACTCTATAATAAGAGTGTACCAGATCGTCAAACTAACCATAGAGACACATTAGAGAAAAAAAGAGGAGCGTCTACGCGCAGTGACGTCATTCCGGTAGTGCTCTTAAGCGCCCTCGTGTGTTTATTTGCATGTAAGCTCTGTATGTTTTTCTATCTATCGCCTGTAGCGTTAGGACACTATATAAGCTGGATGCTCTTGCGCGCCCTCTTGTGTATACTTCTGTGTAAAACAATCTGTATCACATTTTACCTGTCTCCCCTGCTTTATGGCAGTGGTAAATATAACTAAGGGCTCATGTTATCACCATGCACATGTGCGTGTAGACTTTGCGTAACGATACACACGAGAAATGGATCTCAGCATGCTGTATTTGTCTGCGTACCACGTGTGAGCCCTATATACTGGTATAAGCTGCGTATGAAATGTTGTCCTTATGGAATACATTGCGTATGGGCAACGTTCTGACACACATTTTTTTTTTTTTTTTAAACAGCCACACTGTGCATGTCCGTGTGCGTGTGATATGCAGGCATGCGCAATACACTTGTAGCCATACGTGGTCTCTGTCGGCAGAATCGGTATTCACAAATACCAGTAAAATGCTGCGGGGAGACCAGCAGCGTTTAACTGATATGGCCGTGGACATGAGTTCTAAGGCCGCTTTCACATGGCCAAGAAAATCGTGCAAGATTTGTGCACTGCGAGACGTACAAATCTTGCAGAAATAAGAACCCCTTTTTTGAATGGGATTTTATGCATAAGTCATTTTTTTTCCCGGATCGCTGGGTGGGAAAAAAATCGTAGCATGGCCTATCTTTGGGCGTTCCTTCGGAATGCATCGTCCATTGTCTTCAATGGGGCCGGAAAACACATGGCACAGCGTACGATTTGTACAGCACTGCGTTGCGAGGTTCTCCATTGAAAGCTACGGGAAATTCTAGTCGATCCTCTGACGCGGGTGAAAGCCGCACCAGAGGATTGCGGTGTTTTTGACATAAAGCCGCCTTGCATCGCAGTAAAAACACATTCACAAGCACAATATTGAGCTTGCCCGTGTGTAGGTAGCTCACAGTGATGCTGTGAGGTTAACCCCTTAGTGACTGAGCTTTTTTGCTTTTTTCCATTTTTGTTTTTTCCTACTCCCTTTTAAAAAATCGTAGCTCCTTTATTTATCCATCGAAGTCGCTGTATGAGGGCTTGTTTTTTGCGGGACGAGTTGTATTTTTCAATGGCACTATTTATTGTACCATATAATTTACTGAAAAACTTTTTAAAAATTCTAAGCGGAGAGAAATGGAAAAAAAACGACATTCAACCATCTCTCGGTGCGTCCTGTTTCTACGGCACACAAATTGCAACAAAAACGACCTGATATTTTTATTCTATGGTTCAGTATAATTACTACGATACCAAACTTGTATAGTATTTTTTTGCTGTAGTACTTTTATTTATTTTTTTTAAGATATTTAATTTTTTTCAATTATTTTCTGCGGTCATTTTGTGCGCGCAATACCTTTTTTATTTTTTCGTCGACGTAGTTGAGCAAGAGCTCATTTTTTGCGGGATGTCCTGTAGTATTTTTCGATAGTATCAATTTGGAATACATACGACTTTTTGATCGCTTTTTATTGCGTTTTTTCTGGGAGACAGGGTAACTAAAAAAGTGTATTTCTGGCGTTGTTTATTTTTTTTTTCAGACAACGTTCACCGTGTGGGAAAAATAATGCACTACTTTGATAGATCGGACTTTTACGGACGCGGCGATATCAAATACATATTTTTATTTTATGATTTTGATTTTTTAATAATAGATATGGCAAAAGGGGGGTGATTTAAACTTTTATAACTTTTTTTTTTAACAATTAAAAAAACGTTATTGATTTTTTTGCTATAGCATTACGTCATACTGCTTTTTGACAGGCAGTCTATCAAGCCACCCTGTGTGGATGGCTTGATAGGCAGTCTGTTAAGGCAGCCCTGGGGCCATTCATTAGGCCCCCGGCTGCCATGACACCTGCACGGCTTCCCCAATCTCACCGCAGGGGGGCCGTGCGGGACCCACGAACAGCGTTCGGGGGATTTAGATGCCGCTGTCAGAATTGACAGCGGCATTTAAAGGGTTAATAGCCGCGAACGGCCGAGCGCAGCTATTGCCCGCGGGTGTCAGCTGTAATAAACAGCTGATGCCCGCGCTGTATGGAGGGAGATAGCGCCGCTACCTCCCTCCATACACGTCCTGCAACAGCAGGACGTAGTTTTACGATAGGGCCGTCACTAAGGGGTTAAAAATCCATGATGTCCTATTTTTTCTCGTCCCTTGGGCCCCAATGGGAAAGTCAAACACATCGCACGCCATTGGATCTGATGATCCCTATTGAAATCAATGGTAAAGATTTGCCGATCCTCCAACACATGTGAAACAAGCGCTGGAGGATTGGAATTTCACAGAAGTGATGCGAGGCGTTTTAGCATGAAGCTAATAATGATAAGCGCGATATCTGGTTGTGTTTCTCGGCTCGATATCACACTCGCCCATGTGAATGTAA
This sequence comes from Eleutherodactylus coqui, assembly GCF_035609145.1. Lineage (NCBI taxonomy): Eukaryota > Metazoa > Chordata > Amphibia > Anura > Eleutherodactylidae > Eleutherodactylus > Eleutherodactylus coqui. The sequence goes on from NC_089841.1 coordinate 171,904,262, forward strand.
CCTAAGGAGCTTAAAGGGATTCTCTCACCAGGTTCATAAAGTTTGACTCTGAGCTTAAATCCAAGTCACAGAGACAGGCTTCACCCTACTTGCATCAGGCAGACTGACAGCTCTCTCTCCTTTTGTGTATAGGAAGAGAGCTGTCACTACATGTTGCCGGCAGGGAGAAGTCAGCGTGGCCACCTCCGTGACTCGGAGTTCATGAACTTGGTGACAGAAACCCTGTAAATCCAAGTAAGCAAACAGAAAACCTGTCTAATCTGTCCATCCATCCTCTTTGAGACCTTTTTTTTTCTTTATGCTGGGCAAGTCACTGGTCAGACCACACATGGAATATTGTGTGCAGTTTTTGGCATCAGTACTCAAGAAGGACTTACCAGAGCTCAAGCGGGTACAAAGGCAACTAAAATAATAAAAGGAATAGGTGGACTACAATACTCAGAGAGGTTATAAAAATTGGGGTTATTTAGTTTAGAAAAATCAGAGGGTTTTTTACTGTAAGAGCAATGTGACTATGGAACTCTATGCCTAAGGGTGGATTCAGACGACCGTATATCGGCTCGGTTTTCACGCCGAGCCGATATACAGTGTCCTTGTCTGCAGGGGGGGGGGGGATGGAAGAGCCAGGAGCAGGAACTGAGCTCCCGCCCCTTCCCCGCCCCTTCCCCGCCCCTTGCCACTATTTGCAATGGGAGGGGCGGGATGGGGCGGAGCTAAGCGCCAGGACTTAGCTCCAACCTGTCTCGCCCCCTCCTATTGCAAATAGTAGCGAGGGGCGGGAGCTCAATTCCTGCTCCTGGCTCTTCCATCCCCCCCCCCCCCCAGAGAGAGCCGACGTATATCGGCTCGGCGTGAAAACCGAGCCAATATATGGTCGTCTGAATCCACCCTGAGGATGTCGTGATGGCAAATTCGATAAAAGAGTTCAAGAGGGGCCTGAACACCTTTCTTGAGTGTTTATTACGTTATAGTCACTAATTACTTAAGAAGGGTTGTTGATCCAGGGATTATTCTGATTGTCAGATTGGAGTCAGGAAGGGATTTGTTTCACCTAGAATGAGGAACATTGTGGGTTTACTTCCTCTGGATCAACATTGCAGGATAATAGGCTGAACTGGATGGAGAGATGGCTTTTTTCAGCCTTCAGCTCCATTCACACGGGGCAGTTCGATTGCAATAAAAATCACACCAAAAAGTGCATTTGCAAAACTGTGCGGGTTTTTTTTTGCCACATTTTACTAAAATCACACATGGTTTCACCAATGCACTTTTTGGTGTGGTTTTTATTGCAACCAAACTGGCCCATGTGAATGCAGCCTAACACACTATGTTACCTCCTCTTGTGCTTCCTTTCTTTTATTTTGCTACATGTGTGTTTCACAGATGCTCCTCCTGGGTTTTGGTTTTACATATCAAGTTCCTCTATAGTATATAAATAGGTTTCCCACCCAAAATGTGCAATGAATAGAATAAATATTTGCAAAAGACATAACAACAACATTTTGACTTCTTTTATAACTTCTGCCTTACTTATTTATGGCCAATTAAGAAATTCCCTGTAACTTGGTGCCACCCTGTGATTAAAACAGGTGTCAAGTGCCATACTATAAGGCATTTCATCTTGACCATCTCCCGGGTACTACCTGCATGCAGCAGTGTGGCTGTAATACACAACTCTGAAGTGCTCCAAAATAGTTCTTTTACAAAGTTTTAGATGACACCCTTTTTAAGCCCTCCTTCAGTATACTTTTATATAACCTTTTTAGATGTTTTTCCTTTAGTTGTATTTTTAACACTGTATTAAAATTTACTCAAATAAAAATGTCCAAAATGACAGTTTTACACACTGTAAAGACAACATAGCTGCAGAAAATAGCGCCCTTTATAAACTTAGTACAGGTTAGTTTTATCTTATATCCATTTGCTATACTTATCAGTAAAATAGCAATGATATAGAATAAATGGTCTAATCTTAATAATATGTTTTTATGAATAGTTGCATATAGAGCAGAAGTGCATTACACTATACTGCAATACCATACACTGCATCCTCATTCACACTTACAGGCATGCAGATATCTATCTGTAGTTACCATGGAGAATGCTGACAGCGTGATCAGTCAGTCCAGGCCTTGGACAATAATAAAATAACCGTAAATTCTATAATAAAAGACACTTAGGGCCCATTTATACAGAACAATTATCCTTCATAGAAACAGTGGATTGTGCGAATCTGAGTGATAAACAATAATTTGCTTGCTTCTTGTTCGTCACTCATTTACTGCAGGCATAGAAGTCATTGTTTGCTCATTCACAACTCGTTACGTTTAAACAGGTGGTTCAGTTGTTAACTGGTACAGTGCCCTGTTCAACCGAACGATCCAGCGAATAAAAAATGTAAACGATGTATCTGCATGTGGTAACTGCCATCGTTCACCAATGAATGTTCGGCCAACAGCTATTGTAAGTATACGCATGCCACTTCTGTTCAACGAGGAGAAGGGAAAAGGCTGGGGGAAAAGGCGCAACACTAAACTAAGTTGAAACTGGAAGTCATTGATATGGTAGTGAAGAACGTCTCTTTTATTGGACAACATGAAAAGCCAGCAAGTGAAAACACGTTTCGGGGTCAGACCCCTCCGTCAGTTCAGCTGGACTAGGACATACAAACCAGGTGATATGTACAAAAGAGTAAAATTCAGAAAAGTGGATAAAGAAACAGGAAAAAGTAGATAAAGGATTGAAAAGAGAAAGATCTATACATAATAAAAATAAATGAATACCAAATGTATCGGTAAATACACGATGGAATAAAATACAGTAGATAGAAAATGTGGTATAAAATATATAGAATAACATGAATACAGTATATCGAATGAGATAGTTTTATATAAGGCAGAAAATCTGATATAGGCCCCCTGCACACGGGCAGAAATTCTGCAGCGGGATTTCCCGCAGAATTTCCGCCTGTGCCCGCCTGCATAGGATTGCATTTGTCCATGTGAAAACACATGCAGAAAACAAATCGCGGCATGTTCTATTTACAGTAATATGACTCCCAGGCCGCTAGCTCCACTCTGCGCATGCGCCGGCACATCAGAGAGCTGGGGCCCCAGGAGCAGGTGAGAGCCGCACTGGTCCCTGTAGGGACGCAGATCGGATCCCGCTGCGAGAATTCTCACAGGGGATCTGACCTGCCCGTCTGCAGGCGGCCATACATGAATTTAACGATTAATAGTAATAACAGTAATGAGAACACCAAGGTAAAAATGAATAAACAAAATTTGATATTTTGCTTTGAAGTATTCAGAACCATACAAAGATGCACTACAACTGGTTAAAAATAGAGATATCACATATTGAAGGATGCGAGATAATTACTTGAAAAATTATATATATAGTGTGTGTGTGTATATATATATATATATATATATATATATATATATACTTCAAAATACATATATGTGTATTAATATTTTGCTTTCTCTATATCCATTACTTTTGTTCACCGGCACCTCCACAGGAATAGATGATTGGATGAATGTTTACTCATGATCATCTGCCTGTGTAAAAGGCCCTTGAGTGCTGTGTTGTCCTGAAACACATAGGTGGCATCTGGCGTGGTGAGCGGTCACTTCTGAAGCTCCAGCATCTTCTCTGATGTCTGAAAGGATGCTGAGCAATTCTATATGAGAGTGAGGTAGTGTTAATGCAATTGTTCAGGCTCTCTTCTGACAAGCAGAGAAGACGCAGGAGCTTCAGAAGCCGCCGGCCACCACAGCAGGGATCCCGCCACATGCCCAGTGAAGCAGGACTGAGCATGTGTAACCACCTCCAAACGTGCCTTTTCTTCTGCCTTTCCCTCTCTGCATCTGCATTGGCATCCTTAGTATCCGCATAATAGTCTTTTCTATCTAGTATTATGAACTCAAACATGATCTTCTCAAGGGGAACAAAAAGTTAAATTAGACATTTGACCTTTCACCATGTACGTAGGTGGCTGAAGTTTTGTAAACTTTCTTGAGTTAATATATTATAGGATACCTAAGTTATTCCCATTTATACATTACCAGATCTACTGCGTTTATTAACGGCTTATATAACTGGAATTAATACTTTTACAACTGTGATGAAGATGAAGAAGACATTTTAGAGCATTTGGAATTATAAACTAAGCTGCATGGCTAGTAGACATTGATGGAGAAATAAAGCAGACAGAACACCATAACTACTTATGTACCAGACAGTAACTAAGCACAGCCATATATAATGATTCCTAGGTAGCTATGAGTAAAGGTGGTCTCTCATGAAGATAACCCCTTTCCGTATGCTCTACTAGGGCATATGGATGTCATAGAGAAGGGTCCCCTGCATGGGCCAGAGCTGAGAGTCATTAACATGGAGCAACTGTTACTCTGATGGACCTGGCCAGTCGTTGTATTACATGGCAAGTAATAGCATATTTGTCCGGTGACTACTAATCACAGAGAGTTTCTGAAGCCAGTTTTAGAAGCTTCACAAGAACACCTTAAGGCTGGGTTCCCATAGGGCGGAATCCCTTCGTAAATCTCGCGGTTTGGCCCCAGCGAGTTTTGAAGCAGCTTGGTACATAGTTCGGATCTGCCAATTTCTGTTTTGGTGGGGTCCGCAGAGTACCTGCACTTTCAGAAAACTTTTGACATATCATAGAGACATGTCAAGAGTATTGATGAGTAGGGGTCCCGGTGCTAAGACCCAGCTGATCGCTAGAATGAGGTGGCTGCAGCGCTCACCTGAATGCTGTGTCCCCTCGGCTATGTTTGCTCGTTTTCAGCTGCTTCCCGCAGCTGAAGACTGCCTCATAGAGATGTATAGAAGCTTTCCATACACCTCTATTAGGCCGTCCTCAGCTTCCGGAAGCAGACAAAAACAAGTGAACAGCTAAGGGTGCACAGCACTCAGGTGTGCGCTGCAGCCACCTCATTCTAGCAATCAGTGGGGTCTCAGCAGCGGGACCTCTACTCATCAATACTCTTGACATGTCTCTATGATATGTTAAAAGTTTTCTGAAACTGTGGGTTCTCTCTAAGTGCTGGTGTTCCTTAGTAGATTTGCACTGCCTTGCCCCTTATCACCCACAGGCCTGATCACGTGGATGAAGCTATGCTCCAGGTTCCTGCATGGCGGGTGGCCAGGAGCCCTGCTGCACAGGTGAAATGCTAAAAGGGTTCTCACTCCCTTCTATCGGAGGATCAGCAGTGTTTCCTGACGTCAGATCCCACGATCATAATGTTATGGAACCTTCTAGCGATATGCAGTAATATTAAAAGATGGAAGTTCTCGTGAAAGGTGTATCTACACATGCAGGTTTCTACATGTTTTACTGCTACAAATTTTAATTAAGAATATTTTCACAGGATGAGTTTACATAATCGTTAGCATGAAGTTTTGGACATCCCATTCACACTACACTATGTTGACAAAAGTATTGGGACCCCACCAATCCTGTGCTGTCAAGCAAAGCCGATATGGAAATCTGAGAACATCAGCAGCCACATCCAGGGAGACCTCGCAAACTGATGGATTGTGGACAATGAAGCCTTGTATGCACGGTGAAGCCTTGTACGCACCGTCTGCCAGAAAACTCGCTCAGGAGGTCTCACAGGTTATTGGAACATCCATTAGCACCAGAACCATCCGTAGAAGACGGCATGTGTAGGGTTATCATGGGCAAGCGGCTGCACACAAGCCCAACATCACAGCAGTGACTGCACAGGGGCGCCTACGATGGGGCTTGGAGCGTCCTTCTTGTACTGTAAATGAGCGGATGCAAGTGTTGCGGACAGATGAATCATGGTACATCATCTTCCGATCGGATGGCCGCACTTGCGTGTGGCGGTGGCCTGGAGAGCGGTTTCTATGTGACTGCATCGTGATAACCGTGAAGTTTGAATGGTGTTATGGTGGGGGGCGGTTTCTGCTGGGAAGGACTACAGTGATTATAATGAAGTCCACACTCAATGCCAATGGGCACAGAGACATCTGGACAATCTGGCATTACCTACCCTGTGGCAATACTTTGGTACAGCTCTGTGTCTCTACCAACATGACCGAGCACCATGTCTTACAGCTGCAGTGTTGGGGCTTGGTTTGAGGAGCAGCTAAAAGTCCAGATCTCAATCCCATCGAACAGATTTGTGATGAACTAAAACACCATATCCGCGCACGCCGAACACCCTCATCATCCCCCGCATCTCTATCTGAAGCTCTCCTCGAGGAATGAAGGGAATTTCATCCACATATCTACTGGAATTTGATGGAGAGCGGCCTAGGAGGGTTATTGCAGTCCCTGAGGCAAAAGGCGTCCCAACATCGTACTGAAAAATGTGAATAAAATCCAATTTCATCACTTTCCATGTGTTCCAATACTTTTGTTAACACAGTGTATATGGTTAGACATCGCAGAGTTTTGTTGTGTTCACGATGTGCCCTACTCCAATCGGGTGAAGTGAATAAGTATATAACAAGTGTGTTAAAAGCCTCAGTTCATGTTGATAACAGTTCTCCCTGTTACAGCTGAAATTAAGGCTTGGCATGGAAAAAGAACATAAAGTAAAACCCTCGCAGGTACCAGTAAATAACAGTATAACCTACTTTTAAACATCTGTCAAGGCCAGAAAGCATCAGTGGAAGTGACAAGTTTGTTACAAGTTGTACTTGGAGATCTGTGAGGTCAGAGCCAAGCTGTTATTCATTTATAATCTGTGTACCTTATTAAAATGAACCATTTATTTGTGCCATTTGTTAAGGATTAGGTTGGCTATTGTTTAAATCAGGGGATGCATAACCTATTTTTCGTTAAGGGGCCAGATTGGACTATTAGAAGGCGCAGACAGACATATTTCCATATTTTATCAAGTATACAATATGTAAAGTTAAAAAAAGAGTAACTTTGTAAACTCGTTGCAATATTTATCCTGCACTGATCCTGGATGATAGTCCAGTACTTATTTACTGAACCCCTCAGTTATCTTGCAATATACACACGCAGTAATTCCATAGCTAATCTTTATGTTTTAACCCTTTCCAATTCACTGTCTGACATCTTCCTACATTCTGATCGAAGCTTGTACAGCTCCAATGTCAAAAGACGTCCAACAGGGTATTCTTACCGTCTATTGCCAGCCACTGCGCTGTCGGAGCCTCTCTGGCGCACACACACTGGCTCTAGCCAGCAGATGGCACCGTTGTATAACAGCAACAAGAGAAAGCCTTTCAGGAAACCCTGAATCCAAAATTGGATTGAAAAGCGTTAAAGGGGTTTTCTGGGCAGGATAGGTCATCAGTAGTTAATCGCCAGGGACCTAACACGTGAAGATCACCTAATCACCTGACCCGGCAGTAAGTGCAGCGGGCCGGACATGCGTCATAGGAGACAGGAGCGGAAGTGACCTAGCTGGCTTCACTCTCATTCAAATCAATTGGAGCAGAAGCAACTATTACACTTTCGGCACTTTTGACTCTGACATCGGGGATGGGTGCGGAAGTGTAATAGGTGCTTCAGCTCTCATTAATTTAAATGGGAGTGAGGCCAGCTAGGCCACTTCCAGTCCCATCTCTTATGACACATATATAGTCTGCGGCACTGACAGCGGGGCTGGGCGATCTGGTGATCGCCGGGGGTGCCATGCAGCGGGTACATGGCGATTAACTATTGATGACCTATCTTGCCGATAGTTCATCAATAGTTTTTACTTGGAAAGCACTTTATAATAAAGGGTACTTTCATTTTTGATTAAAATCAGTAACCGTTTTTTTTTTTTCATGACTCAATAGTACAAGGAAAAATAAAAACACTTCTAATAGAGGCAATTTTCTGTAATACTGTATTTCTCCACTTATCAGCCATTTCTTTCCCTAATCATACCTCCTGCACTAATCTCTTATTCTGGATATACTGATAAAATAAATACACACAAGTCCTTACACTAAGGCTAAATGCCCATTTACATGCAAAGAAAATCTTTCAAACGACTGAAAGATTGACAGTTTTAGCGATCATTTTGCATAAAGTGTTAATGAACACTAATGTCCTTTAACACTTTATCAGCTTTATTTCTGTGTAAAAGGGCCTCCAGGAGCTGTTTGCAGAGCACAGCTTATGGGCTGGGCTCTGCATACAGTTCCATTGTTCTTGCACGGGCTGTCGGCAGAATACACTGTAATCTCTGTCTCCCGTGCAGAACATAGCGTGCGGTCCCTGTTATCTCTCTCTGGCTGAACGATGGATTTTAAGCCCTTAAAATCATCATTCAGTTGAAGAGTTGACGATGCCAGTGTTTACACACAATGATTATCGCTCACATGCCATCGCTTGAATGAATTTTGAGCGATAGTCGTTGCGTGTAAAAGTTCATACAGGATGGATACGCTGTGGAATGTCTGCAGGGCAGTTGATAAGCTGTCCTAAAATACGCAAGACATAAAAAGGCGTTTTTCTTGGCTAATGGTGAATTTCGGTGAAGATTTTAGTGCAATTTAGATTTACATTCTGGTATTTTACTCAACTGCAAACTTACAGGCGGATCCGCATTTAAACCCGCAATGCAACAAGCCCTTGTGGAAACACTTGGGGATTTGGCCTTTATATTACCTATTTGTTAAATTCTGCTGCGGAAACGTGCAGAAAAAGCTGCTTTTATGCTGCTTCTCTGCAACCTTAAAAATCTGCTTTACAAGCACAATAGCGCAGCGGATATTTTCCACTCCATGTAAATAAAAAAAAAATCACTAATACTACGTATCCGTCTCGTGCAAAAATAGCCTAAAAGATCAGACTATAGCTGCATCCCATAGAAGTCTATGAAGAGAGGATGGGGAGGAGGAAAGGAGCTGCTGAAGGAAGACTGAAAGACACAGGCAGCAAGGGGAGAATTTTATAATTCGGGTTGTGCCATTTTTGTGTACTGAATCTGACTTTAGAAATTTTAAAATTGATCATCTATCCTCAGGGTAGGCCATTAATATCTGATTGGTGGGGGTCTGCCGTTCGGGTTCCCCACTGATCAGCTGATGGGAGGGCCTGAGGCACTGGAGCGAGCGTTACAGCCTCTTCAATGTTTACATCTGAGAACAACCCTTTTCAGTGTGTGTCGCACAACATTCTGGAATGTTGCGGAACTGCAGCGTATTGTACTCTTTACAATGCAAGCGGTCAAATCTGCTGCAACTCCCAGCAAAATCTGTGCCAGAGTTTTTCCAAACTCCTCCTATAGCAAATGCCTCTTTCATCCTCACAAGTGCTCCTATTGCAGAAATGCCTTACATTATATTAATAGCGCTAGAGGCACAAACAATCCGGTGTCACTTACTGTTTTGACGGGATTCAATCTTAAAAACAGTTGGATTTCATTTTTAAAACTTTGTCCTTCCAGTGCTGTCAAGTACAGAAGTCATTTTGTACATATAGTAACCCTTCATGATAGTAGTTACAATGGCTATACTTGCACTAGGTATCAACATAATATTATTTATTATTACTGCCACTATTAAAACAGTTTTCGTACCATATGCAGCCTATCTGTATGTTCTGAGGTAATGTTGTAGCATATATCGGGCTTTCACAGTAAGAATGCTGACTCAGCACACTGCTGGAAATTCACAGAGCTGTAGAATACTGTAGGATTTAACCCGGATAGAATGAACATAGGCGATTTCTACAGGGCCAGCAACAACCCATCACCTATTTCATGAAATATTGTTTAGTTTTGCACTATATTCTTTCACATTTGGCTTCGAAATGTATTACTGTTTTCTGAATTAGCTGGCAAGCATGTATTATTTGTGCTGCTGTGTTCTATAGAAGCACACAACTGCTAAAGGGGTGTCCAGTCTTATGTAAGTAAAGTTATAGGGGAATTTCGGATACATTTTGTAACATATACACTGGGAAGATCTGATTAGTGATGGTACCATCCCACCAATACTGTTCCATATTGCTGTGCCACAGGCACGGCTTAATAGGCAGAAATGCATGACAACCCTGGGGGCCTTCATAAGGCCCTGGGCTGTCATGAGACCCAAACAATACCCAATCATCTCAATTGAAGGGGATGTTCAGGAGACACAGAGAGCGCCCTCCGTCTGTGGGCCATTGAAAGGGAAACTGCAGGCATTATGTTGTAGAGCCGGAGGAGCTGAGGAGACTGATATATAGTTTTATGCAGAAAGATTCAGTATAACTTGTACTTTATTATTTTACATCTTTGTTCATTCTCAGCTAAACAGTCTAATGGGCGGAGCTATCAGTGATTGACAGCTATCTCTGCATGCACACTGATACAGGGGCAGCTGTCAGTCACTGATAGGACCGCCCATTGGACTGTTTAGCTCAGAATGAGCAGAGATATAAATTAATAAATACAAGTAAAACTGAATGCTACCCCATAAAACTACATATTTATCTGCTCCGCTCCTCCTGCTCTACAACATGATGCCGGCAGTTTGGACGGCATGTTCCAGCTGACAGATGCCCTTTAAATGCTGAGTAAGCACCGGTTGCAGCTGCTGTGGCCAGGTGTCGGGTGCCAGAGACACCAATAACTGTTGTAAACCTTTTGGAGTTAAAAGTGGCACAAGTAACTTAAAGGGCCATTTTGATAAAGCACAAAGATGCAATTTTTGCATGTTTTCTTTGTGTCTGACATTTTTGGCACAGTGTACTCACTGTAACAAGAAGATGGGGAAATTATGGAGGGGAGTTCCATTTCACTGCACTTAGAAATTTTTAAAGGATTTTCAGTACGCTATATGGGACATTAAATGGTACCATTGAAAAAGTCTGCATCTTAACTCCTCTGCAACAGCCAAGCCTAGCACGCCCAAGTGAGGGAAAACCACGAGGTTTGCAGAAGGGTTGTCACGGGTGGCTCTGTGGCCTCTCCTGACAGTGGCGCCAAAGTGCTCTTCTTGGGGGTTGTGCAGCGACCCAAACAACGTACCGTGATACTCTTAGCAGGAAGGCCTGTTTTTGTCACATGTGATGCCAGTACTCTAATTGGACTCTCAGGATGCAACGCCGATGAAATAATTGAGACGAGTCCAATAGCTTGGGATAGTAATCTGGGAATACGCAGATTTACTTAAGCTGATATTTTGTAAAACAGTTGAATATACAATTTGCCACAACGGTACTTGAAATGGTACAAAAAGGTGCAGCAGTAAGCAGTAAATTAAACATGGTGTAGAACACAGCAATATTGTCTTGCCTAAAAACTGACTTCAACACTCTCTCCTTTCTTTTACTTGAAACTTATCCTGAAGAACAATTTCCCCCCTAGTTATTCTTACTGAAGGGATGATTAGAGTTTAGTGAAGTGTAACTGAAACAGAGTTTAAAGTGGCTGATAGACTAACCCTGGCTTTGAGTTCACCAGGTAGCTTTAGACTCACTGTTTAGTAGAAGACTGACGTCGGAAAGGCACTTCTCCTCTCTGCTCTGGAACCTCAAGGGAGCGGAATAAAACATCACTCGACCCTGGGAAAACAACATGCTGCATCTGTCTGCTCTTGCTTGTACGCGTGCCTCCTCTCCTCTGACACAACCTGACCGCAACCACTCTTCTCTCACTCCTTAGGCCTCCCTCACACAGGGCGTTTTGTACAGCATTTAACGCTGCCTTTTCAGCCCAGCGCTAAACGCTGTACAACACTCCCATTCATTTCAATGGGGCTGCTCACACAGGGCTGAAAACGCAGTGCCTCCCAACGCTGCGCTTTGACAGCGATGCATGTTCTATTTTGGGGCGTTTCCAGCCCTGCGTCGCCCATTAAAATGAATGGACAGCGGTTTTAGCACTGCTGAAAACGCGGCAACACTTGGTGCCGCATTTTTGGCAGCGTTAACCGCTCGCCGATTTTTGGGGTGAGGGCTTGCAATAGAGGCCCTACCCCGAAAATCAGTCCCAGCTAGCTAGAGGAAAAAAAGAAAGCAATGCTCACCTAGCCGCTGCAGTCCGGGTCGCGGCCTCTGGTCTCTGCCGCTCATCCGGGCTTCTCCAACACTCCCAAGTCTATTGCCGTAGGCCAGGTTTGAGAACCCCGCCTCCAGCAATAGAGTGCTGTGATTGGTTATCGGCGCGCTCGATGTCCAATCACAGCCCTTCATTGACTGTCTCAGCCAATCAGCGCCGGCAAGCTCTGATTGGCTGAGACAGTCAATGAAGGGCTGTGATTGGGCATCGAGCAAGCGTCGACAACCAATCACAGCACCCTATTGCTGAAGGCGGTTTTTTTAAACTTGGCCTACGGCAATAGACTTGTTAGTGCAGAGGAAGCCCGGATCAGCGACAGAGACCAGCGGCTGCGACCCGAACTGCAGCGGCTAGGTGAGTATTACTTTTTTTTTTCTTTTCAGCATCCTTGGCTGCGTTTTCAGCCAAGCTGAAACCGCAGCCAAGACGCTGGCATAAAGTATGCCAGTGCTGCTGAAACGGGGCGGAATCTGCAGTAAACGCAGCGTTGAAAAACGCTGCGTTTCTGCAAACGCCCTGTGTGAGGGAGGCCTCAGTGAGTCTGCCTAACTGCTTATTGACTCCTCCTTTTATTATCTCTTTTTCTTTCCTGCACTTTCTTGACTCCTCCCACTCTTGCATACGGACTTGTGTTGTTGCTTTCCCGCCTTTGGACTCTCCACCAGTGAGATTGAAGCTGACTATCAGCCAATAGGGCACCAGCTGACATCAGAGCTAAGCTCTAGGCTTAAAAGAGAGGGAGAAACAGGGTTTCTCAGACGTACAACACCTTCTATGTGCAAGGATGGCACATAGACAGGTGAGACAGGACAAGTGCTGCTGTGAATGTTCTGTAGGACCCGCTGCTCCACTACACCTGCATTGTTCAGCCCATATGTAGATGCAATCTTGAGGCAAATCGAACATTGGAGTCAAGATGGATGGAAGAAACATCAACAATCTCAGATGTGTCAATTATACAGCCTTGTTGGCATGAACCATCTCACCGAAGGGAACCACTGATTATTAAAATATACTCATCTATGCTCATTCATTCACAGCCAGTCAGGCTGTTCACATCTATATTGATTTATACCATCCTGATGAGGCAGCTACACCGATGCTAGCTGTAGAAACGCGTTGATGGTGTTCTATACGTTACCATGCAGGGCGGCGCTGGGTCCCGCGGCCGGCGCACGCCGCTCCGATGTTGGCTCCGGCGTCCCGGAGCTCTGCTGTCGGGGCTCTCCCGGCGGCGTGGAGCAGCCAGCGTGCAGCGGCGTGGGCGTGTCCGCCCGTAGGGTGCCGCCCGCTCTCCTCCACCTTCCATATGCAACAGGGGGAGAGTTGGCTCCTCCCACTCTCCGCCCCTGGGCGGAGGCTTTAAGTTAAAAGGCTGGCAGTGACCTGAGCTCACTGCCAGTTATTGGTTCTGCTAGCCTCTAGTCAGGTCTGTCTCAGGTCTGCTCTAGTTGCTTGTCTCCAGCCTTTCTCTGCTTGTAAGTTCTGTTGGTCTGTTCCACCTGCCTCTTCTGTCGGCACTCTGTCCCGTTAGTAGTTCCATCTAGGTAGTCGCCAGGTCCCTAGCCAGCGCAGGGACCGCCGCCCAGTTGTCCGCCTGGGGTTAGCCAGGGCCGAGGCAAGTAGGCAGGGACAGTGGGGTGCGGGAAGATCAGGGCACCCCACCTGGCGCTCAGGGGGCAGAGTGCCATAACATAATAACTGGCCCTTAAAAACTGTTTGTCATGGAGGCGATCAGTTCCCTCACGAACCAGCTGCAGGCCCTGGTGCCTGTGATCCAGGATTTATCCGCCCGCATGGTAGCCCAGAAGCAGCGGGGGGTGTCGCAGGGGTTGGACGCCTCAACCAGCCCCGAACCCAAGTGCCCTCTTCCCGAGGTGTTTTCTGGGGAGAGAAACAAGTTTTTTGTTTTCCGACAGGCATGTCGCCTGTTTTTTCGGATGCGTCCCCGTTCTTCCGGGTCGGAGGCTCAGAGGGTCGGGCTAATAATGTCCCTGCTGCGGGGCTCTGCGCAGAACTGGGCTTTTTCCATCCCCGAGGGTTCCTCCTGCCGGCAGTCTGTGGACTCCTTTTTTCAGGAACTCGGGGGTATCTTCGACGAACCGGACCGAGCGGGGTTGGCGGTTTCGCGGTTGTTGGCGCTGCGGCAGGGGTCGTCTTGTGTGGAGGATTATTGCTCCAACTTCAGACGCTATGCGGGGGATATGACATGGAACGATAGCGCGCTGAAAGACGTTTTTCTGCAGGGCCTCTCGGACGCAGTTAAAGACCTGTTAATTTCCCATCCCGTTCCCGGGTCCTTAAGGGAGGCTATGGAGCTAGCGGTGAAGGCAGATAGGAGGCTCAGGTCTAGGAAGCAGGACAGGCAGGCCCGTAGAGTCAGGGAGGTCGGTTACCCTGGTCCCTCTTCCTCCTTACCAGTCTCTGTGCCCGAGCCGATGGAGGTGAATCCGCTGGACCCCAAAGAGCGACGCCGGATCCATCTGTTGCATCGTCTCTGCCTCTACTGCGGGAAAGCTGGACATCGGGTGATAACCTGCCCACTGAGGTCTCAACGCACGCAGCCGGAACCGGCGGAAAACTCCGAGTCCTAGGCGATTGCAGGGAGGATCGCCTAGGACTTCAGGTACTTCCTAAACTTTTGGTACCGTGTCATGTTAGATTCCGGGATTTTGCCCGATCAGGGCGGGCGTTTATTGATTCCGGAGCAGCGGCTAACTTCATAAGCCTGTGTTTTGTCCGTTCTCTGATGGCGGAATTTGTGGCGCTGAAGACGCCAATTCATTTTACCAGTATTGATGCTACCCCTCTCTCTACAGGCCTGGTACGATGGAGGACCCCAAGATTACAGTTCACGGTGGGGATCCTCCACTCGGAAGAACTATCTTTCCTGGTTATGGAAAAAATGTCGGTTGATGTGGTGCTTGGTATGCCCTGGTTGGCACTGCACAATCCCCAATTTGACTGGTCCACCCGGGAATTGACTCATTGGGGATCATCCTGTCAAAATCACCTGTCTACTATAGCTGTGTGCTCCGCAGATACGGTGCTCATTCCGGAGTATTTGTCAGACTTTCAGGATGTATTCTCCAAAAAACTGTCTAAGGCTCTGCCTCCTCATAGGGAGTGAGACTGTGGTATTGATCTGATTCCCGACAGTCCCATCCCTAAGGGAGCCATTTTCAATTTGTCAGGCCATGAGCATGAAGCTCTCAAGTCCTATGTCTCAGAGGCTCTGGCCAACCGACATATCCGGCCGTCCAGGTCCCCTGCCGGGGCAGGTCTCTTCTTTGTAGAGAAGAAGGACGGGACACTAAGGCCTTGTGTGGATTATCGGGCCTTGAATAAAATCACTGTGAAGAACCAGTGCTCCTTGCCCCTAATTCCTGACTTGTTGAATCAGGTGGTAGGGGCCCACTGGTTCTCCAAACTGGACTTGCGGGGGGCTTACAATTTAATTCGCATTAGAGAGGGAGATGAATGGAAGACGGCGTTCAACACCCCGTTAGGACATTTTGAATGTCTGGTCATGCCTTTTGGACTTTGTAATGCCCCCGCTGTGTTTCAGGGTTTTATGAACGCGGTCTTTCACGACTTCCTGGGGGTATTTCTGGTCATCTATCTTGACGACATTCTGGTGTACTCGCCTGACTGGGACTCACATGTGCGGCACCTGAGGTTGGTCCTGACCCGTTTGCGCGAGTAGCAACTTTTTGTCAAGTTAGAGAAATGTACATTTGGTTCTAAACAAGTATCCTTCCTTGGTTATGTAATCTCACCCACGGAGATCCAGATGGAGTCTGATAAAGTAGCAGCAATCTCCCAATGGGTCAGACCAGACAACCTCAAGGCTCTCCAGCGGTTCTTAGGTTTTGCAAATTTTTACCGCAAATTCATTAGGAATTACTCAGTTATTGCTCAACCTCTGACCGACCTGACTAAGAAGGGGGCCGACTTGGGTAAGTGGTCGCCTGCAGCCCTCGAGGCCTTTAGCCGTCTAAAAAAGGCGTTCACAACTGCCCCGGTGCTAATACAGCCGGACGCACGACTACCCTTTTTTATTGAGGTAGACGCGTCTGAAGTGGGTACAGGAGCAGTATTGTCGCAGGAAGTCAGTGGGTGGTCTGGGTATAGCCCATGTGCGTTCTTTTCGCGGAAGTTCAATTCAGCAGAGCGCAACTACGACATGGGTAACCGTGAATTATTGGCTATCAAATGGGCTCTGGAAGAGTGGCGACACCATCTTGAGGGTGCTAGACACCCAATTACCGTATATACTGATCACAAGAATCTGGTATATCTCGCCAATGCGAAAAGACTCACAGCTCGTCAAGCCAGGTGGGCGTTGTTTTTCGCCAGGTTTAATTTCGTCGTGACATATATCCCAGGAGAGAAGAACGTGAAGGCGGACGCCCTGTCACGGAGTTTTGGGGTACCGGATAGTGAGACCATGACTCCCGAGAATATCTTAGCCCCCGACGTGGTGGTGGCAGCTGTAGAGTCTAACTTCGTCCCTCAACTACAGGATGCTCAGCAGGACGCTCCTTCGGGGGTGCCGGAGGGCAGATGGTTTGTGCCAGAGACCCTACGCCCTAGAGTCATGGATGAGTCTCACTCGTTGGTTCTCGCCGGGCATCCAGGGTTCCAGGGGACCCTGGAGCTTTGTTCCAGACACTTCTGGTGGCCAGGCATGTCTCAGGAGATCCGCAACTTCGTGAGGGGTTGCTCGGTCTGTGCTCGCAATAAGAGTCGGCGGCGTCCTCCGGAGGGTCTTCTGAGACCGCTACCAGTTCCTTCCAGTCCATGGTCGCACTTATCAGTAGATTTCATCACTGACCTACCAGAATCCCAGAAGTGCACCACTATCTTAGTGGTGGTCGACCGGTTCTCAAAGATGGCACATTTCGTGGTGTTAAAAAAGCTACCCTCGGCAAAAGAATTCGTCACGATTTTTGTAAAGGAAATAATTCGCCTACATGGGGTTCCCCAAAATATTGTATCTGATCGCGGGGTTCAGTTTGTGTCGCAGTTTTGGCGTGCCTTCTGCAGAAACCTGGGAACGTCGCTTTCCTTCTCTTCAGCGTTCCACCCGCAGACTAATGGTCAGACTGAGCGGAAGAACCAAGATTTAGTGCAATATTTACGGTTGTTTGCTAGCGAAAAGGCTCATCAGTGGGCAGAGTTCCTGCCGTTGGCAGAGTTTGCACTAAACAACCGCCTTTGTTCTTCCACTAGGGTGTCTCCATTTTTTTGTGTATACAGTCAGCATCCTCGCTTCCTTACAGCAATCCCTACTCCGTCGGTCTGTCCTGCAGCTGATGTCGCCACAGATACGCTTCGGGGATTATGGAAAGAGGTACAGAGAAACTTGGAGGCAGCGGGGGCCCGTATGCAGTTGCGTAGTGGGAAGAGTCTGTCTGTGTCTGAACCTTACAGGGTGGGGCAGAAGGTATACCTGTCTTCTAAAAATCTCAAATTGCGGGTTCCATCCTTGAAGCTGGCGCTACGTTACGTGGGGCCGTTTGCCATCACACGTGTGGTGAACCCACTCGCCTACGAGCTGGGGTTGCCAGCCACATGGAGGGTTCACAGAGTATTCCATAAGTCGCTATTGAAACCTTTTGTCCCTTCGGTGATGCCCACCTCCGGTCCCCCTCCGCCCACCCTGGTCCGGGATGAAGTTGAATACGAGGTCAAGGAGATACTGGATTCTCGTCGGTGTCGAGGAAGCCTACAATATTTGGTGGCCTGGAAGGGGTTTCGACCAGAAGATCATTCCTGGGTGGCCACACGTGATGTTCACGCTCCCGTGTTGGTACGGCGGTTCCACCGTCGTTTTCCGGATAAGCCTGGTCGAGTTTCCGGGGGCCCGGAGGTCCCTCGTCAGAGGGGGGGTAATGTTACCATGCAGGGCGGCGCTGGGTCCCGCGGCCGGTGCGCGCCGCTCCGATGTCGGCTCCGGCGTCCCGGAGCTCTGCTGTCGGGGCTCTCCCGGCGGCGTGGAGCAGCCAGCGTGCAGCGGCGTGGGCGTGTCCGCCCATAGGGTGCCGCCCGCTCTCCTCCACCTTCCATATGCAACAGGGGGAGAGTTGGCTCCTCCCACTCTCCGCCCCTGGGCGGAGGCTTTAGGTTAAAAGGCTGGCAGTGACCTGAGCTCACTGCCAGTCATTGGTTCTGCTAGCCTCTAGTCAGGTCTGTCTCAGTCTGCTCTAGTTGCTCGTCAGTATCCTGTCAGTTTGCCTGTGAGCTCCATCTCCAGCCTTTCTCTGCTTGTAAGTTCTGTTGGTCTGTTCCACCTGCCTCTTCTGTCGGCACTCTGTCCCCTGTTAGTAGTTCCATCTTGGTAGTCGCCAGGTCCCTAGCCAGCGCAGGGACCGCCGCCCAGTTGTCCGCCTGGGGTTAGCCAGGGCCGAGGCAAGTAGGCAGGGACAGTGGGGTGCGGGAAGATCAGGGCACCCCACCTGGCGCTCGGGGGGCAGAGTGCCATAACACTATAGTAATTAGATGGGGACAAAGAGAGCTTTGATGGATGATAAAATCTAAACCCATCAGATTAATATTCAGTCCCTAGAACTTTAGATGTTGAATATGACTGCTAGAAAAAGGGGGTTAAAGAGAGTCTTGATGGGTGATAAAATTTAAGTCCATCAGACTAAGGGTGCATTCCCACGAACGTATATCGGCTCGGTTTTCACGCCGAGCCGATATACGTTGTCCTCATGTGCAGGGGGGGAGGATGGAAGAGCCAGGAGCAGGAACTGAGCTCCCGCCCCCTCTCTGCCTCCTCTCCGCCCCTCTGCACTATTTACAATGAAAGAAGGTGGACAGGGGCGGGGTTAAGTTCCGAGAATTAGCCCCCATCCCGTTCCGCCTCTCCCTATTGCAAATAGTGCAGAGGGGTGGAGAGGAGGCACAGAGGGGGCGGGAGCTCAGTTCTTGCTCCTGGCTCTTCCATCCTCCCCTCCCCTGCACATGAGGACGACGTATATCGGCTCGGCGTGAAAACCAAGCTGATATACGTTCGTGGGAATGCAGCCTAACACTCAGTCCCCATAACTTGATATGCTGAATACAAATATGCAAATAAAGGGCTGATAGTTTCCACATTGTCAACTATATGTGGATCCATGACAGCCTCATATAAGCCATTCACAAGTAAACAGTATGGCTGAATGATGAATGAATGCAAGAGAGATATATACAGCCGTTTAATGCAGTGCCATTAGTTGAAATTACAGCGCTGGACACTGATATATATGGTTTTGTGAATGTCCCATTAAATACCAGAGACTGACTGTAAGAAATTTGACATCAGTGTGTTAATAGGACATAGGTGACTGGTCAATACAACGTCACAGTCCTTGGGACTTGACCAAACCACTGGTGGGGCAAATATATATAACAATTGACAACTGAAAATTGGTTGTCCATTGAGGCTTGCTCACTAAATAAATCTAATAAGGTGAACGCCTCCTGCATAGGATCCCTATTTCAAAGCCCCTGCATGTGATGTAGAACTGATGCAACATTTATGTGTTGTTCTCTTAAATTCTATTTCCAGCAATATCCGAGAGAAATAATCCCTTAACTGGAAAAGCTGTATAGACCAGACAAGATTATATTACACCCAGGATCAGATTACTTATAGGGAATTTTTGTGTGCTTCTCGTTACCAAGTTACATTCGTGCTGCAAAAACCGAAAATTGGCAGCAAGTGTTCTACAGCACAACACTCCCCATTCAGTCCTAACTAACACCCCGTGCAGCATCCTCACAAGCAGCGCCTCTCCATTGGTCATTGAGGGACCTGCCTTCAGTGAAGTCATCTGTGACATCAATCAGGTAGAAGCAAACCTAGTGACACAGTAACAAACCCACCGCCACATCCTGAAGCAAGTGACAGAGCATCATCCTGGGAGAGCACTGCCATGGCACACTGCAGAGAAGACAGCAGCAGGTACTGTATGCCTATGAAGAGGGAAAGCCATGGAGAACTGTTAACCCTGTCAGTGCTGCATCTAGCCACTAAATCCAGCAGGCTCGGTTATATATTGTAGAGTAGCAAGAACATCAATGTATCTTTGCAAGAGACATTGTTCCTATCATCTTCATAGTTAAAGGAGGAAAACGACAAATGTTCCTCTATGTAGAAGAAAGGATTAACCCTTTAAATCGTAACTCATTTATTTATCCATCGCTGTATGAGGGCTTTTTTTTTTTTTTTTGCGGAAAGAGTTGTATATTCCAATGGTACTATTTAATGTACCATATAATGTACTGAAAAACGTAAAAAAAATTCTAAGTAGAGTAAAATCCGCCATCTTTTGGGGCGTCTTGTTTCTACGGCGCACAAACTGCAGCAAAAATGACATGATAACGTTATTCTTTGGGTCAATACGATTACTACGATACCAAACTTGTATGTTTTTTTTAGTTTTTTGCTGTACTACTTTTTTTTCAAAGGTTTTTTGTTTTTTTTTAATTATTCCCTGCTGCCATCTTCTGTGCGGAATAGCTTTTTTATTTTTCCATAGCTTTAGTTGTGCGAGGGCTCACTTTTTGCGGGACGTCCTGTAGTTTGCGTTTCAGGGGATTTAAATGCCGCTGTCAGAATTGACAGCAGCATTTAAAGGGTTGACAGCTCTGATGAGCCACGCGGCTTCTCGGAGCTGTTGCAACCAGGTATCAGCTGTAACAAACAGCCGCGATATATGCCTTAAAGCTGGAGGACGTAAAACATAGGCTGGTCACTAAGGGGTTAAAATAGGACTAGTGAGAAAAACCACTCATTATCTAATGTATGTGAATGCTATCACCTCCATGTCTGATATGTGGCACATACATCCATTCTGACGCTGAACGTGGCATACAAAATTACTTCTTTATAGTCGTGGTGATGGTATAAAACTTTCTTGCATAACTGAAAGGGAAAGTGTGGGCACTGCTAAATAACCGACAGGGTACGTGGCAGGGCTGGGCAGCGAAAACACTTGTGCAAGGACAGAAGAACAATATGTACACTCTTCCCCCATAGTTCTATAAAACAAAAATCCTTCACTTGTGAGCTATGGATAACATTAGCCTAGTGCCTCATATGCTATTTGTCTTGCCTCTAAGGTGGGACGCCCGTTGCCTAAGTGATTCCTGCATGATGTACTAGATCATGCATCAATTGCTGGCAAGTAATGTAAATTAATGGCATGTAATCCAGCATTCCCCTAGAAGTGGCTGCTGTGTAGAAGATGAGCGTTTGGGCATTCGAGCAGTTGACCCACAGCAATCTACTGATTATTGGACAGCTCTATATGGGACAACCCTTTCATTGCCAAGGTCATATGTAATATGTCATGACTTTAAATGCTTGTTACGGCTAGAATGTTAGGACTAGAGTTTGTATCTTTGTATAATAAAGCCCGGAATCTTAGTCCAATATTCTAGGTGCAATATTCGGATAGCAACAATAAAAGTATTGTTCTCTGCTTCTGTATGTCTATAAAAGAAGGGGGAAGTGACACGAGAAGAAATATCTTCAGCTTTTAATGTTAGGAAATTTTATGCATCTCGGACTCTGCTTGAGTCAGAATTTGAACCGCAAAATGAAATTTATTTTTTTTAACAAAATTTCTATGTTGATGCAACGTTGCATGAAGGCGCCCTGATTGTAAAGTGTTGGGTGGCCTTTTTCAAAATGGGACAGGTCTGTAGTTTAAAAATATAGGGGCATGAGCGTATAATGTGATTTTTATGCCTTATAATTCAGGCTTAGTTTGTGGATGTGAAAAGTGTGAAAACTGTCCAAACAGTGAAAGGGTTAATGTGTGTATCTTACTGTCACATTTCACGCACGTTGCTATGCCCATAGGATCCAAGACAATTTGTGAAAGCACTACAAAACTTGTAATGTATCTTATAATCAGGTCTATGAGTGGTAGACCTCAGCGTAAGGGCTCCTGCACACTGGCGATCGCTGTATCACTGCGTTTTTTTAACGCAAATGTCAATAGGACTTTCTAATGTTAAAAACGCATTACACAAAAATCACGTTTATGCTTTGCAATTTTCGTTTGATGCGTTTTTAGCATTTGAAAGTCCTGTTGACATTCGCATTAAAAAAAGCAGCGATACCGCGATCGCCAGTGTGCGGGAGCCCTTACGGATGGAGAGCTCTTGGAAGCAGTTTATAAATATGGTTTGAGGGGCTGTAGAGCGGAATCTTCTCTCACTAGTCTAACCCTTCTATAGATACCCGTATATTTAAAGCTCAATGGCTCACGAGTCTACCAGTCCAGACATTAGAGATGTTGACTAACTGAAAAGGATGATTCAGACCTTTTTTCTGCAGACGTCTGCACATTTTCGTGAAGGCACATGTCTGTGGAAAAGTTGACTGCCATGTAGGATTTATTGTGTACTGTTTAGTGGTAGCCGCGGTTTAACGTGCATCTCTAAATTTATAGTTGGGAAAGGCTGACTTTGTTTCTTGTTTTTTGTTTGTGCGGCACGTACGGTGGGGGAGTCGGGGCTACCTCCACTTTGTTGTGCACTCCCTTGCTTCCATCTGCCTCCTGTCCCTTTAATTAGACCAGATACTTGGTATCCTACTTTCCCTGGTTTTATTTGTAGGCTTAGGTCCATCTTTGCTAAAAAGGTAGGAAACCCATCTTTTGCAGGTTATTTTAATTAAACCATATGCCATATTCGAAAGCATGGTCACCTGGACGTTAGTGGGTGGGCCAATATACTTTGATCAAACTATATACTAAGAACCTTGCATTGTTTAATATACTGTGTTTCCCCGAAAATAAGACCCTGAACAGAAATGCGCACGCAAAATATGGAAATGTAAATTAATTAACCCATTGAAACCAATGGTTTCTATTCTCTGTGTATTCTTCCCAGGGACGTATTCTCTATGCCCGTGTGAAGCCAGCCTAAGGGTATGTTCACATGGAACATAAATGTTACGGATTTTCTGCATTGAAATTGCATGTGTTTAGAGTAGCAGGTAAAATGTTACAAAATTTCATCCACATCCTGTGAAAAAAATCTGCCGAGTAAAGCCTCCTGCACATGGGCACATTGCGAAATCTGGAGTGGATTCTGCCTCCGGATTTCGCAGCAAATCCAGCCCACAGCATGCTATGGAAAAATACAATTTCCTGCCCACGAATGGAAATCGATTGCGATTTTTTTTCTCACAGGAAAGAAATCGCAGCATGCTGCAATTTGCCGCGGGATATGCATGGCTAGCTTCCATTGAAGTCAATGGAAGCCGTCCGTGCCGCGGCCATTCTGCAATCATCATGCGCTATCCAGCACATTTGCAGCACAGGAGGCCATGTCATTGCCAAAGCGATAGCGCGGCGTGCCCTGTTCTGCACATTTGCGCCCGGCACATTGGCAGCACAGGAGAAGATGGAGAAGACGCTGAACAGGTAAGCAGGCCTGGCGCCGGGTCGAATTCCCCTGCGGGAATCCCACATGCGGGGTCCAATCCGTCCATGTGCTGGTGGACACGCAGGAGTCACCGGCCGGATACCTGATTGAACTCCACTGTGGAAATCTTGCATGTGTGGTCCGACCCGCCCGTGTGCAGGAGGCCTAAATGGACCTGTGGGTGCTGTGTAATTCTGCAGCATGTCCATTTATACCGCAGATTGTTGTTATGGATTTCACTCATTGCAATGCATAGGGAGAATTCTGCAGCACATCCACATGGAACACACGGGGCTTTACATCCGATTTGGCTTGCATCTTACATATAGACTTGCCCTTAATTTTTTATCAGTTTACATTAGGACAGTGTGACATTGCCTGCAGTTATTTCCAGGGTTTTCCATAAATGAGCACATGGTTGACTGATCTCGTCACTGTCAGCTTAGAGTACAATTGGTAGAGAAATGGTCTGTAGATCATGTAAACCTGCCACGTCTTCTTCCCAAAAATTAAAAGAAAAATGTTACCACCATATAGGG
Source organism: Eleutherodactylus coqui (assembly GCF_035609145.1). Classification (NCBI taxonomy): domain Eukaryota; kingdom Metazoa; phylum Chordata; class Amphibia; order Anura; family Eleutherodactylidae; genus Eleutherodactylus; species Eleutherodactylus coqui. Next base: position 171,928,248 of record NC_089841.1, read on the forward strand.
GAACTGTGTTGATTTACAATCTATATTGCTACATGACAATGTTGCATTTCCAGTTATATGTTTCATGTTTGGATTTACCAAATTCATTGATGTCAGAGACTCTATTAAAAATAGGAAATGTACTACATATCCTGTTATGAAACACTTAGATTCTAAAGTAACTTCATGCAATGAAGCTGATGAGTCTTGAGAGTTGCACAATAACCATCATATCATGATGATACATAATGAAAAACGTTTGGTACCGTATTAGCCAGTAGAGCAAAATGTGATTGTTCCCAGCAAGAGAAACCAAGTAATCTTGTGGATATGATACCTTTCACTGGCTAACAAAAATACATGATGCTATTGCAAGCTTTCGAATCTCTCAGGGTCCTTCCTCAGGCATGATGAAAAAGATCCGAAGAGGCATATATATATATATATATATATATATATATATATATATATATATATGACAAGGCACTGACATGGATGTGATTAATTTGCACTTAAAAGGATAAAACAACAGGATGAGTAGAGAAATAAAACATACTTAAATAGTCCACTGATTAAGATGTGAAGGTTTTATGGTCCCTGAATTAGTGTTAGGGGGTCACCAAGCCAGCAGTGTTATCTGTGCTATAGATGTCTCATACTTCCCATTCACTCCAAGCACTTTTCTAGTCATAGACATAACATAGGACACATGAAAGTTATTATACTTAAAAGCAATTTCAAAGCCACAAGAATTTGGGAGTATAAATTTATAACACCCTTTGACACTTTCAATAGAGGCCTAAATACTTCAAGAGGATTCATGCATGAATGGAAAGTATGAGACATCCGTAATTGGCGGAAACATCTGCTACAAATTCTCAACTAAATACTCATACAGTATATTACATGCAGATTTTGCTGTGCATTTTACCCCCCTCGGTAAAAGGGGTGGACTCCACAGTGATAATCCACAATATAAAGTGATATAAATCTGCAGATTCTGTTTCGGATTCCATAGCATGTCAGTGAGACATGCAGATTTTCTGCAGCATATCCAGCTCATGTAGACATAACTATGGAATGCTGACAATATCCATTCTCCAGACAAATTTTTAGTAGAATTAAATAGAGAGATTTATTAAAATGGCATTTCATGTCAGTCCTAATCCAAAGTCTGTTGGAGTACAATGCGCCAAATTTATGAAGCGGCACATGTTTGGCTGATATTGCAGCAGGAATTGAAATCCTAGCAGGTGCCGGTTTGCAATATAATTTACACAAATTTTTGGTGTTAATTATAGTAAACCTGCCCCTCCCATGAAACAATAAATCCCCACTAGTTTTCTCATCACTTTTTAACAGTGGCAACAGGCTTAAAGGGGTATTCCTATAACAGCAAGTTATCCTCTATCCACAGTTTAGGGGATAGCTTGTGGTCTGGTGGGGGTCTGACCGCTGGGCCTCCTGTGATCCAGAGATGTCTCCTCCTGCACAACTCTAAATGTTACAGTGGTGGTCACGCTCCATTTACTTCAATGGGAACTAACGGAAATGGTAGAGATCAAGCACTCAGCAATCTCATTTATTGCAGTGGGATTTACAGAGATTGTTGAGAGCTTGAACTTTGCTATCTCTGGCAGTTCCCATCCAAGTTAATTGAGCAGTAGCACAAATGTACGGCCACAGCTGTCAAAATTTTGAAATTAACCAGGAGAGATACCTCTGGATCGGAGGTACTAATCAGTAAATTTTACTTTGGATAGGGGATTACTTGCCGGGATGGGAATACACCTTTGAAAAGTAGCAATTTTATTTTTTATATGGTGTGAGACAAAATGCTTAAAAGTGGCATAGGGTGACTTCACATCTGTGTTGGAAACTCCGGCCGGAGGTTCCGTCACAGATGCAGCTGAAAATACCGGAAGACAAAGCCTTGCATGCAGCGCTTTTTCATCTGCCCAAAAGCTGGCCAGCTGGGCAGAAAGTGGGCAAATCCCATTATAGTTAATGGGGTCCACCCAGCACTGTGTCTGGATGGAACCGTTCGGCCGTGGGGATTCCCCTTTCCTACTCCCCAAACAGAGCAAGAAAACAATATCCGTAGCACAGACGTGAAAGCACCTTAATAGCCTTCAATAAACTTTCCTCCTAAAAGTTTTCTAAACAAAGTTTGGCAGTCATGATGACCTTCACACATTTAAATGTTTTGGTGCTTGGAAGGTCTGTTTGGCCTGGGGTACGTGAGAAATAACAGGGAGTAGGATGTTTCAGCAAGAGTAGGAAGACAGGTGTTCTGAAACCTTTCACAGCTCTAACACAACTTTGGGAATCAGACCATCACCATAGTGTTAGAGCTAATAATGGGAAATGTCCGTTGTCTCCAACTCAAGTGCATTATATTGGACCGTAAGGAATCCTACTATGAAATCCTTCTTAAGGAAGAGTGTTAGGCCAAATTCAAAGGAGCGTGTGGTGACAGCATATACTGTGCGGGATTTGCGTGCGTAATACGCTGAACCGATCTCCCATAGGCTGCCATGTTGCCACTTACATAAATTGCGTGAAATACATGTTCAAGATAGTGTGTGGCAAATACCCAATAAACAAACCATTCTATATGCACAGTAGAAGTATAGGGACCTATCTGTGAATGGATTTAACTGGATGGACTTGGGTAATAACTCTGCTGTTGTACTGGTCATCCACTGCATTAATGATTTGTCTTATAATGAGTTGTAATATTTAGATTCCAACTAAACTTGACAATGATAATGAGTTATAGTTGGCCTTTAGAGAACATGATGGTAGACCTTGTTCTAGACTTCCTGATAGTCATCCAATCCTCAGCCTGCTTTGGTAGCGAACATCCTGTAAGACATAGATTGCCTTCAACTGCTCAACATTTGTAGACTTTAGAGTTCATGTTCTTTAATAGGATTCAGGTTCTTTTTGCTTGTGTTAGGGTATGAAAACACATCATTGAAATCAATGGGAGCCGTGCCTGCAGTTACAAGCGCCGGCCACTACATGGGAGGTCGGCGCAGAGACTTCCGCTCAAATACACAGAGGTCGGAGCGACGGACCGCAGACGATCAACTACTGATGACCTATCCTGATGATAGGTCATCAATAGTATTTCCCTGAAAGACCCCTTTAATTCTACCACTCTGTGCCCTACAAAACACAGTTATTGCTTGGAAACCAAATACTGTAACAAACAGACTGATTTAATGGATACTTAAACAATGTAGAACTTTATGATGATTAGTGTGTACAAAAGGAAGCCAATAAAATAAGTTTTACTTTAAGTAGGTCAGTATAGCTGTAACAAGGAAATACTGGTGAGTTCAAGTACTCACTTGCCCAGTATTACTTCATGTTGTAAAAGTAACAAAGGACGGCGGTGGGGTATAATTAAAGCTTATTTGCTGAAGGTGGAGTAATGACATCAGCCAGCGAACAAAGCACATTTTACTGAGGCTATGTGCACACTCTTATAAAAAACGTGTCCATTCGTATGCAGTCCGTGTGCCTAATTCTTTTTTCTTTCATATGCCATCCATGTTCACGTCCGCAAAAAAAACTGAAACGGGCCCAAATTTTTTTTACTTCAGCATCTCTTAAGAAAAAGAGCCAGCAGACGGATGACATCAGTGTTGTTCATTTTTTTATATCCCCATGGTTTTGAATAGGCGAGTCTTAATTGTAAATCGCATCATGCCATGAGTTATTTCTCACGGGCCATATAAAACAGTAAACTGATGAGTGTCTTGCCATGCTGAGTAATATGGAGCCATGGACCGTCTAAGTCTAGGCCACTTTTTACTCAGAAAGCACACAGGCTGAAAAATGCTATAATCTGTCTTACAGCTCTATAACTGTAGGCTAGAATCTGCTGGAGGTCTCATCCACAGACTTATTTGGGCATAGCAATCTAAATGGTTTCAAGTGACCCTCCATCCCTGACTAGCTATGTAGTTACAAAACATAAAACATAGCATTTTATAGAATATGGGAAATATATGGAACTGTCTAAAAGAAAAAGTGTCATTTTTCCACCGAACAATGAAGAATGAAAGCTGCTCTGTGATTGGTTGCTACGGGCAACAAAGACAGTTTTTCTTTTAGACAGTTTCAAAAATCTCCACCTATATTTCCATTACCTTTTTGCTCTTTTCCATTATTTTTTAGATCATGTTCCTTGCAGAATAGAAAAAATGCCAATTTCTTCTAGGATCACACCACATTTTCCCCATATAATTAAACCTTTTCTGAAAAAGTAAGTATATTGCTAGAACGGAGTAAACTGGATGCATTGTAGTTAAAACACTATGGGAGAATTTATTAAGGGCTTTGTGCCAGTATTTTGGTGTTTAAAAAAATTACAATTTTTGCACTTAAATTTGCAACTTTTAACTTCTTTTGGTGCTTTCCAAAAGGCTGTGGTGTTTAATGGGAGGTATGTGATCAACAGTGGTCTAAGAAATGTCTTCGTTTTTAAGCCAGAAAACCAGTCATCTCATTGCAGGCACAGACTTTATTTACTTGCCTAGAGACAGCCCAAAATACACCACATTTATTAAGAGGCGTTGGCCTCAGTAAATTTGATGCATTTTACTCCAACGCACTTCAGTATAAGATCGGCATATGAAACGCCAGTCCTGAGAAATCTCCCCCATACGTCTTGATACTGTTTTTGTTTGACAGGGCAAAACTCCAGTCTGCCATGTTTCTCCGTCCTGTCAGAAAAACATTTACAGTATCTATGCCATTTGGTTCTGCTAATGAAAGACAACACACAGTAGTTGTATGCTGTTACTAACTACAGTGGGTACGGAAAGTCTTCAGACCCTCTCACTTTTTTTACATTTTGTTCTGTTGTGGCCTTGTGCAATCTGAAAAAAAATTCATCTTTCTCTCCATCATTCTGTTCGCCATAATGACAAAGTGATAACAAAATGTTAGAAATCTTTGTAAATTTAAAAAAAATGAAAAACATAACATTTGACATAAGTATTCACACCCTGAGCTCAGTACTTAGTTAGAGCACCTTTGGCAGTCATGTCAGCTTCCAGTCTTCTTTGGGATGATGCCACAAGGTTTGCACACCTGAATTTTCTGCTATTCTTCTCAAGTTAGATGGGGGCCATCTGTGGACAGCCATTTTCAGGTCTCTGCAGAGATGTTTAATTGAATTCAAGTCATGGCTCTGGCTGCGCCACTCAAGGACATTCACAAAGTTGGCCCTAAGCCCCTCCTGTGTTGTCTTGGCTATGTTCTTAGAGTCTAGCCTTGTTGGAAGGTTAACCTTCTGCCCAATCTGAGGTCCCTGCACTCTGGATCAGGTTTTCATGAAGGATATCTCTGTGCAATACTCCATTTAGCTTTCCTTCAACCCTGACCAGTCTCCCTATCCCAGCGGCTAAAGAACATGTCGCAACATGATGCTGCCACCCTCTTGCTTCACAGATGGTTTGGGCAGGTGATGACCAGTGTTTGTTTTTTTCCAAACATAACGCTTAGAATTGAGGCCAAAAAGTTTAATCTTGGTTTCATCAGACCAGAGAATCTTGTTTCTCACAGTCTGAGAGTCCTTTAGGTGTTTTTTGGCAAACTTCAGGCGGGTTTTCATGTATCTTTAACTGAGGTGAGGCTTCTTTCTGGCCACTCTGCCCTAAAGGCCAAGTTTGTGGAGTTTTGCAGCAATGTTGACCTTCTGGAAATTTCTCCTATATGCAAACATGATTTTTGAAACTCAGTGACCATTGGGTTCTTGGTCACCTCTCTTACCAAGGCCCTCCTATCCCGATTACGTAGTTTAGTGGGTCAGTAGCTCTAGGAAGAGTCCTGGTTGTTCCAAACATCGTCCATTTAAGAATTATGGAGACCACTGTGCTTTCAACGCAGCAGAAAATTTTTTGTAGCCTACTCCAGATCTGTGCCTCCACACAATCCTGCCTCTAAGCTCTACAGGCAGTTCTTCCTCCTCATAGCTTGATTTGGGATGTGATTTGCATTGTGAGCTGTGAGACCTTATATAGACAGGGGTGTGTCTTTTAGAATTTTGTCCAATCAACTGAATTTACCACAGATGGACTCCAATCAAGGTGTAGAAACATCTCAAAGATGATCAAGAGAAATGGGAGGCCAACAGAGCTAAATTTCCAGTGGCATACCAAAGAGTCTGAATACTTATATCAATGCAAAATGTTTTTCATTTTTAAAAAATGTACACAGATTTTGGACACTCTGTTTTCACTCTGTCATTATGGGATATTAAGTGCAGAATAATGGGTAAAAAACTTGCATTTTTTAAAATTTGCTCAAGATCACAACATAAAAAATTTAAAAGAGTGAAAAGGTCTGAAGACTTTCCAGAGACCACTGTACACTGTAGCTAGTTGATGATCTTATGCTGACCGCGAACTTTGCAGTTTTTCTATGTTTATAGCCTTTTCGGGGCTTAGGACTATAAATTAGTTTGGGTACTAATTTTTTATATCATCAAATCAACTTAGTTTGTGTTTAGCTGCTGGTTCGGGGGAATAAAGTTTCTTCTTGTGTAGCAAGATAAGTTGGCATTGGGAGTCTTTTATATAAGTCATGCAATGCTTCCTAGGAAAAAGTTATGCAAATAGGGGATGGAAAAGTACCATCACAGCTTCACATATCAGAAAGTTGACTTCCCAATAAGTGTGTCACTGTCGGCTTCAGAGGGGAGGGCTGGAGGAGGAGCATTAGACCTACAGCAGGTATAAATCACCTTCCATAGGGACATCATAAGAAAGTGCCTGGCATCCTTTTTGTTTAACCCTTTCCAATCCAATTTTGGATTCAGGGTTTTTAAAAAGGCTTTCTCTTTTTGTTGTTATACAACGATGCCATCTGCTGGTTGAAGCCAGTATGTGTGTGTCAGGGAGGCTCCGACAGCAGAGTGGCTGGCAATAGACGATAAGAATACCCTGTCGGCTGTCTTCTGACATTAGAGCTGTACAAGCTTCAATCAGAATGTACAAAGACGTCGGACAGTGGATTGGAAAGGGTTAAATTCCTTTGACATGGTTTTAATGTCACAATAAGTTATACTTTATATTGGTGGTAATAGGTTAATTAGCCTCATGGGCTTGTTCGGAACTGGAAACTAATTTTGACTTGACTCCTCTTAGGGGATAGATTTTTTTTCTTTCTTTTTGACTTATAGGGAAGTCACCTCCCAATAGGTGGCACTGTGGAGGCACTTTTCTATCTATCTCTGGTTTGCATGTTTTGCTGTTAGTCTCATAATGATGAGATCACATATAGGTATGGCCCTTCTTAATGATTTGTAGGACTAATTAAACTATTTACGACTTGCACTCTATGGGCCAAGGGTTAAAATTCATAGCAGATCCGCTACAAGCATTGCTGTCAAATCCACACCATTTAGATGTGTCTTTGGCTACTACAGAATTTCTGCTGCGGAAAGCCCACAGCAGATTGACTACATGTGAAGGTAACCTTAGGCTCTGTTCTCATTTCTATCTTCTCATTCCGTCCAGGGTTCCGTCATAAATGCTGAAGAAATCGTGCACTGTACATGCTGCGCTATGTTCTCCATGAAATGATGGAACCCATTACAGTTAGTGGGTTCTGCAAGGTGCTGGTGGGATCTGGCATTTTGACAGATCTGGCGGCTGTGTTCTTTTTATTCTTCTGTTCCATAACAGAAAAGAAGAATGAAAATATGAAGAGAGGCTTAGAAGGTGCCTTATCATACATGAGGACAATGAACACACAAGATAGCGTTTACATTTATTTTGCTTACAGATTGTTATCTGTGTTCTTTGTACCATGACAGTTATATAATATTGCTTCCTTGATTGCCTGGTTTAGGAACTTTTAGATCCATAATAATAAGCAGCGTAGATGTCAGCAATCCAAGGTGCGAGATTTACTTCAGCCTATTTCACACGAGCGTTTTATCGTGGGCTATTTTGCAATATCGCGATCATCTGAAGTATTGGATTCCAATTCATCCCTTCCGATTGATGATTTTCCGGCGTGTAAAATTGGCCGTCCGGAAAAGATAGCATATATGGTTAGCATTCCTGCTGGCCACTTTTACAGGTGGCCAAAACAGATATGAATACGTCGGCTGTTCCCATAGACTCCTATGGGAGCCTATGAGAGCCATCAGAAAAGGGAAAAGAGAGTGAGTTTAGCAGCACCTTGCGTTGCTAAAGTCCCTGCTGAATTCCCGCCCCCTCCCCTTGCCGGCAACTCCCATGGGCTTCTATAGGAGCTTCTTTTGCCGCTATCAGCCGGTAAGGGGGGGAGAGACTTTTACAGCGCTAAGGTCTCTCCCCCCGGCCCACGGCATTCTCGGGCTGCAGCATGTCTATGCTGCAGCTAGGATGTGTGAATAGGTGAGAAAACAGATCTAGCCGTGTCTTGGTTGCAGCTTTCTCCCATTCATGCGATTTTTGGCTGCGATGCGGGCGGCCGAAAATTGCAACGCCTGTTTGAAAGAGGCCTCAGGTTAGACATATACAAGGCAATATTTTGGCCCAGCAATTGAGCTTTTTTCAAGCGGATGGTCTCCTCAGTGGCTGTTCTCAACCCTTTTCTATGGGTTCTTTTAAACCTCACTTCCTGCTTTAGTGTGTTTTAAGATGTAACGATTATCATTCAAAATATCGTTAAAACAAGCAAAAGTGAACAATAATCGTTCGGTCTAAACACGAGCCAACGACTGAATGACAAACGAGAATCATTTGCTTTTCGTTCATTGTTCATTTTATGCTGGTATAAAAACCATCCTTGGCTCATCCGGTATAAACAGCACTCGTTCGGTCCTTCTCAGTCACTTATACAGCAAATGGGAAGGACTGAACGATTTTCGTTTGAAAGAGTCAGAGATGCATTTGCCTGTCTAACTTGAGAATTGGCCCATCTAAAAGGTCCCTAATAGAGATGAGCGAGAATACTCGCTAAAGCACAATACTCGAGCGAGTAGTGCCTTAGCCGAGTATCTCCCCGCTCACCTCTAAAGATTCGGGGGCCGGCGGGTGAGAGCGGGGAGGAACGGAGGGGAGATCTCTCTGTCCCTTCCCCCCCCCCCCCCCCCCCCCCAGCTCCCCTCTGCTCCCCGCCGCAACTCACCTGTCACCGGCGCCGGCCCCCGAATCTTTAGAGACGAGCGGGGAGATACTCAGCTAAGGCACTACTCGCTCGAGTAATGTGCCTTAGCGAGTATACTCGCTCATCTCTAGTCCCTAATTCTAGATTGATACCTTGTATATCTTTATCTTCTATGCATAATGACTAATCAACATTCAACAGAAAATATACGCAGACGCATGTCTTAAAATTAGGGTTTAAGATTTCCCCAAGCACAGCAGAGCTGAAACATAAAAGCCTCCCCAAATACTTAGAAGCATTGTTCTTGATGATATCATCATTGCTATTCATTTTGTAACTAATTTACCTTTAAACGTTGTTTGCAAAATCAAGTAGCCACTTACCTGCCCTGTACTAATACATGAGTATGAGATTATTTCATCTCTGCATACTACGTTATCAGTCCTATTTTTGCACTGCTGTATAGTCCAATGTTTAATTCTGTTCACATGACTTCCAGGCTTCCTTTCCCTGCTTCTATCTCAGGGATCCATCTGAATTGCCAAAAACATAATCCAAAGACCTGGACAAAATCATGGGCTTTCATTACTCCAACACAGATCAATATTGTCAGTCGGAGATCGGTTCTCTTTGTTTCTGGCATTTGTGCCGGAGAGAATAGCATAGTCAGCCTTATCGGTCTCTGAATAATGAAAGCCTATGGTTCTGTGTAGGTTCAACTTGGATGTTTCTGGCGAACCAGACTGAACCCTAGGACGTAGCATTGAACATGTTGCCACTACGTTGATTGCACTATGTATAGTCCCAATGCATTCCTCAGATACTATTAGCACACTTCTAGTTTATTGATATTTCTTTCCTACAGATTTTACATATAAAGATGGTCAGGATATAGTCACTGCTGTATTGGCACACATGGCACTTGAGTTTACCGTCCCAGTAGGAAATAATTAGAAATTCAGAGAGAACAGGCTAATATAAAGTAAACTGTCAGGAGTAAATATTACAGTGTATGGCTGTCTATTTACTGCATCCTTCTCATTGCTGATTGGCTGTCAGGTAGGGGGTGTGAGAAATACTCCACCCTGATTGGTGCTAAGCTTTCCTGCTTTTCCACTAAACACTGAAGCTCTCACCTTCTTCAAGTGTGAAGACCTGGGTGTATTTACTGGTGACGCCTCACATCCTGGATTTTCCCTCAGTCACAGAACATTGCATTCTTCTAAGATGTACTTTGTTGCTGGCACAAATTCTCCCTGAGTTCATGTGACCGTGACCGGTCCTGGATAAAAACAATAATACGCTGATAGCGAAGGTTCATGAACTATGCAAGGTGAGGGAGATGAGATCACAGGGGATTAAATACATAATAAAGTGTGTTTTTGTTGTTTTTTTCCCCAAAAATAGATGCCAAAAGAAGAGCTATTTTTTAAGACTTTTCCGTTATTTTGAATTCACTCCTGAATTCTAAAAAATGAAATGGCAACTAAAGCTGCATCAAAGTGCTCCGTGTGAAGCCGGCCTGAGAGAAAAGAACTGGACATAGAGAATGTGTATGCAAGGACATAAATACTACAGATGTAGCGTTTGTGGTTGATACAGTGACCATAGGAAAGGAGACTCCAGCTGAGATTACCCTTTCTAATGGCTCCTACTTACCACCATGTTTGGGTCACTTAAAGGGAACCTGTCACGTCATATAAGCACTATAAATTAAGTCAGGGAGAATGAGGTCTGGGGATGTAGTTATTATACTTACCCAGCTCTCCATTTTCTGACTGTCACCCCTGGAAGTTGGCACTCTGTCTGTGACTCTGTTCTTTAGTCAGTGTACATGGGCTCTCACAGAGAACAGTGTGCACTAACACAAGAAAAGAGTCACGCTCACAGACGATTTCCAGGGGTGACAGTGAAACAACGTAGAACTGGGTAAATATAAAAAGTACACCTCTGGACTCTAAGTTCCCTGTCCTCTAATCATCATAACTTAGTGCTTATAGGACGTGACGGGTTCCCTTTAAATCTGTGCAGGGCGCCATGATATAATTTCAATGACTACAGAAAGAGGGAATCAATCTGGGAGCAATATGAACAGGAAGGAGCTTATTGGGGTCTTCTGGCCTGGGACAGGATTTATGACTTTACAACCAGCAAAACAGTATCTAATATTTATACCTTACTGGTGTAACTTTCTAATTTCTTACAGTTAGATAGAAAATGGGGTAAATGGGACTTTTCACATCAAATTGCCCTTAGCCGTCGTTCACATTGCATATTTTTCCACAGATTTGACATTGAAGCTGCACCAATTTCACATTCAAATCCACGGTGAAATCTGCTTTCTAGAGTGTCCTATTGAATCCATCTCGTAGTCTATGTGGCACATGTTTTACCCACAGATTTCAAATATGTGTTACAGAAAGAAAAGAAGTGGGCCGGGAAGGGTATCATCTCTCCTTAAGGAGAGCACCTAGAAAGTTAGTGAAGAGACTTATAAGGCCATGCATGCTCCTCTGGAAAATATATGCATATAAGGAAGATGGAATAATACCTCGGCAGCGCCATCTATTGGATGGCAGCATTCCTGCAAATCAATGTCTGATCCTTTATACAGGTCCTTAGAACAATGATTGGGAATTGAACACCAAGCCAGACTCCATACACAGACAGCTGTTTAGGGGTGCTTGCCCCTCATCAGTGTGCAGTAGGATCCTGGCTTGCCTAGTGAGAGGTCTGTGGCGTGGGCTGGGAAGGGTATCATCTCTTCTTAAGGGAAGTACCTAGAAGGTGAGTGAGGAGACTTATAAGGCCATGCACGCTCCTCTGGGAAATATATGCAAATAGGGGAGATAGAGCAATAAGGATATGGATTGGCTAAATCTGCATGCGGATCCACGGGTACCATAACTACAAACTTTGAGGTTGTATTTGCGTGGAGTATTCCAATGCAGATTCTGACTATGTGACCATAGCCTAAAATGAAAGGAAAGTAATTGTAATTAATCATTACGAAAAGAGAGCATACAAAGGGGGAGCTTGTTTTTAACTTTCTAGTTGCATATTGTAGTTGTTAGTTATAACACTGTGTACTATGGACATTACCCTGCAAGTGTAGCCTTCATGTGAGTTGGTTTGTGACTAATACTCAGTAACACTGCATTGTATACCCATCATAACTGTATAGCCTTTCCTAGCTTAACCTATTCCTTCTTTCTTCTCCTCTCAAGTATTAAATGTTTATATACATGCAAATATACAGGATAAGTCATCAATAGTTGATCGGCTGGGGTCTGTCGTTCAAGACTTCAACCGATCAGTGAAAGCTCTGCCAGCAGTTACAAACATCGGCCGCTACATCAGAGTGTGGGCAGCGTGTTGTAGCGCACTCCATCATTGTGATGGGTGATGAGGTGCGCTAAACAACCAAAGATAGAGCAGACAGCACTCGAAAATCGAGGTGCTGGAAATCTCTGCCCAGTGCCGCTCTAACGCATGTCTACGAGGCCCATTTAACGTTATAACGCGATTAATGCGGCGCTCAAAACACCACGTTAATCGTGGTAAAAAGCGCCCGTGAGAGAGGCCTTACTGTTGGCCCACTACACTATGCAGCCTCCAGACTCCAATGATATTATGTCTAGACCGGGTAATCAGTCATAGAGGGCTAGACGCAGATAATGTAGTGCAGAATGTTCAGTTCAGCGACCCAGCTGAAACTTTTTCACTCTTTGGAGTCAAGCAAGTATTTGACTTGTTAATATTGAATTAGAAAGAGTCCTGAATCCAGAATCCTGAGGGCAAAAGTGAGTCTCCAGTCATCAGGGAGCAGAGCAGTAGTACGGTATTACTTCCCGTCTACACTTATTACATAACGTTAAGGTGATAACTGACCAATAATATTGTTAATCAACTAAATGAAAAAAGCTGACATAGTACAATCAGGCTATGGGTGCATAAAATACGCAGTGAATGCATGTTACATGCGTATTTGCTACGTACTGCATAATATGCAGCCGGAATACACTCGTGTGAGTGAGCCCTTATTGTTGCTTCGATCCATTCCCATCTTGACTATTGGAACTCACTGCTGATTGGTCTTCCCCTCATTAAACTCTTCCCTCTCCAGTCTATCCTGAATGCAGCAGCCAGGTATCTCTTTTTGTCCATTTACTACCCTGATGCCTCCACCCTGTGCCAATCATGGCATTGGTTGCCCATCCAATACAGAACACAGCTTAAAGTCTTCGGTGTCATCCATAAAGCTCTCCTCAGTGCTGCATCATCCTATACCTCCTCCCTCATCTCTGTCTACCACCCTACCTGTGTTCTCCGCTTTGCTAATGAACTTAGACTAAAAGCCCTTTTAAACACAACGATTATCGTTCAAAAGCCATCTTTTGAGCGAATAATTGCGTGTAATTGTGCCCACCTTTCCCTTTTCTGATGAACAATGATTTTATGTTCGGCATAAAATCCATCGTTTGGCAGAAGAGCTGATAGCAGGCACTTCATGCTGTGTTCTCCACGGGGAGCGCTGATAACATTGTCTCAGCTGTCAGCCCCATAGTAGAACAAAGGGAATGTATTTAGAGAACAGACCACCTTATGTTCTCTGAATATAGCTCCCAGCGGCTCACACGCATTAATAAGCTACTAATAGGCATGAGTACCAGTTAGTAGTTTATGCAAAATGATCGCACAAAACCCATCTTTTGAGCGATCATTTTGGTGTAAAAGGCCCTTAGTTCCTCTTTTTAATTCAGACCTCCCACTCCCGTCTTCAGGATTTTTCCTGAGCTGCACCAGTCCTCTGAAATGAGCTACCCCAGACTATCACGTTTATTCCCAACGCTCACGTTTTATAATCTAATCTAGCTCTTCTTCTTTTACCCTGCTTCTATATTCCCCTTTATAAACCTGACCCCCTTCATCCCAGCGGTACCCCATGCCCCATACACCCTAATGCACTTCATAGCTGTATATACAGATACTGGCTGCTGACCGGCTCATGCAGATTTATGTATACTACCCTATAAAAGATGGCTGGCCCTGTGTACAGAACAAGCACTGGTACCCCTAGATTGTAAGCTCTTGCGAGCAGGACCCTCAATCCTATTGTTCAAACGGTTCTGTCTTATTTCACCTGCGTCCCCTCTGACGTGTAAAGTGTTGCGAAATATATTAGTGTTCTCTAAATACAGATTATTACGGATTTTTATGGCTTCCATCTTGTCGCAGTGGCAGTCGCTGCGGCCGTGCCCCAATGTTTGCTGTAAGTACTTGGTTGAGTAACTTCATTTCAGTTCTGGAGTCAACAATCTATAGTGTTGTGAGGCTGCGTTCGCACAAGCGTGCGCGATACCGGGACGAGAAACCCGCCTCAATACCGCACTTGTCAACGTGTGTTTTACCGCACTTCAGTGACATTGAGATCCTACAGCGCTTGGTTCACGCGCGTCGGAGGATCGACAAGTGATTCCCATTGATTTCATCGCACAGCATGGTATATGTTTGACTGTCCCATTGAAAACAAGGGACATGACAAAAACAGGGCATGAGATTAACCTATTTCTGATACTTAATGCTACTTCATGTCCCCCCAGTCAGGGCTAGAAGACATTGCACGTCTATTGCGTCATACTTTGAGGAAGAGAAGTATATTTGCATATCCCTACTGGCTCGGGCAGACATATAGTTAGAATTAACACTAACTATATCTTGGCGCTATTTCTGCGCCTCCATACACGGTGTACTGCTATGTGGCGCTCTGAGGCTGAGGTTGCCATGGCTACGCTTTTGGTAAGCCCGCGGCGTCACGTGTCCGTTCGCACGCAGCACATGGCGCCGCTCCTTATTGCTGTCATCGTGCGGGAAGTCACGAGGACAGCCCCCCCTCCCCTCTCCCTCTCAGCGTATGACGTAGGGAACTGGAATGTATAGTGTATCATTGAGAAAACGGCCTGTCCAATCAGGGAAGGAGAGGGACCCGTCAATTCAGGGGAGTGTGATGGGCACGTTCCTGAGAGCCAATCAGAGCTGCGTATTCCGTACGCGCGAGCTGCGGGGGCGGAGCTGAGGCTGGCAGCAGCCTGCAGTGTATATATGAAACAGGCGGGCGGCCAGCACGTAGTAGTGTTGTATAGTATCCGCCAGTCATGGCTCCCCCGGCAGCTGAGACGCAGAAGATCAGACGGAAGGAGGAGACGCGCGTAGGGTGAGTGTTTACACGGGGCACCACGTGGGGTTAGGCTGTGCCTTCATCTCTGGCTATGGGGGGGACGTGCTTTAGAGATACTCGAAAGTTTTTGTTCTTCAATCCGAGTCACGTGTGTACAACCTGCTGAAGGACGCAGCCCCCTCTAACTGTAGGTGTGATGGTGGTCCGAGTGGTCTGATACCCACTATCCAGACACTCATAGCATCAGCCCCCATCACTGCCACCCTGTCACCGGGTGGTGCTGTAGAGACATTGCTTATTTGCATATATCCCAGAGGAGCAGGGATGGCCTTATAAGTCTCCTCACTCACCTTCCGGATGCTCTCCTTAAGGAGGAAGCATACCCTTCCTGATGCTGTCACCAAGCACCTGCGCCACCCTGATGCCTACCTACCCCCATGGGCACATGGCTGTGTCTCTGCTTGCATGTTCACCTCCAGCAGAGCTGTACAAGCTGCAGCACATACTTTGATACTTTTCTTCTTCTTCTGTTTGTTCTTGTGATTGTTCTTCTATGTGGGGATTATGAGATACAAACCCGAAAGTCGGATCAAAGAAAGTGAACGTTTTCCTTGTATCTTCTTCAGTAACACTTGGTTGTAAGTTGATGGCGCCTTTCTCCCCGCATAGACTGTAGATATACGTTCATGTCCTGGACCGTGTGTAGACCTGTGGTTACTGTATTGGCCCCTGTGGTAAGGCTCTTCTACGGACCTTTTGCTTCACCACTTCCTTAAATGACGCATATGAGACAATGAAACAGTATGTCACTACGCACTGCTGGAAGTGAACGAGCAGACAATGTTTATGACGCAGTTGCCTTTTAAAGGGGATCTCAAATATACTTTTTTTTCTTCTTTTTTCTGGGTTTCCCATGATTGAAAGCAGTAGACAGTTGTAGACTCTCCTCTCCCAGCTCCTTGATCTTCTGCCCTGACAGCTCCGGATCTCGCCTGCGATATAATGTTTACAGGCTGCAGTCAGCTTGTGTACGGGACGGCAGAGGCTGCTACAGCCAATCAGGGACCTGAGCACTGGGGTCTGTGATTGGCTGCAGCAGCCCATGACGTCCTGTACACAGGCTCTGCGCTGATGATGCGGGGAGCTGGGAGAGGTAAGCGTACGCCCGTTTATTTACTATCATGGGAAACCCCTATAAGGGCTGTTGCTGTATGGTAAAGTGATGGCGTACGTCTAGGGCAGGGTTTCCCAACCTTTTCAACCTTGGGGCGCTCCTGGGAGAAAATGCTTACCGTTGGACACCCCTACCAAAAAGTGTGTGTGGCTTATCGTAACGTATGGTTTTTACCTCCGATATACCCGGTGGCCTCTAGCGAGCGCAGTGCCGCTGTCCATTTTCGTATCACCCAAACAGAAGTGCTGCGCTCACTAGAGGCCGCCGGGTATCCGGTAAAGGAGGCGCCAAGAGTACAAAGACTATGGAAGTGAGGGGGACCGCAGTATGTTCTGAAATTGGCTGCGGAAGCACACTGACTTCAAGTCGAAATCCACACCGGTTTTGCGTATTTTGAGTCTGTGTCTCTTGTGGAAATGCTGCGGAAAATCTCCAGCAGATCAGCTCCATATCAGCAGGGGACATTCTGCAGCAGAAAGTCTGCCCCAAAGCCTACACCACTTGGTGCGGTTTTTATTGCGCATTTCTCTAGAGAATTCGCCGCCGCGTTGAGAAGAGATGAATTCTGCAGCAAAATTGGCAATAAAATTGACCTCCTGTGAAATTAATTTCTGCACCGCATATCAAATTGCATCTGTAAATGCTGCAGAATTCCCATTGGGAGGGTCCGCACAGAAATGTTACGGCAAATCCACCCTGTGTGGACCCAGCCTAAAGGAGTCGTACAGGAGGGCCTGCATGCGTACCACTGCTCGGATATCGCCAGTAGTCCTATTGAAATGAATGGAGTGGTAGTGCGAATGCCCACTCCATTGGGACTCCTGTTCTCCTAATCAGTGGGGTTACAGCAATTGTCCCCCACTGATCAGATGAGTTATTTTGTGGCATTACCCCTTTAAAGTGTTCTGGAGCTGGATGTGACCGCAGTAGCTCTGCCCACCAGTAGTTTTTGGTCAGTACCGTGACGCGCCGGCAGTGGTCTGCTCTTTATTCGTAGTGTTCTGCTTGTTGCCTCGGGCTAGATACATCTTCATCTGAGCTCGGCTCACCCGGCTGGCACTACAGCGCCTTATCTGCAGCCCGTTGTCACATCTTCCGGTGACTCTCACAAGGCTACGTTTGGCATTCTTTCTGTTTATCATTTGCTAATGATTAATACTTTCTGCATAACGATGTCATGTGATACCTTTATTATGTTACTATAAATTCTGAATTGAGTCATAAGGAACAAACAGAGTAATTTCCTAATTCCTCATTCCTTATCATTTATGACCAGCAAGTAAATATTTGAGTATCTCCAGATTCCCATGAAGCAAACAGGTGGAATGTGTCCTCAATGGTGGGGATGGAATGGGGGCTACTTAACAGGGTATTCCCATTTTATAAAGTCATGGCATATCACTAGACCTCTGGGACCCCACTGAGAATAAAAGGGCAAGATTGCTGGTTTAGCGCTGTGGCCCCTTCTACATGGTTCCTGCACAGCAGTCCTCTTGGCCCCCCAGCTGTTTGAGGAACCTACACCGGCCCTATTCACCAGCACTGCGACCCCTTCATTCTTAGGATTGTTGAGCGTCTCAAGGGTCGGACCTGCACTGATCATGTCCGATGGATATGCCATCATGTTATGAGATGGGTGTACCCCTTTAATGATGGCTTGTCACGTGTTTATTCCAGCATTTGACAGCTCAGATTTCCTTTCTGCACTTTTCTCCGTTCTGAGATCATAAAGGAAAGATTTTGTAACTTTCTGTTCTGGGATCCGTTCCCATTTTTGCAAGGAGAAACTAGTCCCCATTCCTTTGCATAACCACTCCAGGATGACTCAGGCATTTATTCAGATTACTGTTTGTTTTGGTTTTTTTTTTTTTGGGGGGGGGGGGGGGGGGGTTGCAAAAAGGAGGAGAGAGGTGAAGTAGGCTTGTTTGGGCTGGTAAAGGCAGCACTGAAGGTTTTGAGCATGAACTTTAATGGAGAAACATGCGCCCATGCTGTATGTAAAAAAAAAAAACAAAAAAAAAACAAACAAACAAAAAAAAACTCTGAATAAATAACGTTTGAAATATCCATGCTCGCACATATAAATTATACTGTATGTTCACTATTTAGATTTCTATGGAAAGGACAGGATCAATTCTGTCAAAACAGTCTGAAGCACTGCCCCAACTCCCTGAGTCATCCTGGAGTGGTTATGCAAAGGAATGGGGATTAATTTCTTGTTTGAGCAAAAATGGGAACGGATCCCAGAATACAAAGTTATGAAATCTTTCCTTTATGAAAGGAAATCTGAGCTGTCAAATGCTGGAATAAACATGTGACAATCCATTATTAAAGGGGTACACCCATCTCATAACATGATGGCATATCCATCGGACATGATCAGTGCAGGTCCGACCCTTGAGACGCTCATCAATCCCAAGAATGAAGGGGCCGCAGTGCTGGTGAATACGGCCGGTGTCGGTTCCCTACACAGCTGGATGGCTAGGAGGGCTGTTGGCCGGGGACCATGTAGATGGGGCCACAGCGCTAAACCAGCAATCTTGCCCTTTTATTCTCAGCGGGGGTCCCAGAGGTCTAGTGATATGCCGTGACTTTATAAAATGGGAATACCCCGTTAAGTAGCCACCATTCCATTCCCACCATTGAGAGCACATTGCACCTGTTTACTTCATGGGGATCTGGAGATACTCAAATGTTTACTGGCTGGTCATAAATGATAAGGAATGAGGAATTATGAAATTACTCTGTTTGTTCCTTATGACTGAATTCAGAATTTATACTATGGGTCCATAATGTGGATCCATGTATGAGAGGTTATAAGAACAAGGAAAAATAGGGCATTCTGTAGAAGCAAGAACATAATACTCTGCATGGCATCCCTTTTATGTGAAGTGAATCCTGTGTTAAAACTTATGGAAAACTTTGTGCATGAAAAATCAATACATATGTTACTAAGTCCCTGCAGAAAAAAAGATGCTCTTATCTGTTTGTTTGTTTTTTGCACTGAGTTTTCATTTCCGTGCATTAAAAGAGCTTTACGCTTGATGCACAGGCTCTACTATAGTCCGGTATTTTTGGCTGAGGGGAGTTCCCAGCACTGATCAGCTGGTCTCTCTTGTGAAGGACCACAAGTTTAGCTCCCCGCTTCCCTCTGTCAGAGGCTATGTAGCCGTGACCAATACTACAAAATGCTATCTCTGCCTCTTACTATTTCCTAGTAAGCACAGTGTGGTTGATTACAACACCGTGATATCTCTAGATCAACTGACAAGGTGGTGGGAGCTTAGCTGGACTGAAAGCGTAGCCTCAGGCTGGTGTCACACGGGCGTAAGCGCATTTACATGCACATTTAAAGCTAGATGCAGAACCTGATTTCCGAAAAGTAATTTGTCTGCTTGGTTCTACCTCAAGGTCCTCTATTAAAATGCAAAGCAAAATGAGGAAATGGGAGCCTGCCTGCTGACTGTCAGCTGTTGGGCTGGCAGGTTATCCTTTTTTTTTCTTTTTTTTCCTTTTGCACCATGTGACATGCACTTGACTTCTTGGTTTGTTCTGCTTGCTGGATATAAACCTAGAACATCTATGTTTTAAAACTGCACATGTCACTTAGGTGGAAGTAACAGACTTTTTTGGGCAACCTTTAAAAAAAGAAAGTGTTGGTGGGGGGGGGGGGGATTCTTCAGTGCAGGCAGCCGATGGATGGGTCTCTGACGGATATATTTATCTTGGACACATATTTGTTGCTAATTCTAACTTTATTTCTACAAAGCTCTAGAGGAATAATGGCTGTCTTGTATCTAGCCATTCTTCTGATTGGTGCGTTAGGTTTAATAGCTAGTTGGAGGACAATTATTTTGCATTGTTCTGTTCAGTCTGGATTGGTATAGGCGGCTGGTTCTGCGGCAATCAGAGTTATTTCTTTACTTCCTCTGTTTGTCATCAGGAGGTTTTTGTTTGTTTAATTTCTGGATTTTTCCATGCTGATGTTATTGTAATTTTCGAGTATATTACGGGATCCTGTTGGCAGCCCTGGTTTGCGTGGTTAGTCAGTTTGTTCTTCAACTTTGCTTTGTGATGTTGGGTTGCTGTTTATTTGCACAGCAGTACTGAAATTCTTGGGCTCCTTATCTCCCAAGGGAAGCGTAAAACTATTCTAAGAGTAATATTGACCTGTTTGGTGAGCTCTGACCAGTACTGGGGCGTCTTGAAGTGGAAAGGGACCTACAGTACTTTATGGGCAGCTCTACTCTGTATGTTCAGAGGATGCTGTTGTGGGCTAGAACACTGTGTCCTACATTGAGTTACATCCACTGCAGTTATTATATGTCGTCACAGATAATAATGTGGCAGGAGAGGTGATTAGTTCTTAGCAAAAAAACAAATTATGATTCATTGTACTTTCCAGTCATTTTATTTCCTTGATTGCTCATAGTGGGTTTCCCCATCTTGATAAAAATGTGAACTTTCGGCTGTATTTTTACTTTCCAGACCAGTAATAATTGGAAACTTATGCAAACACAATTGATTTCATCTTCCCAAAACCACAGGAAATATTGACTCCACCCTTATTTGAGAATGGCGCCAAATGTCTATAAGAATACTGATTATTTTTATTTTTTTTTCTCTACAAAAGGATAGTTGAGGGATACATAGAGTATAAATACTATGTTGTTCTAGTTTAGGAAACCCCTGTCTATGGGTTCCCCATGCAATAAAATAAAAAATCACCAGTCACTCGCCTCTTCCCGCTCACCCTCTGCAGTCTCCCTATGATGTTACTCTGCATGCTAAGCCCATCTACGAACCGCTAATGACAGTATTCAACATAGTATTGCATTATACCGCAGTCTGACAGTTTATCACAGACATGGCTTGATTGGCAATCAACTATGGCAGCCCTGGGGGTCTTCAGAAGGCCCTAAGCTGCCTTGACAACCAAACTGCACCTTGCAGAGGGACCATCCAGGACCATTAAATACCGATCAGGGCATTCAAATGCCGCTGTCTGAGCTGATAGTGGCAATTAAAGGCTAAACAGCTGTGATTAGCATGAAAACCGTTACAGGCGGGTGTCAGCTGTTAAAGCCAGCCGGCAACCGTATTGTATAGAGTGGGATTGGCTCCCGCTGCGTACAAAACCTGGACCCCCAGGACATAACTGTACATCTTGTGGTGTTGAGGAGGTGCACTATGACAACTGGGGCCACTGAGAGGGGGCCATAATACTACTAGGCCACTGAGAAGAAAAAGTTTGACACAATAAGCCACACCTCTAGCCACACCCCTGACCACACCCCCTCTCACACTGGTTGGTATTTTTTGGCGATGAAAGTGGCCATCCTACTTCAGGATTCAGCTGCAGTTCTCGGGCCCCCAGGTTTTTGATGTCATGGCATTACAAGGACCTGGTACTGGGGTTGAAACCCTATTCCTGACAGTTAACTCTCGTAAATCCTATCAATTGGCCAGATCTTTACTAGGCTGTTTCCCTTTTAATGGGGCTCAATACCATCTGTTCTATTTGAAAGTGTCTTGTAACCTACAAAAGGTTGAGGCCCTCTTACATAAAGTGATCGGCGTGTATCCTAGTTGTCGGTGTACAGTATATCAGATGACTGGTTCTGTAGGTTAACAACTTGTTCGTTGACCAAATTCATACAATTTTAGACCGGCTATATGCAAAGTTTGTAGGTCAAATACATAGATTGTACAGCTTAACACAAGGATTTGATTCTCACGAATGCCATGCTGCCCAGTGGTACTGAATTCCACCCATGCCCTCCCCTTCGCTGAGACATAGAATGGGCTCGCTGTGTACCTAGGATTATTCTGTTATGGCTGGTTCATACGTCTGATTAAGCTAGGAGCTGGCAGCCCCTCTGAACATACTGTACAGCATGTTATTTTGCAGACACACAACCGCTTTATGCTCTGATGCAGTTTCATTGAAGGAGATTTTCTTCCCTTCTTCATGCCCCAAGAAGAAAATAAGTAGCAGTAGTAATTACATGGTGGCATGTTCCTTGCATGGTTATAAATGACAGATTTGAACCGGTATTTGATGATCTAACATCATGGTTGTCAACTTTTGACAACCGGTATCAGGGGGACCTAATGCCTTCACAGAAGCTCTGCAATCAAATACCCTTATAACCATCTGACCCCATAAAGCATACCCCAGGCAGGGAATGGCTCCTTATCAGTTTCCAACAATAGGTTAAAAAAAATCCCACAAAATACCCAGACTTGGCTCTTCTTGGTTTCGGTGTGTTTTCTCTGGCAGGTCAACCGTTCCTCTTCTAGAGCAGAGAATAGTGATAGTGGGTGTCCTCTTCAGCAGAATGACCAGCGACTGGCCTCTCTACCCCAATGACAGTAAATTTGCCTATCCTACCAGGAGATCTCTCCCATTATGGGAAGAGTCCTGTACGTTTCAGGGAATTGGCAACATGTAGTTGAGATGTTAACAGTATCTCGGACATGTATATCTTTAGCCTGGTGTGAGACAGCAGTGCTTTCATACATTGTAAATCCATTTCATGGAAAGCCGAGTGCCAACTAGTATGGAGACCTTGTCCTAACCATCAAATCTAAGTTGGATATGGGTTTGGGGGTATTTATTACTCCATAATTTAGTAGACCCCTCTAGGGTTAGCCATATTGCTTTCTACCTAGTTATCTCACAAACAACTCTAATGAAGACATTAAAGTTTTTCAAGACTTTTTATGTGACTTCACTCTCTGACTTGTATGTACTAGAAATGTTCTAGTTTTACAAGGAAAAGTTAGAGCCCATAGTTGGATGGAAGAGAAATTTCATAAGATTCTTTTTTTTTTTTGTTATGTATCTTTGTATTTTCAGTACTTCAGTTCTTGGAATAACAAGCCTCACTCAGTTATGGGGATAATGAGATAATCCTTGTGAGGCCAGGCGTTATGTAGCCACAGATCAGTCTGACACGTGCCTCCTTGGTCATGCCAAAAAATATCCAGCCCACTTTGATAAAAACAAAAAGCACACGGAATCGGCTTTAATTAACACTAGGCATTTTACTTGGTACATCTGTTGTATCGCTAATAAAGTATGTTTTATACTGCAGGGTTATATACACACTAACACATGGCTTCCAGGGTCTTACAATAGTCATATCAATAGAAATAGTTTCCCAAAACCACTATAACAGTTAGTACAGATCAGCTGTGGTCAACGCTGATCTAGATATGGCATGTTGGATTTTGTCTGGTTTATGGACCTTTAATATGCTCCTTGCCTACCAATGTGCATAAAGTTTTCTGAATCACTTTGAAAGTTTGTTTTTATTTCACATTCAAGTTGGCACTACTATTACTAGCAATTCTGTAGAAAAGGGCAGAACTCTGGCATTCTGCTGGGAAGCCTGATGCAAATGCCTTGGAATTTTACTGTTTCCCAAAGGAACAAACAACAAAACCTGCCACATTGATTCTGGTCCAGTCCGTAACACAAAGCTTTGTGTTACCAAGAATTTCCTACCATTTTTGGAAACAAAAAGTACATTCTTTTAGTTTTCTACTTATCTATATCAATTGCAACAGCTCCAAATTAAAGGGCCAGATTTGGGAAAGTTTAGGAATATAAATCAGGTTTGGTAAACTTCAGTTCGCCAACTTTTTTTTTTTTTTTTTTTTTTGCTGTTTCTAGGTATACCTATGAAGAATACAAACAGACTGCAGATTGGCTCTTGAACAAGACGAAACATCGTCCTGCAGTGGCTATTGTCTGCGGCTCTGGACTTGGAGCTTTGGGTGAACTCTTAAAAGATGCGGTGACCTTCAACTACAGTGACATTCCCAACTTCCCACACAGTACAGGTACGGTATATGGTGAAGCTTTGTTTTTTAAACCCTGCATTCATTTGGTGTGATAGGATTGTACAATCCTATATGAGGCTAGATAATGCTGTAAGACCTCTGCTGTACACTGTTCCTTGTAGATGCACTGACATGTAGTCTTCTATTAACCCGTTCTGTCTTTCTGGCTCTTGCAGTTCCTGGCCATGCTGGACGTCTTCTATTTGGAAACTTGAATGGGAAGCCATGTGTGTGCATGCAAGGACGGTTTCACTGCTATGAGGGTTACCCACTTTGGAAGGTGAGAAGGGCATGTAAATGACACCAGCATGTATTGGAACAAACAGAATCTGACTAGCATTCATAAGAATGACAAATTCGTCTGTTACCTCACTAAACAGGTTTTCTGATATGAAGCTATTCAGGGACGTCGCTAAAGGCTCACGGGCGTTGGTGCAAGAGTTAAGATTGCTCCTTTCCCCGGATGCAACTCTACACTTTACCGCTGCAGCACTAACAAACGTATACATCAGATATATACACAAAATAATTCCTGCCATAAATAATACCTCCTGTGTTCCTCACAGTGAAGCAGTGCCCTCCTTTGTGCCCCCTCAAAGCGATAGCTGCCCCTCTTTGGCTATTGATGATCTACTCAAAAATAGGTCATCAATAATTTTTGTACTGGAAAACCCCTTAAGGTGTTCCACCCAAATCCTCCAACTTATGCATCCAGTTTCTAGTAGAGTGAATTCTGAATAAACTATAGTTTATGAACTAGTCAGTACTGTATGATGGCTGCCTCCATTCAGGTAATTGCTAAATATATTGTGTGGTATTCTACATCTTGGCACACATATGGACAGTGGTTACTAATTCGTGATCCTTACACTCAAACGTATAATCTATAAGTTTGTTCTTCCTTTTCCAGGTTACATTTCCAATCCGTGTTTTCCGCCTGATGGGGGTTGAAACGGTCATTCTCACTAATGCTGCAGGAGGACTGAACCAGGATTATAATGTTGGGGACATCATGGTGATAAGGGATCACATAAATATGCCAGGATTTGCAGGACAGAATCCACTCATTGGTCCTAATGAAGATAGGTGAGCTTTAAATGAAATATGAAAATTACCTGTTAAACATGAAGTATCAACGCATGTTCTTCATGATGTTGGCTCCACATTTTTAAAGGGCGATGTGTTCAGCATTTGAAAACCCTGGTGACTTCCTACAAGATGTGACTGGCCACAAATTTCCCACCAGCTACGAGGGAATATACCATTTCATTGTCCCAGTCAAATAAATATAAGGCCATGTAATACAGGGTGCCAGATAGGTCTTGTCAATGACATCCATATGTCTTAAAAGGGCATATGGGCAGGAGTTGTCCCGTTGAGTCATATTTGAGGCCAGTGATTTCTGTATAGATTTGGGACCCTGCTTTTATTTAATGTGGTGTTGCTTCCTCACTAACCATTCTTGGTCTCTTACACAGGTTTGGTCCTCGGTTTCCGGCCATGTCTGATGCTTATGACAAGGATCTGAGGAAGCTTGCACTGGCTATTGGGCAGGAAATGGGATTCTCTGAAAAGATGAGGGAAGGAGTGTATTGTAGCCTCGGAGGACCCAATTTTGAGACCATTGCTGAATGCAGATTCCTCAATAACCTTGGAGCCGATGCTGTTGGTATGTATAAAAAGGCTTGACACAAGTGAAGATCTAAATGCTGATGTGTAAAGTCCACGTTATTTGGGACCACATAGAACCCATGCGCTAATACAAACCAGATACAGCAGTGTTTAGCATTATGTTCTCATTCCATACTTGCCTCACCTATTCTGTCTCGCTTTGTCTAGGGATGAGTACTGTACCTGAAGTAATTGTGGCCCGTCACTGTGGTCTAAGGATTTTGGGCATGTCCCTCATTACAAACAAGGCAGTGACGGACTATGACAGTGAAACCACTGCTAACCATGAAGAAGTTCTACAAGCTGGAAAAGATAGTGCCAAGTTCCTAGAGAAGCTAGTGACTTGTCTGATCCAGCGCATGGAGCTGAACAATAATGTGTTCAAGTAGGGGTATGCTGGTGGGTGTAGAAGGCTCTGCCACTCCATATCGCTTCTTGTATTTAGACTTACTGGCCATTACCAAGTACATTTAGCTTCTTGTCTGTATACATCACCCTTCCAACCATAGGAACCCATCAGCACAGTTCTCTATACATAGAGATCCAGAACACATTCCTCAGCTACAATGCACTGTATCATTTTGACTTAACAAAGCCTTTCCTTTCTGCTTACAGACATATGCCGAAAGTCTTTTTATTTGTAGATATCTGTATTTAAAGATGAATTAATTGGATGACAATGTGAGTTTTGCTCTCATTGTACCTTCTATGAGACTGATCGAATGTTACAATGAAATTATTAAGGATAACTTGGTTGTGTTCCTTTTTTTTTTATCATGAATGCTATTTATATTTATTATATAGAGCTATTTAAGTACATGTTATGTATTGTACAATCCCCCATTACTTATGAACCTATACAATGGTTTAGTTGACTAAACGATGAAGACTTGAAATTCATGAGATAAAACCATAAAGCCAATGTAATACATAGGGGCTTTAACAACCTTATGGTACGGTATAGTATTTTTTCTAATATTAAATGTAATTTACTTTGCCATTGAGATCAAAGTGTAATTAAATATTGAAAATTAAGGTTATGCCCCCAGAAAATATGTCCTTCACAGTATCACGGCTGAGTGAGCTTTTAGACCCTTTAATTATACCGTACGGTTTACGGCATCTTATGTGGAGTCAAATGGGTGCAAAATGGTTTCCATCCATTTACTAGAGTAGTTATAGAATTACATAATATGTGTAATCTGGTCTATATGCGATTCTCATATGTACAGCTTGTAAGTGTGATCATGGAATAGAAGTAGATACTACTTGGCCAGTACTGTAAGGCCAGGTTCACTTAGGACAGTTTGATGGAATTATTCATGCATTCTTCCTTTATCTAAAACCAGAAATGCATCCTAATGATGGAAAATTAAATTAAAGCTTTATACGGTTTTATATACCATTTCCTGTCTTGGTTATACAATATGCATCCGTAACTGCAGTGTATGAATCTGGCCTCAGGGCTATTTTAGCCATTTTCCAATGACCCTACGAAAGAAAGCAGTTTTTACCCCTAACCCTGAGTACTGTACTCTTTGCCATTCAATCGCTCCCACAGTCTGTACTAGATGACAGATTTACAGTGGATTCAAACCTGTAACACAACTCTAGTTTTGTGAATGGTGTTGGAAATGTTGGATTCTTGACATTCCTTCTGCATCTGATATATACATCTTTCCTTTGTACATACCTTTTTTTGTAGAAAGCTTGAATAAAACTATATAGACCCTAGATGCTTTCCTTGTATTTTTTTTGAGGTTGTATAACTTGTATTGTATGCGTGGCAGTGTGTTACTAAGTCTGGATTCACAATGTATTTTACCATGCTGTTAAAGTGTCCCATTTCTTTCTACGTAATTCTAGTTAGACATGAATAACAAGTGAAACTAGATGGAGCAACTGGAAGCATATTTATAGAGTGTTTTCACAGCATTGTAACAGGATGTAAGGCTGAAAAAAGACATGTCCATCCAGTTCAGCCTATTTCCTCAATGTTGATCCAGAGGAAGGCAAAACAAACCCAATGAGGTAGAAGATAAGTTTCCTCTGGCAATCGGAATAATCTCTGGATCAACAATCCTTGAAGTTATTAATGATTATAACATATAACATTTCAGCTCTATAGCTAACCATGCATTTTGAGATACAGTAGTTGTCATCTGAACGCTTGTTCAACCGTCAGCTATCTCCCTTAACAGCCCTCCTTCCTAAAGGTCCATTTACACAGGATGAATGTTAGGCAAACGATGCCCAACACTCGTCCATGTGTTTCCTTGCTCTTGTGCTCCTGCACGGGAGCTAGCAGAACTGGCTGGTTCACGGAGTGGCCAGCAGGGGGGCGGGGCAGTGCAGGAGATTTCTCTCCTCTCGCTCTCCCGCCCCTCTCCATCGAGATAACACAGCAGCTGTTCACTACTGAACAGCCGCTATTTCAACTGAGAAATGAGCTCATCCCTGATCTTTAATGCAGCATAAACAATGGATGATCAGCTTATCGTTTAGTTTAAACAGCGTCCGATCAGTAGAAAACTGCCACTGTGTTCTCTTAATAGAGAGGGGCCGGGGAGCGAGAGGAGAGAAATCTTTTGCACTGAGCCTCCCCCCAACCTGCTGGCCGGTCCGTGAGCGAGACAGCTCTGCTAGCTCCCGTGCAGGGGCGAGGAAACACTGGGACGAGTGCCTGGCATTGTTTGTCCAACATTCATCCCGTGTAAATGGACCTTTTAAAATGCACGCTTGGCTTGGCTGAGTATGCAGTTGTCACGTTAAAGATGAATGGCACATGGCTCCTGCGGAGCTTCTAGGACTGTAGCAGCTGCTCTGGAGCATACATCTAACCAATCGGTACTGTGCAGTTTTGATTTTGTCCAATTTCCTTCCCTTTAGGCACTTTTTTGAAAGTCCTCTGAAAACTCCTTCTTAATGATTCCTTATTGTAAATGAAGCATCATGCTTGATAGTGTCATTCCCCATAATCATTATGCATAATACATATGATGGAAAGAAATTTACATCACAAATTAGTGGGCATATATTGGCCTCCAGTACGTAGTCCTGACTAGAGATGAGCGAGCGTACTCGGAAAAGCACTACTCGCTCGAGTAATTTGCTTTATCCGAGTATCGCTGTGCTCGTCCCTGAAGATTCGGGTGCCGGCACGGAGCGGGGAGCTGCAGGGGAGAGCGGGGAGGAACGGAGGGGAGATCTTTCTCTCCCTCTCTCCCGCCCGCTCTCCCCTGCTCCCTGCTGCGACTCACCTGTCAGCCGCAGCGGCACCCGAATCTTCAGGGACGAGCACAGCGATACTCGGATAAAGCAAATTACTCGAGCGAGTAGTGCTTTTCCGAGTACGCTCGCTCATCTCTAGTCCTGACACATTGCATTTAGAAAATGGAGCTATTCCTGCTTAGGCTGTCTTCATACTAGCATTGTGGCTTGAGATTAAAACTGTAACAAGGCTACTCGACACAATATGTCAGAACTGGACTTTACCCACATCTCCAGGATTTACAGTAGGGTCGAATTATGTAACAAGCCAACAGTCAAGTGCACAATATGAAGCGTGTATCAACACTAATGGGTAACAAAAATGCAAGAATCAGGAACGTGCAAGTATATGACTGGAACAGAATGGTAATGGTAATCAGATGAAGATGGCACAAGATAATGGAGCATATGGTGATGTTGAACAAATACAAACGGACTCTTTCCCTGATCTATTCCTGAATCTAACAGCATTCACCGCTGTCCCTAAGTATCCCTAATGCAAGCACTATGTGACGCACCAACTCTGACAATGAGTGGACACAAACTAGGAAGCAAAACCGAACGGATACAAACAGGGAATGAGCAAACGGAAACTACTAGGCTAATGGCGCGTTTACACGTAACGATTATCACTCGAAATTCGTTCAAATGGACAAATTTTGATCAATAATCGTGCAGTGTAAACGCAAAAACTAAAATCGCTCACCGTTTGCAAGTTATCGCTATCACAGGCTTCTTGTTCCGTGTAAATGCTCCTTGATCAGCACTTCACATAGAAGGTGAAGCACTGAGGAAGAAGCCCGCGATCCAGCGCTGAAATTTGTCTAAACGCTCTGCACTAGAATTAACCACAGGAACAACACTGCACTGATAAACAAAATCCATATCTCTCTCTCTCTTATATATATATATATATATATATATATATATATATATATATATATATATATACATATACATACATATACACACACATACACTAGCTGATATACCCGGCTTCGCCCGAGTAAATTTGGTACTGGTGTTTATCTGGTGTTCACACGGAAAATCTTATGAAGTCGTGGTTACTTTAGAGATACTGAGGAAAAACATATGTTCACCATTTTGCATAGTTCTCTGCGTTACCCAGGAAACACCACGTGGAGGTAACCATGCGACGTTTCCTTTATATAAAATGACATCAGGAAGTGAGAGAATTAGATTACGTACATAAAATTTGGACACATTCTTTTGTGCTTAGAATTGAATAATCGAGTTGGGACCCATTAACTTTTCATATTTATGACACAATCAATGCTTGTGCCAAATTTCATGTTTCTATGACATTGGGAAGTGAGAGATTTAGATTATGTACGTAAAATTTGGACGCTAATTCTTTTGCGCATAGAATTGAATAATGGAGTTGGGACCCATTAGCTTTCCCTATTTATGACATAATCAATGCTCGTGCCAAATTTTCCGTTCCTATGACATTGGGAAGTGAGAAAATTAGATTCCGTACGTAAAATTTGGACGCTAATTTTTTGCGCATAGAATTGAATAATGGAGTTGGGACCCATTAGCTTTTACTATTTATGACAATCAATGCTTGTGCCAAATTTCCTGTTTCTATGACACCGGAAAGTGAAAAAATTACATTCCGCACGTAAAATTTCGACGCCAATTCTTTTGCGCTAGAATTGAATAATGGAGTTGGGACCTATTAACTTTTCCTATTTATGACATAATCAATGCTCGTGACAAATTTTGCCGTTTCTATGACACCGGAAAGTGAGAAAATTACATTCCGCACGTAAAATTTGGACGCTAATTCTTTTGCTCATAGAATTGAATAATCGAGTTGGGACCCATTAGCTTTTCCTACTTATGACATAATCAATGCTCGTGCCAAATTTCACGTTTCTATGACACCAGAAAGTGAGAAAATTACATTCCGCACGTAAAATTTCGACGCCAATTCTTTTGCGCTAGAATTGAATAAGCGAGTTGGGACCCATTCGCTTTTCCTATTTATGACATAATCAATCATACTTTAAAGATACTGAGGAAAAACATATGTTCACCATTTTGCATAGTTCTCTGCGTTACCCAGGAAACACCACGTGGAGGTAACCATGCGACGTTTCCTTTATATAAAATGACATCAGGAAGTGAGAGAATTAGATTACGTACATAAAATTTGGACACTAATTCTTTTGTGCTTAGAATTGAATAATCGAGTTGGGACCCATTAGCGTTTCCTTTTTATGACAATCAATGCTCCTGCCAAATTTCACGTTTCTATGACATTGGGAAGTGAGAGATTTAGATTATGTACGTAAAATTTTGACGCCAATTCTTTTGCGCATAGAATTGAATAATTGAGTTGGGACCCATTAACTTTTCCTATTTATGACATAATTAATGCTCGTGCCAAATTTCCCGTTTCTATGACATTGGGAAGTGAGTGATTTAGATTATGTACGTTAAATTTCGACGCCAATTCTTTTGCGCTAGAATTGAATAATCGAGTTGGGACCCAATTTCTTTTCCGATTTTGGAGATAATCTATGCTTGCGCCAAATTTCATGTTTCACTATGAGTGAGTCAGTCAGTGAGTCAGTGAGTCAGTCAGCTTTATATATATAGATAAAGACGAAAGCCCTCACTGACTCGCCAAAAGTTCTCCAACTTCCCGATGACGTAGAAACATGAATTTTGGCACAAGCATAGATTATCTCCTAAATAGGAAAAGTAAATGGGTCCCAACTTGATTATTCAATTCTAGCACAAAAGAATTGGTGGCCAAATTTTATGTACATAATTTAAATCTCTCACTTCCCAATGTCATAGAAACTTAAAATTTGGCACGAGCATTGATTAAGTCATAAATAGGAAAAGCTAATGGGTCCCAACTTGATTATTCAATGCTATGCGCAAAAGAATTAGTGCCCAAACTTTACATACGGAATCTAATTCTCTCACTTCCCGATGTCGTAGAAACATGAAATTTGGCATGAGCATTGATAATGTCATATATTGGAAAAGTTAATAGGTCCCAACTCGATTATTCAATTCTAAGCGCAAAAGAATTAGCGTCCAACTTTTACGTACGTAATCTAATTTTCTTACTTGAAATTTAGCACAGGGCATTGATTATTATGTCATACATAGGAAAAGTTAATGGGTCCCACCTCGATTGTTCAATTCTAAGCGCAAAAGAACTAGCGTCCACATTTTACGTATGAAATCTAATTCTCTCACTTCTTGGTGTAATAGAAACTTGAAATTTGGCACGGGCATTGATTTTGTCATAAATATGAAAAGTTAATGGGTCCCAACTCGATTATTCAATTCTAAGCGCAAAAGAGTTAGCGGCCAAATTTTACGTACGGAATCTAATTCTCTCACTTCCCATTGCCGTAGTAACATGAAATTTGCCATGAGCATTGATTATGTCATAAATAGGAAAAGGTAATGGGTCCCAACTCGATTATTTAATTCTAGCGCAAAAGAATTAGCGTCGAAAGTTTACGTACATAATCTAAATCTCTCACTTCCCAATGTCATAGAAACATGAAATTTGCCATAAGCATTGAATATGTCATAAATAGGAAAAGTTAATGGGTCCCAACTCGATTATTCAATTCTAGCGCAAAAGAACTAGCGTCCAAATTTTACTTACAAAATCTAATTCGCTCACTTCCCGATGTCATAGAAACTTGAAATTTGGCACGGGCATTGGTTGTCATAAATTGGAAAAGTTAATGGGTCCCAACTTGATTATTCAATTCTAAGTGCAAAAGAATTAGCGTCCAAATTTTATGTATAGAATCTAATTCTCTCACTTCCTGATGTCATTTTATATAAAGGAAACGTCGCATGGTTACCTCCCGTGGTGTTTCCTGGGTAATGCAGAGAACTATGCAAAATGGTGAACATATGTTTTTCCTCGGTATCTCTAAAGTAACCACGATTTCATAAGAGTTTCCGTGTGAACACCAGATAAACACCAGTACCAAATTAACTCGGGCGAAGCCGGGTATATCAGCTAGTTAATATTATAAATGTGAAAGTAACTCCTGTCTGTTTTGTTACCTTTTCACGGCTAAAGTGATTATGATGAAATTTGGCAGGGATATAGCTTGCATCTTGAAAGACATAGGCTACTTTTTTTTATCCAAAAACTCTTTGGGGAGCGCAACAAGACAGATTTGTTTGGTGATGGGCAGACACACCTCCGCTCGGCCAGCCGGTACAACGCCGTGCGGCAAGGGGAAGGCTGTGCATATCATAAGCTATGCCTACACAAACGGGCAGACATGTGAGGGCAGATGTCGTTGCCGCACGTATGCATGTATTAAGCTAACTGGGATATCCGGTGTTGCCCGGGATTAAAACTTGAATGAAAGGCACGTTAACATGGATTGAGATTTTAAAAGAAAATCTGTGTGAGAACTTTTTTTAATTTGCCCGTCGGACATCCAATGGAGTAAAGGAATGGTGGCGTCACCCGTGACAACTCTTCACATCCACCACAGTACTTACTCAGGTAACCGCTGTCACAGCATTGCCTGAAACAGGCTTAGCGGTGCCTTGGTTGAGGCTACGCATGTCCCTCTAGGGAGGAGTTTGGTAGAGCCACTGTTACAAGTGCCATCTCTACCTTGCCCTCTCCTCAGCATGTGTCTCGGTTGCTGCACAATCACCGCAACGCTTTTAAGCGCTGTGGAATAAGTTGGCGCTATACAAATAAAGATTAAGAAATGGTTTTCTTTTTATCGTATTTTCTATCCAATTTTTGTCTTCCTTTAACATGCCTCGCCAGTCTGATCTAGTGTGTAGCTCTAGCAAAGCATGAGCAGCGAAAATTACTAGAACCCAAGAATCTGATTACCATGCTGAGGCAAGAAAGAATCAAAAAGCTGCAACACAATTTGCTCTTAGAACACTAGAGACCCTGAAGCAATCTCAGGCCCGTTGGACTTCAGGTTATGAGCGTCATGTGTCTCTCAGAGCTAGAGATACATTGGAGCAATGTCAGGTCCACAAAACTTTGGATGTTGACAGTCATGCGTATTTTAGAGCTACACAGACATTAGAGCAGTCTCAGGTCCGCGGACCTTGGATGCTTAGTGTCACGCATCTCTTAGAACTGGCACGACATTGGAGCAATCTGAGGCCCACCGGACCTTGGAGCTGCCGAGCCCCTAGAGCAAATTTCGGGCCCGTCAGATTTTAGATGCTGAGCATCACACGTCTGACAGTTGCAGAGACGCTTGAAGACTTACAAAGACGGCGTGTTTTACTTGCTGAACGACAGAAAGAAGACTTGCATTTATACGTAGCACATGGGAGCCTTTTAGTGAGCCGCATTTCATTATGACCCATTGATTGACAATGTTAATCATCAATTAGTAATCATAGGGAGAATGAATCAAAAATGTAGGTATTGCGAAGCGCTAAAATTGAAGGACATTTCAATACACAGCAACACCCAAATTAGAGTAAAAGAAATACAGATTCCACGCGGATGTTGTCGCGGGTAACAAGCTAGTACTAGAAATAAACAAGGAATACGTGAATTAAACACTCATAGCCATAATCAACAACACATTACAAAAGCTAGGAATATTTAAAGAGAGGCCGGCCAATCAGGAACTCCTTTCCATACAAGCCTGGTCAGCTGACCCACTCTAATAGATCAGCTGTGGAATAGTTACATAGCAAACTCTCGTGCCCTTCCATCTGTGACAGAAGGCCTCCGTTTTATTGCACTGGTTCGCTTGTCTTGGTGGCATGTCACCCCAGGTTTACTCCTAGAATTCTTTTTTTTACCAGTGATCGCATTTACAGTTGACCAAGCATAACCATTAACTATTTGTGTGCACTATTACAGATACAGACGGCAGTGAAGGAATGCTCCATAGCCAGACACAGGATAGTGAGAAGGGGAGTGAGGAAATGTCTGATCTTGTGGGAAAACTACAATATTTCTTTGTATATAGTTTTAATTGCAGTATAACACAAACAACAATCAGTGGGAAAAAAGGAGATTTAGACAGCAGGAATTTCTTGAATTGTCTTTATTTATTATTTTTGGAATATTTTCTATATTTGGCAATCCTTACCAGATGTCAAGCAGATGTGTCAAGGGTAAAAGCATAGAGGGTGTGCATATGGGTGAGAGGAGGGGGGGGGGGGGGGAGTTAGCAGAAGGCACCAATCTACCCTTATGGGGGCAAAAAAGAAAGCAGAGAGAAGCAACATGGGAAAAGTGTGGTCTTCTTCTCATTACTGTTAATAGCTGACTGCATAGGCGTAGCGTCAGGTGTTGCTGGGGTCGCCATGGTGACCCGGCCCCTGCGCTCAGGGTGCCCCTCCGCCATACCTACACCCACATGCACGTTCAGTGCATTAATGGCTGGCCGTTCTGTCTGCAGCAAGATTCCTATCATGCGGTAGCCAGAATGGCCAGCCTGAGAGGAAGAGCAGGGAGGAACTCACATGGGCCGGCAGGGGAGGAGGGAGGAAGTCACATGGGACGGCAGGGCACAGTGATCATGTGCTGCCCCCTGCTGAACGGGAAGCTTCAGAGTTTGCCTCTCCTGCTGCTGTCACATGAAGGAGAAGTGGACCGGGCCCTGGGGTAAGTGTGTGTGTGTGTGTGTGTGTGTATATTATATATATATGTGTGTGTGTGTATATCTGTCTGTCTGTCTCCTTCCTTCATCTATCTATCTCATATCTATCTATGTCATATCTATCAATCTATATGTACATATCATATATCTCTCTCATATCTATCTATCTATCTATCTCTCTGGTATAAGTTATACATCTCCCTGGATTTACTGTATATAATTTCCCACTTTACACACAATTAAAAAACGCATCTAAACCGCACGCAGTTATTAATAGTGCCTGCAGCTCCTTAATACCGTACGCGGTCTTTAAATACTGCATGCAGGTTTTTTATGTGTTTTTCTTTATTGTGGTTCTAAAGTGGAACAAAAACATGACCCCCTGAGGCCGCTCTCACACGTGTGTTTAGAAAACGCAGCTTGAAATTGTGGCATTTTTACCGGAATTTCGAGCAGCGTTTTCGAACACAGGTTACAGCGTTCGACAGCGCTTTTTAATGCACTCCATCATTGTGATGGGTGATGAGATGTGTTAAAAACCACGAAAATGCAAAAATAGAACAGACAGCTCTTGAACATCACAGCGTTAGAAACACTATGTTCGAGCGCAGATTTGAGTAAGCTCATTAAAATCTCTGGGAGTGTTGTACCGCTGTTAGTACGGCGCTCTGGACACCGCACTAATAGCGGTAAAAAGCGGTGTGTGTGTGTGTGAGAGTGGCCTGCGGGGCTACAAACAAATTTTCATGTTCAGGAAATGCGTCATGTTTGGAAAGATTACGCCAAGGGGCAGATCATGTATGCAGCACGATCTAGCTATGGGTACGGGGGAGTGTGGGGTGGAGGCCCAGGGGGGACCCTGAGCTGAACTTTTGCACCCGGGCCCCTGAGCCCTTAGGTACGTCCCTGGCTGACTATTATGTAGCTAGTTAGATATTGACTGTATGTATCTTGTCTAACAAATCTCCAGCTCTCCTCCCCACTTTATAACTTGAGGCAGGGCATTTGTACCCACAGCAGTTGATGTTGTGTACATAGTAATGGATCACTATTTCCTTGATCCTTATCACCATAGTTTCCTGTTTGGTCATCATGAGTCACAGTAGCTGATTCACTACAGGTCGGATTGTCAGTGCTTTCTTTTGTCTGGTACTTTAAATGCTGCTTCGGTTAAATTGTTTTTCTGGTTTTGTCACAGTATTAAAATACAGGATGCTTGTGAATATCCGAATGTTCTAGACAAGGTTGACGTCAGCGTCACACAGGGGTGGGGTGGGGGGGGGGGGTGTCAACCTTGAACATGTTCCATTTTTGCTATTTATTGATGGATACTTTGTGCTTCTGCTTAATAAATCTCAATAATTGGTATGAATGACGTAATGTCTGTTTGATCTTCTCTGCCTTGAGGGAGCAATAAAGTAATGAGATACAATTCTCACTAAAATAACCCTGTTATCCAAAAAGGACTCGGTGGTATATCATTACAAAATAATATGCAAATTTGCATTATTCCTTTTTTTCCAACATTTTTATGTGTTATATCTATATAATTTATTAAAGTTCTTTTGAATGTGTTCATATAAGAAATATTATAGTGGTTGTCTAGTCATTCCCCTCTAGTTAGAAAAGCCTCTCAACAAGAAGCTCTTGGAGTCTCACTACTTAGACCCCCAGCAAGTCATCTGTAATCTGAGAGAAAAGTTGGTACTGTAGCAACCATTAGACTAGGCCCCCTGTCCACGGCCGTGATTCCGCCGGTGGTAAATCGTCGTCGAATCGCACTGTCTGAAGCTTTCCATAGCGTTGCTGTGGAAAGCGCCGGCCCCATGTCCACGAGCAGAGAATCATTGTGATTCTCCGCTCGCGGACCACAATTTGTAGCATGCTGCGATTTGCCGCAATTCTACGCGGTCCTCCGCGGTCAGCCTATCTGTCTGATAGGCTGACAGCGGAGATCCGTCTGCTGGCTCCTACTCCCGGGCGGTGGGTCCCGCGGTGGAGATCCGCCACGGTATACCGCAACACCCGTGGACAGGCAGACATAATTGTTACTGCTTGCATGATCCCATTTACCTCTAGCTGAACATTTTTCAAAACTTTCCAATCTATTTTCCCTGCCACCGCACCCTCCCCAGTTCTTATTTATTTTGGGTGGGAAAGCACTTTGTGGATTCCTTGGAATTACTCAACAGAAATACATAAAAATGATCTCATGATGATTTTATTAGCAATTTTGTAAAATGAATATTAATGTATATTACATATGTATGTATATTACACTACGCAGTAGAGAGGTTGGATGTCAGACCTCTCTCCTGCATATTGTAATATGCATACGCAGAAGACAGGATGGATGTCGAACCTGTAATATACATATGCAGATGAGAAATCCGATGACAGACCTCTTTTCTACATAGTGTTAAGGCCCATTTAGACACAACGATTATCGCTCAAAAGATGTCTTTTGCGCGATAATCGCTGTGTCATTTACAGAGCAAGATGATCGCTCAAACGTTGAGCAATCACCTTGCGCTCCGAGTGGAGAATGCAGAAGACAAGCGGGGCCGCTTGTCTTCTGCACCCAGTTGTTCCCCACTCAGAGTGCCCGGCTGTTACACAGCCGAGCGCTGCGAGCGGAGGATGCAGAGGACAAGCGGGGTGTCCCTGCTTGT
Organism: Eleutherodactylus coqui; assembly: GCF_035609145.1. NCBI lineage: Eukaryota > Metazoa > Chordata > Amphibia > Anura > Eleutherodactylidae > Eleutherodactylus > Eleutherodactylus coqui. Next base: position 171,966,786 of record NC_089841.1, read on the forward strand.
CTTCTGTATCCAGCTGTTCTCTGCTCGGAGCGCCCAGCTGTTATACAGCCGAGCACTCCGAGCAAGGTATGGAGAACAGAGCTGGACCATTCTGTTCTTCATATCCTGCCACTCATCAGGGAGCGGGATACGGCTGAAACAATAGTATCAGCTGTATCCGCTGTGAATCCCTGATAAGGCTGATCATTGTCCTTCAGCATGCTGAAAGACAACGATGAGCGACAGCTTAACGAAAACTGCACGATGTCAGTTACACACAATGATTATCGCTCAAAAGACGACTTTTGAGCGAATTTTGAGTGATAATCGTTGTGTCTAAATAGGCCTTTAGAAACATGTGTCGGACCTCACCTGACATGGGAGCTATGCAGGGAAATCTCAATGTTGGATAAGGTCCGGCACTGGATTTAAAAGGGTTAACAGGCAACTTAAGAAAAATAAAAGGGAAAGAAGTATGAGAAAATAAAATACAAGTTTATGCCTATGTTTTATACTAAACTCAGGACTGAATCTTTTCCAAGGAATTATGCTTTAGGTCAAGTCTACGGGGTAGTGGGGCAACTAAGTCTCTCAACAAGCATCTATTGAGAGACAATAAAATCCTCAAGCTCTTTTCTGTGGTCCAATTAGGGTGCCTTCACATTGGCAAGTGCGACCATGGAAACTTGGACTGATATCACACCTGAAAACCTGTGATGTGTGCTGCGAGTGCAATGCGTTTTGCAACATGCAGTTTTCATACGCGTGAAAATTGCGTGTTGTTTCAATAGGAAAAATAAAAATCGCATCGCACTTGAATGAAAATCACATCTACATGCGAGTGCGATGCAATTTTTTTTTCTGCCACAGGAAATAATGAGTGATTCTGAAACAGAACTGCCTAAAATAGGGCAAACAGTGATTTTTCAATCTTGGCCAATCGGTCCAAGAGAAAAATCGGTATTGTGAATTAGCACATTGGAATGAATGTGTTCTTTTCACGCAAGATATCTGATCATATCACAATCAGTCAGATATTGTATGTATAAATGCACCCTCAAACATGTACGCCCCAGATTCATTCTGTTTTTTTGTAATATCAATTATCATGTCTCTGCTCTTTTGTGCATGTACTTATTATGCCATGCCTGCTGAAGAGACCTAAGTAGTCTCAAAAGCTTGCTGCTAACCATGTCTTTTTATTAGCCAAAAAAAGATATCGCAGCTATAAGATTATTTTACTTCTCTTACTGAGAATAGTAAAGATCTATTATCCGATTAGCACAATGAAAATTAAACACTGCAGTTTCCATTTAAATCAGTGGGTCGCTTATATAATGAATGGACCCTCTTTGTGGAACAAGGCCCAATAGGAGATGTGGACCCACTGTGTCGCTAACAGATTTGACTTAGGGCTAAACCAGGGAGTGGAATCTAAGGGATTATACACTCTCACCTTTTACCCCTGCAAAGGGGTATGAACTTTTCCACAGGTAACCCTCAGGTCGCTACTCCTGCAGCAGTCTCTGTTAGCAACCGCCGGTGTCCAGGTAGGCAGCACTTACCAAGTTGCAATACCAATGCAGTGGGCAGATATTCTAGTCAGATTGTATGCAGGTCGAGGCAGGCAGAGGCCAGGAGCAGCAGCAGACAAGATGATGTGGTCAAGGATACAAGCTGGGTGGATACAAAATAGACCAGAGACAAACACAGCTTTGCAGACTCGGGAACCTCATTACTCAGGCAAGGAATAACAGGGGAAGGGTCATTAGAAAGCAAGACATTAACTGAAGTCAGGTGCAATTGGCGTGTGATGGCCCTTTAAGACTTCAAATGGAGACATTAGACAAGCAGCAGGCCTCCTGTAAAAACTATTGAGAATGAGAGATTTGATGAGAAAAGTAAGAAAGGAAATGGGTACCTGTAGAAAAGTCAGAATATGAAGTTTATGACACTTAAAATACTGTATGGTGACTGTGGGGGGGTGGTATCTTCCATCTTAACAGTGCTTCCACTTTCACACCTGAAAAAGAGGTGGAAACAACATCACTATTCCTGAGAAATTACACTGGGGCACCATTTTTCACTTCGCTGAAGCCCCACGCTTGATTAGCTGTTACACTAAAATCACCACGATTTTAATACACAAGCAGAAAATCACGGCGGATTTCCGCCTGTGTATATTGACCTGCGCTTTCCATAGTTATCCTATGGAAAGCGTTTAATGCGTTACCCGCGTGCGGATTATTGACGTGAATAACGCTATGAACTATCACCCATGGACAGCCAGCCTAATACTATCTTAGAGCTTATTTACACAAGCGTATATCGACTGGCGTTTTCACGGCTGGACGATATACACTTCCATCTAAGCAGTTCTGTCTTCCCTCCCCCTCACCGGCTCTTGGCCTCTCTCCTCCAGTCCGGCGTTTGCAATCACTAGAGATCCATAAAATGACCCAGTATTATTGTATCTTGTCACCACCGGAACTAGTGGTTTGAAAGGGCTTGCATGGAGGAATGCCCTTGTCACACCCCTAGCTCCCAATTGGCTGTGGAGTGTAGATTGGGTTCCCCGCTTCCCCACATGCCATATAGGTGCCTCGCGTCCCGGCTCCGTAGATTGGGTTCCCCGCTTCCCCACATGCTGCAGGTGTGCCTTGCGTCCCGGCACTTAGCTGATAAAGAAGCAGGTACGCCCAAAGCTGATGTCTTCTTCGCACTTGCTTATGTGTGAAAAAAAGAAAACATGTTTTTAACAAATTTGCATAAAAACAAAGCAACAATTTTAAACATAATCTAGAAAAAAATAGTGGTAGTACTAAAATTTATACAAATTATTTTACTTGACACAGATGTTGTCTCACGATCATCATGGTGACATTTAACAAAGCTTCTCTACGCACACACTGAAGTGCGGACAACTATCTGTGGTCTACCCTTGTACAACAATATGGCTACTAGAAAGGAAATGGGCAGAAGTAGATAAGCTGCTTTCAAAAGGGATGGGGTGTACTTATTTTCTAAATGAGTGATACTTGAGTTCTTTAGAAACCACTACTACTTTACAAAACCACAGCAGATTCGCTAAAGGAAAATCCGCACATAAAAACAAAACTACGTATACCAATTTTGCAACAAAAAACGCAACAAATTTCACAAAACTTGTTAAATGTAACAGAAATGCTGCAGCTAGTCCTTAAAACTGGTCCTTTCCGCAGCTCGTGTGTCCCATGTGAAGGTAACCTTAAAAAAAGGTTTGGTACAGTGTTAGCCAGTAGAGCGCAATGTGATTGTTCTCAGTGAGAGAAACGAAGTAATCTTGTAGATATGATACCTTTAAATGGCTAACAAGCATACTAATTGAACTAACCAGAGGAAGAAAACCACATCCAGCTTTATCTACTTCTGTGAACAACTTTCATTTGTCAATGGATCTAGTCTCCCCAGGGGGAGGGGGGGGGGGCGGCATTTCAAGAACTTTGGTGAATGAGATGTTTGAGCGTTGTGTGATGACAACCCTTTCTATGGTACACTCAGCACAAACCACCACGGGGGGCCGTGTCTACGCCCTGTGTAACATCAGTTTCTGCTACAATAAGCTTTCTCCATCTCTTAGGCCTCATGTCCACTGCTAAATTGTTATTTAAAATGTGCAGCGTTTTTCCCGCAGCGTGATCCGCGCCCCATAGGGATGCATTAGACACCCGCAGGTAGTTAAATACCTGCCGATGTCATTTTCCCCTGAGGCGTGGATTGCGTCTGTGGGAAAACACCCGCGGCATGCTCCATTTTTAGTGCGGTCTCCCGTGAGGATGGCTCCCACAGGCTTCTATTGAAGCCTATGGAAGCCGTCCGGACCCGCGGAACACCCGTACCTGAATTTCTGCTGTCCGGCGCGGGAGAGCACATCCGCCAGGCCGAAGAAAGAAAATCCGGCTGCGACAGAGGGAAGATCTGCAGCGTCCGGACAGGTAAGTTTAATCTTCTTTTTAGCCTCATGTCCGCGGGAAAGGAGGGACCTGCTGCAGGATTCTGCATGAAGAATCCGCGGCGGGCCTGATTTTCCCCGTGGACATGAGGCCTTATGTTTATCTGTAGCTGCAGAGCTCTGATCATCTCACGTTTACAATAATCACAAAATTTCTAAAAAAAAAAACAGAGTTCCATTTAACTATAAATAAGCATTTAGCAAGCATTCTGCAAATCATTGGTTTCTCTTTACTTAATAATATAACAGCTGCTTATTTTTATAGCTGCCATACAGAACACTTTTCAGACATGTTGATACAGGACAAAATATATCAGTTCTAGATGTACTTTATATGAACAGGTCATTCCGACCCTTAATAATTCACCATGTCAGCTGTTTCACAATTGATATAATCTTCACTTCTGGAAACCGCAGACACGTTCACAGCCCTAGGAGCTGTAATTAAGAACAGCCTGTACAGGTGAGAACCGGAACGAGTATAAAAAAACAGAAAGACATTGTTTGAGTCAGCGAGGCCTCAACTGCCGGCCCCAATGACATAAGGACATGTCGGATCCTCTTCAAGGACCAATCATGAATGATCGCCACACGTAGAGCACCACTGGAGAAAATAAGTTTGGTACCTGTGCCAAGGATGCCATCAACAATGTTGGGAGGTTAAGAATGTAAGGGTGCACTGCTTTGTCACGGGTATGTAGCCTCCATTCCCACTCAGCTCACCTGATAGCCCCAACATTACAATTGCATGGGTGACCAGACATTGGTAAGTGACGTCACCAGTTGTGTATTCCCCGATCCAGATTGGAGCAAGTTGCATAAAAGTTACAGTCCCTCAATGTGGAGTATACTACTGTTCAACTTTGCTGAGTATGTAAATGTCACTGTGCCCTCCTCTAGTGGGGTACCACGTTGCGGGTCATAGGTCACATCCAAATTCTAACCCTCTCACGTGTGGATCCCCAGCAAAATCTGCATAAGGCCAGTGTCATACAAGCACATTTATGTGTCTGTAATACGGACAGGATTCCCACCATGAGCTTGTGTCCTGACCTGAATTCAGAGCATCATAGGTTCCTATGGTGCTCTGTAGAGATGAGCGAGTATACTCGCTAAGGCACATTACTCGAGCGAGTAGTGCCTTAGCCGAGTATCTCCCCGCTCATCTCTAAACATTCGGGGGCCGTTGGGGGGCGGGGAGCGGCGGGGGAGAGCAGGGAGGAACGGAGGGGAGATCTCTCTCACCCTCTCTCCCCCCCGCTCCCCCCTGCTCCCCGCCGCAACTCACCTGTCACCGGCGCCGGCGCCGAATCTTTAGAGACGAGCGGGGAGATACTCGGCTAAGGCACTACTTGCTCGTGTAATGTGCCTTAGCGAGTATATTCGCTCATCTCTACTGCTCTGAGTTTAGGTCCGGATATCCACAGTCCAGCCGGGATACTTCTCTGTATTATGGGTACATAAATGTTCCCATTCTAGTGTGATTGTTCTCAGTAAGAGAAACCAAGTAGTCTTGTAGATATGATACTATTTAATGGCTAACAAAAATACATGATGTTATAGCGAGCTTATGGACCTACTCAGGGTCCTTCCTCAGCCATAATGGAACAGATCTAAAGACGCATTTATGTAAAAACACATGATCACGTGGGAGGGCACAGACATGGTGTGCTTAATTTGCACTAGATAAATAACACAGACAGGGTAAAAGGTCATAGCACCTAGATAAATGTCAAGGAGGGATTGAGCATAACAGTAAATAATTAGTTCTGTGACAAGGAATGTGAACATTTATAGGTCAGCGTGTTACCTCTGCTCTGGATTTCTCATAATAGAACAATACCTCTATAGCGCCACCTATTGGATGGACATGTTCCTTCAACTCAATGTACAGCCTTTAAAAACAGGTCTGCAAAGCAACGATTGGGAATAGGAAACCAAGCCAGAAAACCATACACACAAAGATGGACTGACCGCCTGCCAGGCACACCTTGAGGCCAATCTGGTTACCTCTGAATTGGTGTTACAACTCATAAGATTCATCCTCACACACAATTATTTCTCCTTTGCAAAAAGATATTTCTCCAACTCACTGGAACCGCCATGGGCACTAAAATGGCACCGCAATATGCCAACCTTTTCATGGCAAAACTGGAGAGTGACTTCCTGGCCTCTTGCTTCATCAAACCATTGGCCTACTTCCACTACATTTATGACATCATAATCATCTGGACCAACCCTGAACAAGAACTAATAAAATTCCATGAGAGACACAATGCATTCCACCCCACCATAAACCTGACATTAAGCTTCTCGTATACAGAAATCAACTTTTTGGACACCACTATAAAAAGTTCAAACAACTCAATACAGACATCCCTATACCGGAAACCGATTGATCGACCCACATACCTCAGATGGGACAGCTTCTATCCTAAACACATCAAAAGGTCCATCGTCTACAGCCAGGCCATCAGATACAACAAGATCTGCTCCAACCCAACAGACAGAGAGGAACATCTATACCACCTTAAAAGGACATTCATAAATCATGGCTACCATCCTACCTCAATTGATGACCAAATCACCAGAGCCACCAGGATACACAGGAATCAACTACTCCAATACAAGGAGAAAGAAAAAAGCGGATGTGTGCCTCTAGTAGTGACCTACAACCCACAGCTAGAGGTACTAAGGAAAACCGCAAAGAAACTCCACCATACCGTACACAAGGATGACCATCTGAAAACCATATTACCGGACCCTCCGCTTCTGTATTACAGGCAACCACCAAATTTGAGGAACCTTATAATCAGGAGCTCATTGCCCTCTTACACACAAAAAGGAACTTATCCCTGTAATGTAAGGAGCTGCAAGACCTGCTCACATGTACTGACCGTGGACAGTATACAAATCCCCAACACACAGCATGACTACAGGATCCCAGGGGCATTCACATGCTCTACGGCCAATGTTGTGTACCTGATCCGGCGCATAAATGTCAGGTTTGAAGTCAATGGAAGCTGTCTGACCCGTGGGCCGTCCGCAATTAACAATTGCCATGCGATGGCATGGAGAAAAAAAAGATTTGAAACAAAGCCCCTGTACTGCGCATGTCCAACAGCGGCTTGTCGCGACCATCCGCAGTACAGAGAAAGAAGAGAAATTACAAGTACGTGGGGTCACCGGCCGGGTACAGGTCTGTGTGCAGGAGGCCTAAATATGTCTGCATATAAACAATGCGAGGAAGTTATACATAGATGAAAGCATGTTATGAACAGCATGTGAGCAATAATATACATAGCTGACGGTGACTTCTAATGAAGTGATTATGCCTACGCTATCTAAATAACATACATTATACACCTGTGAGTTCATCCTGAGTTACCGTGAAGTACCTGACTCTACAACTGGTACATCCCACCGTGATGCGAAGTACTTACCGCCAACTGATTTCTCCTTGGTAAACCTCACGGGGCTACTACCATTTTTCTCTGAAAATAAGCCCTAACATGATTTTTTTTCGATTTTCAAGGAGGCTTGAAATATAAGCCCTACCCCAAAAATCAGCCCTAGTTACACTACATAAAAAGTCAATAGGAATGCATTAGGTGCGTGAAAAGGGCCATTAAAACGCTGCATTTTTACAGCGCTTTTCACTCAGGTTAGCCGAGTCACTCACCCAGCAGGCTCGCTCCAGGTCTTTCCCGCTGCTGTCCAGAGCCCCAACAAAACGATGGCTGTGATTCGTTCTTCGAACGCTGCCTTGTCTGAGCCATGGCTTCCACAGCCATCGTTTTGTGGAAGCGAGATTTATGAATTGGCTGAGCTGCGGCTCAGCCAATCAATGCAGCGCTCAAAGAACCAATCACAGCCATCATTTTGTGGAGGCAGGATTTATGAATCCCGTAAATAGGAAGTGATTCTGTGTGGGTGGCCGAGGATTGTGAGAACTGTGCTGGGGCTCTAGAGAGCAGAGGGGGGGACCTGGACCGAGTGGGTATTAGTGTATCTTGATGCCACCTGAAGCTAGGAATTTGACAAGGTAAACGCCCCTGTCACACCCCTAGCTCCCGATAGGGTCAAGAAGCAAAGGTGCTAGGAGGACCTAGGAGCTGGGGAGGCCACTTACAGCGCGGTGGAGCCGAAGCAGGAGAGATGCTGCTGGAGGACTCACACTCGGGGACATGACTAAAAGCGCTACTGGCTGCTTCGCAGGGTCAGCCGACACGGAAAGCTACAATAGGAAACTTGATCCGGGGACAGCAGTGGCAGCGCTACAGGCTGCTTGCCCCTTAGGGGGAGCGCAAGGGGGACGCTACTTTGCTGGTGGTGCAGGAGTCCCATCCGGCAACAACAGCGCTGATGCGACTTACCAGGCTCCAGGCTTCTTTTGCCGCCCGGTGAGCGACACCATCGGGGACGGCATTCCATGTGCTCTTGTCTGCTTCGGGGGAGCGGCAGCGGGAGCACCTGATGCCGTAGGTGGGATGGGGGTGGGAAAAGTCCTGGCAGCAGTCAAGTAGGGGAAAGTAGGCATACAGCAATTTGTGTCACGGATGGAGGGTTAGGGTGAGGAGTAAGTGTCAGTTAGCCTTATATTAAAAATGATGGGCTAACTATGATGCTTACTCCTCAACCTAAACCCTCCATCCGTCACATAAATCATTACACTGTGCTGGGTACAACGGAGCTGAAGGTCTCCATACACGTAAGCTGCTGCATGAGCTTAGTGGGCTGCAAGGACCTGCACCCCATCCAGCTCAGCAGCCAGTTACGTGATGGGGGCGTCACCAACCTCTCAATCTTGACTCCACCAGAACTTCCTGGTGGTGTCAAGATACACTAATACTGACCGAGTGTGCTAGGTAAGTGACCCAGCTGACCTGCGTTAAAATAAGCCCTAGCGCATCTTTTGGAGGAAAAAATTATATAAAACCCTGTCTTATTTTGGGGGAAACACAGTAGGTACATGAATGCATAAGTTTCCATGACAACTGACCTGTAAAGGGAGTATTAATAAGTAATATTGTTCTTTCTGTATAGTGTATGCTTTAGGGTGACTACCCACTACAGTTTTTTTTCACTGCAAAATTCGCAGCGTTTTTTTTTCCTGTAGGCGTCTATGGGACTTGTAATGTTAAAATCGCGATCGCGCAAAATCGCAATTTTGCACGATCGTGATTTTAACATTACAAGTCCCATAGACCCCTGCAGGAAAAAAAACGCTGCGAATTTCACAGTGAAAAAAAAAGGTAGTGGGTAGTCACCCTTACTTTATATACATTTGATTGAAATGAAGTGGAAACTAATACAAACATGTGTAAGTAATGCACTTACCGCCCGGTAATGCATGCAGGCCATTGCTTTCAGCAGCTGAAATATGTAGCAATGAAATATAAAGCACTGACTACATCAGCAACCTCTCACAGTAGACTGAAATTCTTCATCCAACACCAGATGGCTCCATAGCTCAGGGGTTAGAGCACTGGTCTTGTAAACCAGGGGTCGCGAGTTCAAATCTCGCTGGGGCCTTCCTAAGTTTTTCTTTTTCTTTAAATGTTTGTTTAATGAATTTATGTCATTTCCATAAGCAAATAGTATTTTAGTGCTATTTATCATATTGAACATGCGTTGATCATGTACATATATATCACAGATCTGCTTACATACACAATTTAGATCTAAATCTATCCATCCTGAATACACTTAACATATCTGAGAAAGGCGTCAGCCGCTATAGCTTGTGCAAAAACACCCTAACGTTATTTTATTTTTTAGAATCTGCGTGCACAAATAATTGCAATTATGGTTTCCGCAGCAAGAAATATTTTACTTAGTTCAGCTGCTGCCACCTGCTGGTAAATTACTGCAAATACACAATTCTTAGTACAGTGCAATTGCTGAACTGCCGCATCTGGAATTTTTTTCAGACATTACATACACTTTTCACTTCCTTAAACCACCTCATATCAGAGCTGATTTTCCATATCTTATCTCACAATAAATGGAATAGAAAAAGTCACATGGATCACTAAATGACACCATTAAAAAGTGCAACTTGCCCCACAAAAAAAAACCTCAAATAGCAGGGTTAACAGAAAAAATAGAGGTCTTTGAATGTGGTGATAAGAAAAGAATACATTTTTGTTTGAGAAAAAGTCACAAAAAAAAGAGGTATATAAATTTGGTATTGCCGAAACGATACTGACCGCCAGAATGAATTTAACACATTACTTATACAACACGGTGAACGCAGTAAAAGAAAAAAAAATAAAACCCTGGCAGATTATGTTCATCTTGCCTTTAGAAAAAATAAAATAAAAAGCAATCAAAGTGTCATAAATTCCCCAAAATGGGATCAGTGAAGACTAGAGCTCACCCCAAAACACAAGCCCTCATAGAGCTTTGTCCATGGAAACATAAAAAAGTTATGGCTGACTTCCGCCCAGGACACAGAGGCAGCAGGACGTGTTTAACAGAGCTCCTGCAAACACCATCTCCCAGAGACACCGGGACCCTCTAGTGCCCCCAAAAAAAGGCAGCTGCGGGGGACAGACATCTCCCCTGCTTGCTCGGTGGAAGCCCCCCACACCACGGAAGAGACACCGGGCGAACCCCTCTGTGAGGCTCCCGGACGCGGCCCGTGGCGACGGAGATACGGAGCGTAGACACGAGGAGAGACACAACACACCGGGACCTTACCTTCCTCAGAGACTCCCGGTAAGCTCTGCCGAACCGCAGACCCCCGCCCGCGCCGCACAGAGGACCTCTGGCGTGCTGCGGCCTAGAAGACAACCGAAGCCGCGGCCCAGATTCCCGGCCGCGAAGAGCGCAGTGGCCCCCGGCCAGAACTGCGGGGAAACAAAAGGCCCCGGGGAACGCTGAGGAGACCCGAGAGGCCCACCGAAGGCCGTGAACCCGCCGGAAAGCAGCCGGAACACTACAGCCGAGGGACAGCCAGAGCCGCGATCCAGAGCCCCAGCCGCGACACCCCCTGTGCAGAACCGCGGGAGAAGAGAGGGGCCCCAGGAGACCCCCAGACGGCCTGAAGGACCCCGCCGAGGCGGAAATCTCCCCAAGAACCCACCGGAGGGCGGCGGCCTAGCAACACCAGAAGCCGCGGCCTAAATTTTCGGCCGCGAAATCCGCGGCAAGCCCCACCCACCACCACAGGCGGAGGGAGGAGCCGGGAGGCTACAACGCAGCGTGGGAGCGATACCCATCAGCCGCAAGCCCCGCCCACCACCACAGGAGGGGGGAGGAGCCGGGAGGCAGCTACGCAGTGCGGGAACGCTACCTGCCCACACCAAAGCTGCAGAAGGGCCCCAAGTTAAAATAAAGTCACAACAGGCCCAGGTGCCCCACATAAAGACCCCAAACCTGAAATAAATTAAAGGAGACAAAAACTCCTCCCACAGCAACACCACACAGAGTCCCATAAGACCTTCGTGAAGCCCATATACACCCAAAAGTGCCAGAGGGCACGGGCCACGCCAGAAGACACCGCAGGGCACCAAAACTTGGCACAAGCCGGGACTGCAACTCAGACTGCCGACCGTGACAAAAACGGAAGGCCATCAAAAAGACGCCTGCAGATACAGCAATCCAAATAAGAGACCACCAACAAATGGCAGAGGGGGAAGGGAAGAAACAGGAGATACTGAGAGGCATAACTTCCTGCAATAGAATAGCCCTCTAAAGGAAGAGAAGAAAAAAAAACACCTGTGAGGCAGGCACACCATACACTGTGGGAACAGAAGTGGGGAGAATAGGAGATAATACCCTATCAATAAGAAATACTGGCTGCGAGACAAGCCAGAAAACCTAAACAAACAGAAATGAAAGAATAGTTGTCAAAGGAGAAGCCACATCCACGAGGGGAAAAAAAAACAGCAACAAAGCAAAAGAGATTTGGGAAACAGGGAGGGGGAAAAAAATAAAGAGCCTACCCGTGCACAAAACTCACACAGCAGTTAAGCGTGGAAAAACCAAAATATGGACAGATATCTAAACGAACGCACTGTGGGTACCTCAACAAGAGCAACACGCCAACCCGACGCAGACAAAACAAACACAGGAGGAAAACAGAAGAGCAGACCCATCAAAAACATCAAAGAAAAAGAGGGTAAAAGCACCCAACAACATACGTCTCCCCTAAAGAACACCCCACCCCGAGCCTCCAACACACCAGACCAAAGCATCGAGGCAATGGACACCCAATCCCCACAAACCACAGAAGCGCCAGCAGACAACCTAGCAGAAATGACACAAGCAACAATGGTGGCACGAGAGGTCTCGAAAATACTTCTACCACTATTTGACAGCAGGCTAGAAACTCTACACAAATCTATAAACTCAGCGCTGTCACAAATAACGGACAACACCCAAAGACTGACGGAGCTAGAAGCAAAAACCCAGAACACAGAACAAACCATTGCAACCCTAGAAGCCTCATTACAGAGGAGCCAATCAGAAACTGAAACGCTCCGGGAAAAAAATCGACGACCTTGAAAACAGACACCGACGTAATAACCTGCGCTTTGTGGGAATACCGGAATCAATAGCCAACGCCCAACTCCATCATATCTAACCACAGACCTGCCACAAGCTCTTCAACTGGAAATACCCAACAGCCCATCAACAATAGAAAGAGCCCACAGAATTGGCCCACCCGGGGACGGACGCAACAGCAGAACCCGACCTCGCCCAGTAATAGCGAAATACTTGAACTGGGCAACAAAAGAAGCAGTACTACAAGCATATGGACGACAAGGAAACCTAACAATCCAAGGAGCAAAGATCCTCCTATTCCAGGACTTTTCAGTGGCAGTGTCACAAAAGCGAAAGCTATTCACCCCAATCTGTCAAACTCTACACGAACGGAACACACGCTTTCAACTGCTCTACCCAGCAGAGCTTCGGGTTCAAGATGGCAACAGATCTATGGTGTTCAACACACCAGAAGAAGCAAGAGAATACCTACACATGGAGGGGAATGGAGAACAGGGCTGAGACCGATGAGAAGGAGAAATGCTATCTCCACCCCCTACTACAACCCTATCCCAAACAAAGTGGATGTGGCAACCCCCATGCATAAGAAAAAAATGAAACTTGTGTTAACAGTTAAAATGTTTATTTTCATGTTTCTAACTCTGACCTGTTTGATTTCTACAAAAAGACCTAATAAGGAGATCGGAGGGCCCCGCCGACATTGCACGACCACCACACAGTTGCATCCACAGCTTGCTGGGACCGAAGGATGCGACAATAACAGAGAGGCAAGAACAACGGTAAACACGACCAAAAAACATACACTACTATGCCTATAGACCTAGACACGACAGACCACCAGACACCCGAAACACTACAAATCCTATCCTGGAACGTAGACGGGCTCAATACACCCATTAAACGAAAAAAAGTTCTCACACACCTGAAGAAACACAAACCAGACATCATATTCCTACAGGAAACACACTGGAAAAAAGGAGGGAAGGGAGAACTGAAGGCACCTTGGATAGATGCATGTTATACAGCCTCACATACATCAGCATCCCGAGGAGTAGCCATCTTAATTAGGAAAAATATACCACACACAATAAAGGAAACCATAGACGATCCACAGGGAAGATATCTAATGTTGAGAATCCACATAAACTCACAAACTTACAACCTGGTAAACATATATGCCCCTAACACAGATCAACCGGCCTTCTATGCCACACTAATAGAAAAACTACAACCATACCTAAACGACCAGACAATCTTGGGGGGAGACTTTAATAGTGTACAGGACAACTCGCTAGACAGAACTGGACCCTCAACTCAACCAATCTCAACCACACATGCACTACTAACATTGACAGATCAACTCCGTGTATGCGACCCCTGGCGACTCCTAAACCCTACAAACAGAGAGTACACATGCTGTTCCAACGCCCATCGTTCATTCTCACGCATCGACTTTTTCCTAATATCAAATAACATATTTAATTATCATCGCCAATCCACAATCCACCCAATGTCTCTTAGTGACCACGCACCAATTACAATGCAACTACAAATAATTCCCCCCCAGTGGGTCTCAAGGATGTGGCGCTTCCCCTCATTTTTGAGGGAATCGGAAGACTTCAAAAAGTACCTTAAACTACACTGGAATAATTACGTAGACGACAACAGGGAGCATATGGATAACATAACACTATTCTGGCAAGCCTCAAAGGCAGTGATGAGAGGCCACATCATAGGATATGTTTCCCATAAGAGGAAAAAATTCCAAACGGAATTCGAGGCCTTACACGACTCCCTTTTGACAGCACAGAAGGAATACATAAACTCCCATGATGACAACTCATATCAAATATACCTTACAGCAAAAAACCTATTAAAAACATTCGTACATACACACGCGCACTGGCAAACCCAGCTAACAAAAAACAAATTCTACAGGTGGGGTAACAAGACAGGGCGCTTACTGGCTAATTTGACCAAACAAAGACAACCACATAAACCAATACTAACGCTAAAACACACCAACGGGAACAACCTCACAACAAAACAAGAAGAGATCTCCCAAATACTATATGAATATTTCGAAAACTTGTACAGAGCAGAACCTGCTAATACACAATACATAAACAATCTGCTAGAAACAATGAATCTACCAAGCCTCTCAGAGGAACAAAGATCCCTATTAGATGCCGACATAAGGGAGGAGGAGGTCCGGGAAGTGATTGCAGCGACAGCAGGAGGCAAATCACCGGGACCAGATGGTCTCACGGCAGAGTACTATAAAATACTAGCAACAGACGTAGTACCAATAATGACGCAACTTTACAACTTTGGAACATCCAGAACGATCCTGCTCCCAAAACCAAACAAAGACCCGACAGACCCCAGATCATATAGACCAATTGCGTTGCTGAACTGTGACTATAAATTTCTGTCCAAAATCCTAGCCGACAGGCTACAACACATTCTGCCAGCTATACTTGACATGTCACAAAAAGGCTTCACACAAGGGCGAAGTGCTCTAAAAAACATCAGAGCTGCCATAGCGACGACGATAGCGGCACGGAACCCAGAAAGCCCAGTAACGATGCTTTTAAGCTTGGACGCCGAAAAAGCCTTCGACAAAATGGCCTGGCCATTCTTGAACATACAACTAAAAGAACAAGGGTTTGGACAGACTTTTATGAAATATATTAACGCAACACAAACAAACGCAACTACGATTCTTACAGTAAATGGCCTCAACACCCCCAAAATCGACCTATTTAGAGGGGCACGACAAGGATGCCCACTATCACCACTACTCTTTAACTTGTCAATAGACCCACTACTTAGATACCTAACACACACGACAATATACACAGGGGCACGCTACGGAGACGCAAAAATAAAAGTAGAAGCATTCGCGGACGACCTCCTACTAATAGTCAACAACCCTAGGGAAACTCTGACACCCCTGCTACAGGAAATCAAAACAATTGGCAAACTCTCGGGCTATACTCTAAATCTCGATAAAACGGAAGCATTACTACTCAAAGGACCGACCAAACCCCTATGGGCAACCCACTACCCATTCAGATGGGAGAAACACTCAATACAATACTTAGGAGTCCAAATTACAAAAAACCCTTCCTCGCTATACAACACAAACATAGAACCCTACATCAAAAAACTGGATATGACATTAAACCTGTGGAAAAACTTTATGGTATCCTTCTTGGGCAGAGTCAGTCTCATATAAATGATAGAGTTCCCGCGTCTACTGTACATCTTACAATCACTACCAGTATTCCTAAAACTAAAAGACATTAAAAAAATCAACGGTCTATACAGAAACTTTATCTGGGGTGGGAGACGACCACGCATAGCACTAAAAATCTACAGCCTCGCAGCACAGGCACGAATAATACATGACTGGATCTATTCCAAATCAGACTACACAAATGATCTAATTGAACAGTCAATGGCAAACCCAATACGACTAAAGAACATCCTGCACAGCCCATACACAGAATTATCAGAAAAAATCAAACACAACCCCTTGATACTGACAGCCTGGAAGGCATGGAACAAGCTACGCCGAGATAGTCAAACCTCACCCCACATATCCCCACATCTGTCACTAACAAATAATCCCAACTTCCAAGATGGCAACCCTCATAACATTTTTACTGAATGGAGGGCCCAAGGAATAGACTCAATAGATAAAATACTACACAAAAGAGAAAAACGAATACTATCACATGAAGAAATGAAACAAAAATACCCCAAACTCCCAATCCCACTATTTTCATATCTACAGGCCAGACACTACGTTACGGGACTCATACCAGAGCTCAGAAAACCAGACTGGACACAGACAAATAACAGTTGGATTGCCAAAACAACGGGAACAAGGGGAATGATCTCTAAACTACACAGGGCAATAAGAAACATGAGAGAGCAAGACGACACCGACCCAGGGGTTGGGAAATGGTCCCTGGACAACCTGGATTTCACACCTACACTAATTATGGAATCACTGAAATCGGTGCATAAATGTCTGCCGTCAGCTAGATTCCTAGAAATGCGATTACAGGTCGTCCACAGGTCATACCTCACTCCAGCCAGAGGATTCCATATGGGAATCTACACCACATCAAACTGCTTTAAGTGCCAAACATCAAATGCCAATCTGTGGTCAGAAACGCTCTTTTCTCCTTAGGGAGAGCAACTATATACTATAAACTAAGTGAAGAGACTAAATGGCCATTTGAGTCTCCTCACTTAGTTTATAGTATATAGTTGCTCTCCCTAAGGAGAAAAGAGCGTTTCTGACCCCTGTCCCAGGCCTCTCACTAGCAAAAGCCAGACTCCTACTGTACACTGATGATGGGCAATAACCCGGAAACAGCTGTATGTACATGGAGTCTGGCTTTGCTTTTGATTCCCAGTCATTGTAAGAAGACTTGTATAAAAAGTCCCACTTTGACTCGAAGGAATGCTGCCTTTCAATAGGTGGCACTGTGGAGGATTTATTCCATCTCCCTTATTTGCATGCCAATCTGTATCACAGCCTGTGGACATGCCCTCAAGTACAAGCCTTTTGGGCCCGAATAGGTGAATATACAACAACACATCTAACAAACTTCTGCCCACAAGAACCAACACGGGCAATATTCGGATACCTAGACCCCAAGAAATACCACTGCTCAAGGGGAGTCAGAAAACTATTACATTTTATAGCGGCAGCGGGGCTAAAAGCCATTTTACAAACATGGGTACAACCGTCGGGCCCCCCATTTAGATTGTTTCTAGACAAACTAGCATTCCTCTTCCAAATGGATTGGGCAGAGACTTTACTATTTAAAGAGAAAATGGTACAAGCCTTTTTTGAGACCTGGGATAGCTTTATCCAATTAATGCCACAGAGAGTAAAAGAAAAACTGAGAAACAGCTTTCAATACACCTGTTGGTTCCAAGAACAAATGGTAGTAGGTGAATCACCAGTCTAGGGTGAAATGATGGTCGTGCCGTGGCCGTGCGGAGCCCCTACAAACCCTGAAGATCTCCAGCAAAAAAAAAAAAAAAAAATCTACGGAACAACACGTCAACAATCAAAACAGGTCAAGAAGTTAATTTAACACATGTGTTTTTTGTTTTTTTTCTCCCCCCCCCCCCCCCTCCCCCAAACCCACACCTCCATACCCGTCCTTCCTGTTTGATTTATTTTAAGATTTTGTTTGGTTATCATAGTTAATATTATGAAAAACACAAGCTAGGATAAATCATATATTCACAACCGGAAAAATCAACAAATATGATGTAATGTCATTTGATTATCCTGACTTGTCTAATAAAAACATGTTTAAAAAAAAAAAAAAAAGTTATGGCTCTTGGAGTGCAGCAAATCAAAAGCAAATCCTCAAAAAAAAGTGGTTTTAGTGTACAAAAATAGAAAAACATAAAAAAAAACTAAAAACTTGGTATCGCTCAGAGAATAATGTTATCATTAGAGATGAGCGAGCATACTCGTTTCGAGTAATTACTCGATCGAGCACCGCGATTTTCGAGTACTTCCGTACTCGGGTGAAAACATTCGGGGGGCGCCGGGGGAGGCGTGGTGGCGCGGGGGGTAGCAGCGGGGAACAGGGGGGCGCCCTCTCTCTCTCCCTCTCCCCCCCACTCCCCGCTGCAACCCCCCACTCACCCACGGCGCCCCCCAAACTTTTCGCCCGAGTACGAAGTACTCGAAAATCGCGGTGCTCGGGCGAAAAAGGGGCGTGGCCGAGTAGGTTCGCTCATCTCTAGTTATCATATTATTTATTCTGCATGCTGAATGCTATAAAAGAAAATCCAAAAAAACTATGGTGGGATTTTTTTGTTTCTCAATCTCCCTTAAAAAATTATAAAAGTTATACAATATATTATATGTGCCCCAAAATGATGCCATTAAACATGCAACCTGTCCTGCAAAAACAAGCCTTTATATGGCTAGGTCGATTAGAGTGTTATGACTCCTGATATGTAATGATGAAAAAAAACCGAAACGTTAGTAGATTCATTGGAGGGGCCTGCCCTTAGACTGTAAGCTCTTGTGAATGCCTATTGCTCATTCTGTCTACTGGTTTAACCCCTTAGTGACGGAGCTTTTTTGCTTTTTTCCATTTTTGTTTTTTTCTACTCTTTTAAAAAAATCGTAGCTCCTTTATTTATCCATAGACGTCGCTGTATGAGGGCTTGTTTTTTGCGGGACTTGTATTTTTCAATGGCACTATTTATTGTACCATATTATTTACTGAAAAACCTTTAAAAAATTCTAAGCGGAGAGAAATGGAAAAAAAAACGACATTCCACCATCTTTCGGTGCGTTCTGTTTCTACGGCGCACAAACTGCAACAAAAACGACCTGATATTTTTATTCTATGGGTCAGTATGATTACTATGATACCAAACTTATATAGTATTTTTTTTGCTGTAGTACTTGTATTTTTTTTTTAAGATATTTTTTTTTTCAATTATTTTCTGCAGTCATTTTGTACGCGCAATAACTTTTTTATTTTTTCGTCGACATGGTTGAACAAGGTCTCATTTTTTGCTGGATGTCCTGTAGTTTCCCATAGTATCAATTTGGAATACATATGACTTTTTGATCGCTTTTTATTGCGTTTTTTCTGGGAGACAGAGTAACTAAAAAGTGTTTTTCTGGCGTTCTTTATTTTTTTTTGGACAACGTTCACCGTGCAGGAAAAATAATGCGCTACTTTGATAGATCGGACTTTTACTGACGCGGCGATACCGAATACATATTTTTATTTTAGTATTTTAATTTTTTAATAATAGAGATGGCAAAAGGGGGCTGATTTAAACTTTTATAACTTTTTTTTGTTTTACAATTAAAAAAACTTTATAGATTTTTTTTTTACTTTACTTTGAAGTCTTTAAGAAGACTTTAACATGCGATGCTTTGATCGCTCCTGCAGTATGACGTAATGCTATAGCATTACGTCATACTGCTTTTTCACAGGCAGTCTATCAAGCCACCCCACGGGGATGGCTTGATAGGCAGTCTGCTAAGGCAGCCCTGGGGCCTTTCAGAAGGCCCCCGGCAGCCATGACACCTGCACGGCTCCCCCGATCTCACGCTGTTCGGGGGATTTAAATGCCGCTGTCAGAATTTACAGCGGCATTTAAAGGGTTAAAGGGTTGAATATCCTTCGCCGACTTTCCTTGCAGAAACAAGAATTTTATCGCTCCTCTGCTCTCATTGGCTGTGAATATCGCCTTAGACTCCGCCATTTTGTTTTCCCACGTGCCGAGATCACTGTTGCCATAAGCTACAAACACAAAATTTTGAAAACATATATTAGACATAAGGCTTTCATGTGATGTAACATTCGTTACCATAGAAACAAAAAAAGAACACAAAGCCAAAGAGTTATCAGCAGCATCTCGTATGCTGATTACTCGCAATACTAGCCTTTCATGGTATGCTGCTTGTGAGCCCTTATCCCCCACTACTGGATGGGTAGCCTCATCAGGGCACCATGAATCAAGTCCATAATCCTGCTAATACCATATTATTAATAATAAACAAATGTCATCTGCTTAGGTAGAGACATGTCATGGCATCCCACCACATGCACAAAACACATGGTGCAAGTGCAGAAAGACCGTATGCCCCACAGCCCCCATTTACCCCATCCAATCTAGCATGTCTGACATCCTGGAACTACTTATAGCTTCATAAGTACATACCTCGCATGCAATGAAAGGACGCTTCCAAATTATAAATCCTGTGGTGCAATATAGACGAAAAAGGCGCATGTCCTGATGTTATAGAAACGGTTAAATGTGAAGGGCGCAATGCCAAATGAATACAATGGATACACATGTACAGTATATACTGTATATATTATACAACATACTATGCCTTCTAAGAAGTCAAACTTACAGGAAACAATAAGATAAGTACACACTTAGTCCCATGAATACGTACTACACCTAATACATCCCCCGGCGCAAAGAACCAAGCGCATGCGCAAATGCAAAAGCCTCGCATTTAATGCAACAGACACAATCAGAAAATCCTTGTATATCCATATATAAATATTCTATAATAGCACATACTATATTTACCCAGGAATTCCCCAGTAAGTATACCATAGTTCCAAGTGAAGTTAACAATGAAGATTTACTACGCATGTGCTGGTAGGTAGCTTATAGCACAATTTTAAAGTTGCATGCTGGCGCATCTACAAAGCTGTTGACTATCTACCAATTCCAAAAAGAATGGTAATAATTCAGAGACCATGTTTGTAATATTCATCAATACCATAAATACCCCAACCACTACATGTGTGCCAACTAGAGATGATCGAGTGTACTCGGTTCGGGTGTTTTTGCACTCAAGCACTGCTTTTTCTGAGTAACTGACTACTCAGACAAAAAGATTTCACCCTCGGCCTATAGAACATACTGAGCCAGAGTTAGCTTTTATTCTTATAACCCTATTACTGACTAAACTATCTAAAATATACTTTTTAATAATACCTCCTAAAAACAATATATAGGATCCAATACAGACAAAACAAGACACCTAAGTTAGAATCGGTACAGTTAGAACCAATCCGTGACTAACCGGATGGCCACTAAAAAAAGGGGGTAATTCCCACAAAAAGTAGAAAGACCCTGTTCATGGTTCCTAATGAAACCCCGCTTTACATTTATTCAATGGGGCAAGTGATCTTTGTGATTTTAACTGAGAGCCCCGTCTCTAGATAAATAACACAAGTGACCCTCATTCAATAATCTTCAATGCCACTTCAGGCCGAGTACCAAGAGGAGTATATACCGAATGGTACAGATGAAAACATATACATACTCAGAGATCAGCTAATAAACACTATCCCTAGATGGAACCAAGGGTAAATAGTATCATTTCGCTGCTCTCTAGAGAATAAAGGCAATGCAACAAATGGTCCTATCTAGGCCAACGCGTTTCGCTTGAGGTAAGCTCTTCAGGGACCAAGATTAACCTCATAATAATACTCTCTTAGATCTGATAATGAATCCGTTGATTCTTGTAATAACAAGCTCAAGAAGCCTTTAAGACGTTTTCCCAAGTTTCTATCATCTATCCCTTAGATACACCAGTTAAAGGAATCACGCGCAGGAAAACAACCGCAGGATGCTCCATTTTTGTGCAGTTCTCCTGCAGGGACGGCTCCTGCAGCTTTTATTGAAGCCAATGAAAGCCGTCCAGATCCGCGGCACAGAGTCAGGTGTGTCGGGGGTCTAAAGCAGACCGTTGAGCTAATGCTGTCCGCCTCCCAATTGGTTTCAGGATTGAGTACTCAGAGACAACTTAGATGGGTGACCACATGTATGCGGTTAGCCAAAGAAGAAGTGAAGTTTATTCAAAGAATTACAGATGATATAGAAAAGGTTTGCTGACGTATTGATTTGATTACTGCGCATGCCCAAGGCCACATAACATCTGCAGATTTTAATTAGCATTACACATCTTTTAGAGAAATCTCCTACATAAACAATATATCAATGTCCGATGACACCTGTAACAAAACAAAACATTCCTGGACGCTTCTGCTAGAAAGGAGTGAACTCTCTCAAGGGAAAGAATGCATGAGAAAGAGGGGAAGCTGATAAGGATTCGAAGTCATTATTATAATTGGGTCTAACATTCTTCTAGGTAAAAAGTGAAATTAATACAGATACACGATTGAAGCAATACAAGCAAAAAAGATACAAAATGGAGTCGCTGTAAGAAGACGCAAATTATAAACACATAAGTATTCTGTGAAATACACTTATCAATTTAAAAGGCATAAACGTGAATTAACCCCTCACATTCCCCCGTTTTGGACATGGAGTCAAGACAAGTATGACTCCTAGTCCATAAACACGTGATTCATATCGGCGAACAGAAAGCTTTTTCAGTACATTTAGAAATACATGAAATTATAACCTTAATTGCTCTATAAATGCATAATAAAATCATCACAACTGGTAATATACTTTGTAGGATCCCCATAAACCAACCTCCTAAACCAGAAAACCAATTGGCAGGGTTCAAAGCACTAAATGTGTTACCCCACCAGCTATCTCTGGTTTCTGAGTTTTCATTTGTCCATGCAAACAGTTCTTTTGACGGAACAGGAACAGCCAGGAAAGGAAAACCAGTGGCACCAGGTGTGTGTACAAGTCCAACAGTACTTGGCGGTGCCTAACAAGGTGGTTTTGGGCATTGTCCCTTTGCACCCTCTCACAAGGGCGAAGCATGGAGTGAGGAGTCCAAAAGTCCATCAATAAACAAATTGTCCTTCATTTTCCTTCTCATGGGGGGGGGACAAAGGTAGGGCGTGAAAAGTCCATTAGTCCTAAAACAAACAACAGTTCTTTCAACTTTACTAAAGTAGGTGTGGTCAGCAGGACTTGACAGGGCCCTTTGACTCTGGGCCCTAGGGATTTCCGGACACGTCTCTTTACGACCACTCAATCTCCAGGTAGTAGGGAATAAGATTCCCCTAGGTTGTCTGGGCCTGGAATGGGAGAAAAAGACTAGATTCTGGGTTACCATTAGTTGGTCACACAGGTGCTTTACATATCCGGCTACTATGTCATAGCCCTGCTGTAGGGCCTGTGGATGATACAGCCCCAATCTTGGCATAAAGCCAAATAACACTTCCTTTAACTTAAGCGTACCATTTAGTCTGTTAACTTTGTCTAAACTCTGCAGGTGTGAAGTGTGTACCTTCGTTTGAGTCAATCACTTCCGGTACCTCGTATCTGCGGATTACCTCATTCATCAGCTCCTGTACGATCACCTGCTTATTTACTTTGGTAACAGGGTAGGTCTCCGACCTGGAAAGACATCAACAACAACAAGCACGTATTCATACTTCCCAACAAGTGGGAGCTGAGTGTAGTCAATTTGCAATCCCTGAAATGGGTAGAGTGGTCTAGGCAAGTGTTATGTGGCAAATTTACTTCTGCCCTGTTGCTTACGGCAAAGATCATGCAAAATTGGACAAGTGATGATGCAGCAACTACAGAAAACCCAGGAGCCACCCGTCCTTGTTCAAGCGTCGACATCATTGCTGCTTTGAACGGGGTGCTGGATGAGGCAAGCATCGCCACCATGCTGAAGGAGGTGCTAGAAGGCCTGGAGTACCTGCATAAGAACGGCCAGATCCTCAGGGATGTTAAGGCTGGAAACATCCTTCTGGGTGAAGACGGTTCCGTGCAGATCGCAGATTTCGGCGTCAGTGCGTTTCTAGCCACAGGAGGCAACATTGTCAGGAATAAAGTCAGAAAGACCCTTGTGGGCACGCCATGCCGGACGGCACCGGAGGCGACGGAGCAGGCCAGAGGACACGACCTCAAGGCGGACTTCTGGACCCCCGGTAGGTGTGTCTTTCCGTGCATTCGCTGGGCCATCATGGGGCACAGGGACCTTGGTGGGCAAGTTCTGTTGACTGTTCGCCATTCACCGTCCCATTTCTGCTGCTTGTAACTGTAAAGTCTTTAGCATATCAAAGTCCAAGTTCATATCAAAGTAATCAAAGTCCAAGGTTTATATCAAAGTCCAAAGTTATTGTTAAATTCTTCTTTTCTTCTTTTCTTCCACGGCTTAAGGGCCGCTGCCTTTGCTGTGTGATCTGTGATGGCATTGCCTCTTGTTTCTCTGCTGTAGGAATTGGTGTGAGCTTTCCACTTTGTCACCGCTGCACCATTCTTAACAAGCTGTCTGGCCTTCCATGTTAGGCCGTAGTCATGAGCTATGCCAAATGCATACCGGGAGTCAGTGTAAATGTTTGCCGTCTTACCTTCCACCACTCTACACGCCTCAGTGAGGGCCTGTAATTCCGCTTCCTGTCCTGGGACATGCGGAGGCATTCTGCTTTTAGGACATCTTGTCGCGTGACCACTGCATATCCAGCGTGGAGTCGTCAATTACCCTGGTACCATCTACAAAAACAACTCAGAATATACATTATTAACAAGGGCTTTCAGTTAACATTTATTATGGCCACCTGTTCTGGCAACATGATGGCTTCCATTAGTAAACTTACAGCTTTTCTATTCTTGATGGAAAAAAAAAAAAAAACACAAAAGGCTTAGTGATACATTGAGGTAACTATTTGGGTCAGGAGTACATAAAAAAAAGTAAATCATCAACATATTACAAGAGGGTGGTGCCCTCGGGAATTGGCCAGGCGTCTAATATCAGCTTCATGCATCTGGTGAACTGGTTTTGGGCTATTCTGTGCCCCTTATGGCAGCACTGTCCAACAGTACTGCTTTCCTCTGAAAATAAATGCAAACAAATACTACAGTCTGGCTGGCCCTTTAAACTCTTTCTCTTTAACGGGGAACAAAAGGGGTATTGGTTGGGAAGACACATTTCTTAAGGGCTTTAAGTTAACATAAAGAAGAGACAATGTCTGCAATTGCATCTTCCTGGACATGTGCCAGGGGGTACTGACGGACCAAGGGGGCTAAGAGCTTGTTCCTCTGCGTACGTAAAAGTGAGGACGGGTAGAGGTGTCGCTTGGTCTGCTGCCATCCGACATAAGGTCGGGTGACTTTCAGACCCGGGGTGTATACGAGCCTCACCGGACAGGTGAAGTTTGATACAACCTCCCAAGGGTCCCATCACGCAATTCTCAATATGCTTTCAGGACCTTCCAGCATAAGGAAGCGAGTGAGGTATCGTGACCCTTTAAACATTACCTCAAGCGGTTCAGTTTCTGCCAGCTGAATTGGCACTTCTGAAGCCCCTTGTACCGATTACCGCTAGACAATCAGGCTGGTATTCTATTTCAAATAGATCATAACCTTGTTGTAAAAAGAAAAAGAAAAAAAATTTAAAAATTTAAAAATAGCTGACCTGCAATACCTAGATCACCTATATCTTCTCTCCCCCCCTTTTGAACTAGGGTACTTAATTGGAAGGGTAACCGAGTTCAAGGTAGTAGGAAAAATGACAAGAGCACATTGTAGCTGGATTTGACGGGCCAGAAATAAGTGCTTGGGTTGCACTTGTGTGTATATGCTCCGGGTGTCATGGGGGGGTGAGGACCACTAGGGGGAGTTGGTTCAAGACCAACTCCGAAGATTTGTTAACCATTGCCTGTACTGCTGCCACCGCACAAACACATGAGGGAGCTCCTCGAGCCACTGGATTCTGAGTAGCAACCAGGTGGCCGTGGTTGTCCCCTGTGCCTTTGTGTCAATACTGTCACCTGGCCAGAAAATTCAGTACAGAAAAGAACAACGGATGAAGTATAAAAGGGTGAGAGAAAAGAATGAGTAGTTGTATAAGAGCGAAAACAAAGTGGACCAATGGGGGCAGTATGAAAACAAGGCCCAGAAAGGTGCGGAGTTTGGCAGCAGGTGTAAGTACAGGTATGGCCGTCCGTACGTTTCTTCTATAGAGCATTCTCAGAAACAGTATAATTATGACTTGTTGGCAGGCTTCCAAATTATCAGCACACAGCGCCTACATCACACATTAACTCTCATCCGTTCATGCAGTCAAGTCTCATTCAAATATTAGTAAGAGTTCACACAGGACGTAACGCGTATGATTCAACTGTCCTCATCTTGCAAACAAATGCATTCAATCACTGCCAGATTCCACAACAACCACTTTGCAAAACTAATGAAAGGAACACACATTTAGCAATTATGCACACGTCCGACCAGTGACAGAACTGACATTTACACAAAGAACAGCAAAAACAGTAAGATTCACTGGATTCATTACGGGTTTCATTCTATTCAAGCAAGCAGAGTTACTCGTCCAGTGTTCTCCGCTCTAATCTTTTTGGCCTTGAGCGGCACGCATTCCTTCTCTGTAAACTCTCAATATACCCCCCCCCCTTTTGGAGACAAGGGGTGGGGGCGACTTGCAGCTGCGGCTTTCACAAAAAAAAACACACATTCCTCTGTCTCTCTCTCTCTGGAACAGAACAATCTTATATTTTTGGCAAACAGCCAGAAATATCCAGGCTCCAAGCAACAAAAGAAACCTAATATTTCTCTGCACTGACTATCAAACCCAGACAGCAGAGAAATGGTTAAACACATAAAAGAAAGGACAAAAGACTAAACGTATAACAAAAATTAGATTACATAACATGAAGACACACAGACAATATTGGTTATTTGACACATAATTATTCACAGATTCTACATGAACTTGCTTTATGTCCCAAAGGGACACAAACTATAAAAGAATTCCCTTTTTCTGATAATTACCGTATCTACACGTTTCTCAATCCATCTATTCTAACATACTTTCCCCAACTTTTGCTTATCTCTGAATCTTTGAGACTTTGTGGGTCTCAGATCCCCAAAATTCTAACTTGCTTTGTCTGTCCTTTGTTATTTCTCTAACTTGCTTTTCCATATAGGCATACTCCTTGCCTTAAACATTTCTACTATATTTGATTATGGCCTCTACTCCTTTATCTAGACCGGCGTCTTTGATAGCTTTCGTGTGTTTTGTTCTGTACTGCCGCCAGAACTCATAGTTGAAAGTTCCTGCTCTTTTAAGCCCTATCAGCTTGTAAACTTTACGGGCTTGTTTATAACTGTCCTCCCCCTCTCTCTCCCTGATTATCTCAATAGGGGTCAAGAAAGTCGTAGACTGTCTGGACCCCATACTAATAATTGGGCTTGCCATTTTTGATTTACCCAATCACAGAGTAGTGAGGATGCACAAAGCGTCCTCTGGGTAAATCTGGCTGTCACAAAGACCTATCTGGCTGTCACAAAGACCTATCTGGCTGTCACAAAGACCTTTCTGGCTGTCACAAAGACCTTTAGTAGTGAGGATGCACAAACGTCATCAGGTTGCACAGAGCAGAGTAGTGAGGATGCACAAACGTCCTCAGGTTGCACAGAGCAGAGTAGTGAGGATGCACAGACGTCCTCAGGTTGCACGAAGCAGAGTAGTGAGGATGCACAGACGTCCTCAGGTTGCACAGAGCAGAGTAGTGAGGATGCACAAACGTCCTCAGGTTGCACAGAGCAGAGTAGTGAGGATGCACAGACGTCCTCAGGTTGCACAGAGCAGAGTAGTGAGGATGCACAAACATCCTCAGGTTGCACAGAGCAGAGTAGTGAGGATGCACAAACGTCCTCAGGTTGCACAGAGCAGAGTAGACTTTTATGGAGAGAGAGGGGACCACGGCTCACCTCTATACGCGGCTTTTGTAATCTTATAACAAATTACAGCTAGGAAAATGAGTGCGGCAGTCAAAGTACAACAAAAAGCTATCAGTTCAATGCTTCCAGCAGACAGCATGGCAATATACACATGTGGGTTCTTCCGTCTAGCACGGTTATCAAGAACACCGTAAATAACACAGGCAGAAGTATCCTATAAACATGCAGCAACAAACCTTTCTGTCGACACGTGGCTTTTGAAGACAGGGGGGCTCAGATCTTTGAGTGGTAAGTCAAATGGCTTACCTTACACCGGTGTTTTGTAGATCTGAGGTCCCGTGTCCCCTAGACCGGATGGTCGGCAGGCAGGGTTGTCAGATATCGGCTGCAGGTAAGGAGTTAAATTCTGCCCCTCGTTGATGCGCCAAGTAATGTCGGGGGTCTAAAGCAGACCGTTGAGCTAATGCTGTCCGCCTCCCAATTGGTTTCAGGATTGAGTACTCAGAGAAAACTTAGATGGGTGACCACACGTATGCGGTTAGCCAAAGAAGAAGTGAAGTTTATTCAAAGAATTACAGATGATATAGAAAAGGTTTGCTGACGTATTGATTTGATTACTGCGCATGCCCAAGGCCACATAACATCTGCAGATTTTAATTAGCATTACACATCTTTTAGAGAAGTCTCCTACATAAACAATATATCAATGTCCGATGACACCTGTAACAAAACAAAACATTCCTGGACGCTTCTGCTAGAAAGGAGTGAACTCTCTCAAGGGAAAGAATGCATGAGAAAGAGGGGAAGCTGATAAGGACTCGAAGTCATTATTATAATTGGGTCTAACATTCTTCTAGGTAAAAAGTGAAATTAATACAGATACATGATTGAAGCAATACAAGCAAAAAAGATACAAAATGGAGTCGCTGTAAGAAGACGCAAATTATAAACACATAAGTATTCTGTGAAATACACTTATCAATTTAAAAGGCATAAACGTGAATGAACCCCTCACAGGTGTCACTGCATCCGTACTGCAGGAAAGCGCGAGTTTAAAAGAAAAAGACGGTATGCCGCCGGCATCCCGGGCCCCTCAGCCGTGCAGAAGAAAGAAGATCCGGCCTGCATGGGGGAGAGCCCCGCAGCGTCCAGACAGGTGAGTATACTGTATTTTTTGGCCTCATGTCTGCGGGCCGGGTGGAATCCGCTGCAGGATTCTGTACGGGGAAACCGTGCGGGCCGTGGACATAAGGACTTAGGCTGCGTTAACACAGGGCGGATTTGTTGCAGTTTTGCTGCGTTTTTTTCCGTTGCGGTTTTGCCGCAGAAGAACTGCTTCTGCGGCAAAACCGCTTCAAAGGTTATTTTTGTCTTGCAGATTTTTTTGCTGAAAAATCTGCGTTTTTTTCGCAGCGCTTTTTTACTTTTGCAGCGGATTTGGCTGCGTCCATAGAGGTCTATGGACAAAAAAGCGCCGCGGAAAAGTCAAAAGAATGGACATGCTGCGTCTTGAAAAATTGCGCCGCAGTTGCATTTCCGCACTACGGCAGTGCGGAAAAAATCCGTCCTGTAAGAACTGCTTTTTACCCAAACACATTTGTGCTGCATTGCACTGCAAACGCAGCAGTTTTACCGCAGTGCGGATATGCAACGGCAATCTGCGGCAAAACCGCAGCAAATCTGCCCCGTGTAAACCCAGACTTAAGGTTTCTACTCTCTCTCTCTGATACTCAATTCCCATAAAAGAAAAAACTAACAGAGTTTCTAGTTTACAAATCCTACCGTTAACTGATAGTAAATGGTGGCGGCTAAACTCGCTCACTCAGAGAGAAACTACTGCTTCAGATGCACAGCTAAAAAAAAAAGGTCAGAAAAGGAAAATAAAATGATAAGCAAATGAATCCAGCAGCCCTGATGGTGGCCTCTAGTCAGTCACGGATTTGTCCATCCTGGTCTATAGAAAGGCTCAGAGGCTCCTTGCGTGTAGTGACCTCTCTTCCTGTCTGTGTGGAGCTTGTTGACCCCTAGACACATGTCTATGACACAATTGAAGAGATGTCACCCAGTTATCAGAGTTTAAGAGGAGTGCATTATTGGAATGGGAGAAGCTGGATGGTCGTATCAATGAATTGCCGCCACCTGGACCGTTCTGACCAGACTGTTCAGACTGGAGGGGTTGGGACCAGTGGGTGTGTGAGGGCACACAAGGTAACTGGCTTCAGGACGCCCCCTACAGACCACCAGTAAACAGGATCATCCAACAAGCCCAAGCGGCTCCAAGTGTTTCACAGTCCGCCATCCAGAGACGGGTGGCGCCATAGGTACACCCCTGTCTATCAGAACCATTACTAGACTCTTGGATGAAGGACAATTTTAGTCTTGTTGCCATAAAAATCACATCTGCAAAACCTGCCGAAACGGAAGCCTTGACTTCAATGGTTTCGTTTTCATTAACACGATTCTTGCGCATTAATACTACACACGAGAAGAGGTAGGGCAGGACGAAAAAGGGTAGGGTAGGACCGCTCCGCTTTATTACGATCTAGCAAGGCGTTCAACTAGTCAAAAAATTCAAAACCTTCTGGTTTATGTGCTAATCTGCTCCCCAGCGGTGAGCGTGTTCGTGCATGCGCCCATCATGTGCCAGCTTACAGGGATATTACATGGAGCGAGATGTTCCGCTAGAAAAGGGTTGGTACGGTGTTAGCCAGCGGAGCGGAGCGGAGCGCTCCCAGAAACCAGTAATCTGGTAGATAGGGGACCTTTTAATGGCTAACGAAAATACATGATGGGGCAGCGAGCTTTCCAACCTACTCAGGGTCCTTCCTCGGGTACAACGAGAGCTCCGCTATAACCTCCTACAACACCGCTATTCACTTCTGTCATCTCCTCCCCCTCCCCTCCTTATACTCTGCTACTCCTCCCAGACCTCAGGGGGCGCTCACAACAGCCACCTGCCCTCCTGTACACGGCGGCTTCAGTCTCCTCAGTTACTACATAAGACTATACAGACGCGCCTACAGGTGTGTGAGGTAAAATACAGAATATTCCAGAAACGTCCTCCCGGCCGCATATTTGGGATTTCAGCCGCACTTAAGCAGCGCTGCTGATTAGAGCCACCTGATTGGCTCTTCGGCACCACGTGACTACACAGCCTGCACGCGCATTGCCTTCAGCAGCCGTGCACTACACACTACACTTAAGCAGCACGGGGTTAGGTTTAGGGTTACCTAAACCGAAACCTAAACCTAACCCGGAACCCTAAACCTAACCCCGTGCTGCTTAAAGGAGATGTCCCGAGGCAGCAAGTGGGGTTATACACTTCTGTATGGCCATAATAATGCACTTTGTAATATACATTGTGCATTAATTATGAGCCATACAGAAGTTATAAAAAGTTTTTTACTTACCTGCTCCGTTGCTAGCGTCCTGGTCTCCATGGTGCCGACTAATTTTTGGCCTCCGATGGCCAAATTAGCCGCGCTTGCGCAGTCCGGGTCTTCTGCTGTTCTCTATGGGGCTCCGTGTAGCTCCGTGTAGCTCCGCCCCGTCACGTGCCGATTCCAGCCAATCAGGAGGCTGGAATCGGCAGTGGACCGCACAGAAGAGCTGCGGTCCACGGAGGAAGAGGCCATCTTCAGCGGTGAGTAGAGAAGTCACCGGAGCGCCGGGATTCAGGTAAGCGCTGTGCGGGTGGTTTTTTTAACCCCTGCATCGGGGTTGTCTCGCGCCGAACGGGGGGGGGGTTTAAAAAAAAAAAAACCCGTTTCGGCGCGGGACATCTCCTTTAAGTGTAGTGTGTAGTGCACGGCTGCTGAAGGCAATCCGCGGGCACGCTGTGTAGTCACGTGGTGCCGAAGAGCCAATCAGGTGGCTCTAATCAGCAGCGCTGGTTAAGTGCGGCTGAAATGACAAATATGCCTCCCGGCCCGTCACGCCTCCCACTGTAGTGACAGACACTTCCCGCCTCCCCGGCCCGTCACGCCCCCCCCCGCTTCCTGCTGTACTGACTGACAGTCCCCGCCTCCCCGCTGTAGCGCCGCCCCTCTAGCCACGCCCCGTGTGTGACCCGATCCTCGTCGCCAGGACAACGGCGGAGCTTTCTGGAAAGCCGGAGAAGCGGCGCTGATACTGTCCGCGGCCGGCTCCAGAAACTTCTGTGCGAGGGGGCGGGGTGTCCTCGCTATAAGTGATGGGCCGCCGCTGTAAGCGGATGATAGCTGACTGTACGTGACAGCCGGCCGTGAGCAGCACCTGCTTACAGCGGACATTGGCCGAGCTGCTGCAGAGACGTACCGGGGATATCTGCGGAGGACTGAGGTAATCATCAGGCAGGCTGGTGCTGTGACAAGTAGTACATGGTGGCTGACCTGTAGCACTTCTTGGACTTGTAGTGCGTCTTAAAGGGGGTTTCCTATTAAGAAAAAAAAAATGTCCCCTTCCCCGCTGATTTAGCGTACATTGCAGTCTACAACTTCTGGCGGATGCGATGTACGGGCAGCAGTGTGCAGCCAATCAGAGGCCGCAGCGTGATGCCAGGGGCTTGGGCACATCATGTGCTTCCACCCGTCTACCTGGAAGCCACAGCCAGCGCCACCTGTCAGCCGCGTCCCGGGGACTCAGGAGAGGGGAGGATGCCTTGTTTGTTATTTTAGGTAGGGAACAAACCCTGAAGTAACGGAGCCGCTCTGCATCTTAATGAGCAGCTCATTTTCCAGTTTTTTGTGCGGTGAACTCTAGTCTTCGTTTATCTGGTTTTTGGGAACATCTAACATTTTGATTGCTTTTTTTATTCCATTTTTTTCTAGTGGCAAGAAGAACAAACTAATTCTGTCCCGTTTTTATCTTTAACTGCGTTCACCTCCCGTATAAATAGAAAATAATTCTGCAGGCCAGTACGATTACGGCAATAACAAATTTATATAGTTTGGGGGGTTTTTTGCTACATTTTTTGTTTATCGCTGCATTTAAAGACCCCCAACATTTTTCGTTTTTGTCCCTGGATCGTTACAAATGCAGCGATGCCATATTAGTGATTTTTTTATTTTTTTTAACATGGGAAAAGTGGGCTTTTAGCATTTACATTTTTTCAAACTTTTTAAACTTTTTCTTTTTGTCCCACTAGGGGACTTGAATATCGCCATATGTTGTCATTCTTCTAATACACTACTATACTTCAGTTATACGGTAGTAGGGCATTAGAAAGCCTCATAGGCCACCGTAGCTGGCAAACTCGAAGGCTATATTCAAGCCTCTGAGTGCCAGAGCAACCCATCGGGACCCCACGATCACATCACGGGGGTCTGATGGGTGACTGAGGGAATTTCCTCCCTATGTCAGCCTTTTAAAAGCTGCGGTCGCACTGTAAAGGGTTAAACAGCGGGGATTCAAGGTTTCTTCAGTCCTCACTGATAGTGCCAGGCTGTCATCTGACAGCCAAGTAGCTGCTCTCCCTGGGAAGGGAGACCTATGCTGGGCTTCTGATGCAGCTGCCATCAAAAATGGGCGCTGCGGAATAAAGCCCCTAACGGCTGCCATCAAAAGACGTATGGGCGGTTATTAAGGGGTTAAGTTGATGGCTGATGTCTCGCTCTAAACAACTAAGTACATACTACTTCAGTCCCATCACTTTGAGGACGGTTTATTGTGGCTGCTTCACCCCTCCTGATGTGAGGGGGTTGTGGGCGGCAGGACAAGGGCTCACCTGGGGTTACCCTTGAATGTACATTGAAGAGTCACATATTCATTACCCGTGTTCTGTTTTCAGCAGCCAAGATGGTGAAGGAGACCGGATACTATGATACACTTGGCGTAAAGCCAGATGCCACAGCTGATGAGATCAAGAAGGCGTACAGAAAGCTGGCACTGAAGTACCACCCAGACAAGAACCCTAATGAGGGAGAAAAGGTAAGTCACTTGTATAAAGGCATATTGTAAAGGGCACTTGAAGGGGTTTTCCAGGGTAAGGCTATTGATGAGCTATCCTCAGGATAGGTCCTCAATAGTTGATCGGCTGGAGGCTGCCGCTCAGGACGTGAACGTACTACGTTGTGTACGGGCTGCGGGTGCCCGGGTCATCGCTAAGCGACGGTGCGAGAAAGACGAACAACAAAAAAAGTGTACTGCGCATGACCGCCCGTGTGAGTAGGCAGTTATGCGCAGTACAATACGCGGCCGTACGCAGGGTCACAGCTGGAATCCACTGCGGGCCTCCGCAAGCGGATTCCACATCCGACCGTGTGAGCCCGGCGTTATTCAGACCGCTACCTGTAATACGTATTTTACAAAAAGCCCCGGGAACGCTCGCCTTCATGCAGTTCCAGGAGCAGCTTGTTGAGCGTCTTCTGTGTGAGATCACCGCACCGCAGCAAGCTTACGGAGACAACGTGTCAATTTTTATTCCGTACAAATGAGCAATGGGGCCTGGAATTTATTCCGTTGTGCCCTGAAATCCAACGGGTGCTCCTTCCTATAGGCCGAGCCATGTGTCCTGTAAGTAGATTATATATATTGTAAAATCCAAGTAGGATTATCGGGTTGTGCAGTTGGTTTATGTTTTATCAAAGATGATGGCGTTCTGGCAGCTGCTCTCCTATTGGCTCGCAGTAACGCCATTATGGATAGCCACGCCTTTTTAATGGATGAACAGTTTGTATTTCCTATTGAAAACACGACTCCCTAGAACTGTCTACGCCTGTACCATGCCATCAAGGCTGTACCTAATCACCAACAGCTACAGCCTTGATGGCATGTGCAGGATGAGCCCTTTTTGGCATGAAGAATCGGATTTCCAGAAATAGACGTAAGAAATGTATTTTCCCCCGACTCCCCCTTTAAAACAGAGATCCAAAAATGCAGTTTCAGAACTATGATTAGTAATATATTCTGGACATTTCTGTTGTTTTGGACAGACGTAATTGACGCCTGTAATACATTTACAGTTCCTGCTACTAGTGTGAAATTGTAGAAGGAAAGGGCAAAGCACAGCGCCAACTAGTGGCCGGGAGCTAGTGCACATGCGCTCCACTCAGAAGAAGAAGGTAACATAGGGAGTTGCACAAGGCCTAGCTATGTCCACTGCATAGTAGAGGTGGTCGGTCGGTTCCCCTGGCGACAAACCGTAAACAACTGGAAGAAAACAGAAAGCATTACTGGAGAACAAGGGATTTTCTAAATAGTTGTACAATCAGTGTCTGCTCTGTTTCCACATTCACATTGTACTGGATGGAATTCCTAAAATGGGAATTACCCCTTTAACAATACGCCCCTGCTCAATGCTGACAGACAAGGACATCCAACCATCATACATCGCGTCAGATGATGTGCTTAGCATCTCTACTTAGGGCGTATTTCCTCCCTGTATGCAGTACAAGAATTAGGCCATCTTGGTTTGTTCTGAGGTTTAGAGTACCTACATCACCCTGTTTTGTACCCTTCATGTAATTAATGCTCTTATTCTTTCTAGTTTAAGCTTATCTCTCAAGCTTATGAGGTGCTGTCCGACCCTAAGAAGAGAGACCTCTATGACCAAGGGGGAGAACAGGCCATTAAAGAAGGAGGGCTAGGAGGAGGAAACTTTTCATCTCCCATGGACATCTTTGACATGTTCTTTGGTGGTGGGGGCCACATGAACAGAGAGAAGAGAGGTAATCCTCAATTAAAAATAATTAAAGGGTTGTCCAGTTAAAGGGATTTTCATAGGAAATTTTTTTTAAATTAAAGGGTTTAAATGAATAGAAATTGAATACTCTTCTATCCTGGTAGCTCCCCATCCAGCGCTGCAGCCCCGGAGCCTGCTGCACTGAACAAGGAAGAAGCAGCCGGCATTCAAGTGCCGTTTATTGTGCGCATCACTGCTCAGCCAGTCAAAGGCTTCAGCAGCCATAGAAGAATCACAGCTTAAACCTGTGGCTGGCAGAGCGGGCACAGGCACAATGAACAGCATGTGATTGCCTGCTGCTTTTTCCGGGTTCTGCAGCGTCCTGCAAACATGCTGCAAATTTTCTGCTCCATACGAAGGAGCCTTTAGAAATCTCCACATGGCTTGGACTGTAAGTGCCGTGGAATTTCCGCAGCAAAATCCACTGCCGAAATTCTATAGCATTTCTGACGTGTGAAGTCCACCCAATACTCCTCTTGGAGACTGGGGCTTACTTTGCTTTCTTTTTTTAAGGCAAGAATGTTGTCCATCAGTTGGCGGTATCTCTAGAAGACATGTATAAAGGATCAAGTCGGAAGCTAGCATTACAGAAGAATGTAATTTGTGACAAGTGTGAAGGTAAGACTTTCATATGTTAGTACCTCTTAAACAAGAGACGAAGACGGATACTGGAAGCTCCTTTTTATTGTGTAACGTTTGTGCTATTTTGTCTGCTTTGTCAACACTTGATTTGACTGAAGGAAATCTGGGTCATCGCTTGGAATACTTAGGCTGGGTTCCTACAGGGCGGAAATCTTCCGGCGTGGCCTCAGCGGAGAGCCGCGGTTTTTGAAGCGTTTCGGCCGCCGGCATTCCGTTGCAGCTTTCTCTCCTCATAGAATTGACATGCTACGGCTGTGAATTCTGCGCCGGTTCTGCCCGGCTTTGCCGCGATGGATTGGCCGCCCCGTGTGGACGAGATATTTAGGCAAAATCTCATCCACATGGCTGGCTAATCCAGGGATTAGGAGCCGTGGGCGGATTTGCCGCACAGAAATTCCGCACTGAATTTTAGTGGCAAATCCGTCCCGTGTGAACCCAGCCTTATACCTATTGAAAATATTTTCAACAATTTGGAGTAGTCATATTACTCTGTTCACACAGCTTATTTTTGACAGACTCCAATGCGGATTCCTCACCAAAATTTGTGCCATTTTAGCATTCCATTGCGTTTTATGGAAGTCATAGATCATATGGAGCAGATTTTTAAATCCGCATCATGGTGAAAAAAATTGACTTTTTAGCTGTTGAC
Organism: Eleutherodactylus coqui; assembly: GCF_035609145.1. NCBI lineage: Eukaryota > Metazoa > Chordata > Amphibia > Anura > Eleutherodactylidae > Eleutherodactylus > Eleutherodactylus coqui. Next base: position 172,003,398 of record NC_089841.1, read on the forward strand.
ACGTTTCCATTCATTGGGGCTAATTCTTTTGTGCAGATCGTCATGCAAATCCACAGCAACCCCCCCCCCCCCCCCCTTAGATTTCAGCCGCAGATTATTGTGGCAGATCCGCGTTGGAACAATGCAACGTGGATCTGCTGCAGCATCCTGCTGGATTATCATGTGACTAAAGTATCTTAATATTATTTTTTGGGTAAACACCGAAATGAAAGCTGCAAATCAGGGCTACTAACCTAATAATGTTTTCTGGACAGTTTACCCCAAAATCCATAATCATAAAGAATATAAGTAATAACAGTTTATTGCTCCAAATACTATAATAAAGACATTGGTTGTAATTGCTGTAAAGTGTAACATAATTATAAGCTGTGCACAGGCTACTCGAGCGTTAAAGGAAAAAAAATCCTCCACACAAGAATTTTTTTTCCACGAATACTGAAAAAAGGACCTTTTTTTATTTCTTTCCTTTATATGGTGGTATGCTTCTATGTGTCGCTCTTCTGGAAGTTATTGAATGGTAGTATTTGATATCACATTACCGCTTGTATGACTTTCAACTATTTTTGGTTTGTACTCATTTATTCTACTTTCCTTTCAGGTCGTGGTGGCAAGAAAGGAGCCGTAGAGAAATGTTCAATCTGCAAGGGTCGTGGTATCCAAATCCATGTCCAGCAGATTGGGCCAGGAATGGTCCAGCAGGTTCAGACAATGTGTTCTGAGTGCCGTGGGGAGGGCGAGCGCATTAACCCCAAAGACCGCTGTAAGCAGTGTAATGGAAACAAGGTTGTACGTGAGAAGAAGATCCTGGAAGTTCACATCGAGAAGGGTGAGTAGAAGTAGATGGCCTTTTTGTGTACAGTTAACAACTATATGTGTAGTTTGTGCACCAGTGGGTCATGTGAGGTCTCTGTATTAACTACGTGTGCTTTCTGCAGGCATGAAAGATGGACAGAAAATAGTTTACCACGGGGAAGGAGATCAAGAGCCAGGCCTAGAGCCAGGAGATGTTGTCATTGTGTTGGATCAGAGAGATCATGAAGTGTACCAAAGACAGGATAACAATTTAATTATGAAGATGGAGATTCTACTAGTAGAGGCTTTGTGTGGGTTTAAGAGAACAATCGAGACAGTGGATGGAAGAACGCTCCTCATCACATCTCTTCCAGGTTAGTAGGAGGCTGCGTGATAACCCATAACTCCTAAACCAGTCCCTGTTGTATAAACGTTTCTTATATTCTGTACATATCATACAAGGTGATTACTGTAATAACTTTGTAACTCTTATCCTACCAAACATTTATACCATATAACATGTACTTTGCCATTCCAATCGAAGGAGGCCGCACATCTCTCCAGGAAAGTGAATATGAAGTATGGGCTCCCTCTGCTTTCTCATATTATTGATAATTTATATTGATGGAAATAATTGATTGTAAATGTTTACTTATTAAAATACTTTGTATCTTAGGTGAAGTCCTAAAACACGGGAACCTGAAATGTATTCAGAATGAAGGAATGCCCTTACAGAGAGATCCATTTGAGAAAGGTCTTCTAATAGTCCAGTTCTCGGTGAGTTATTTAATGACCATCTGGCATTATTGCACAGTCCTAAAGACAAAGACATCAGTCGAGTTCCCTTTCTCCTCAAAGGGCGTTTTACTCAGCCTTAGGCTTTCACATGAGCGCATATCGGCCGGCGTTTTCACGGCTGGGCGATATGCGCTGTGATCTGATGCATTGGATTCCAATGCATCAGATCACATTTGCGTATTGATGAGATGTAAAAAAGCCAAGCCAATATAGCACCGGGCGTTTGTAGGTTGGACCAAAACATAGTTCTGGAACTATGTTTTGGCCGGAGTACGTCCAGCCGCTGCACGGGCTCCTATGGGAGCCCATGGCAGTGGCCATAGGTGGGAGGGAGTTTAGCAGCGTGGCTGCTAAACTCCCTCCCTCTGCTCTTCCTCCTCCTCCTAAGTGCAGGCTTACCTGTCTTCCTCCCCTTTTGTTCTGTGCAATGGGAGGGGCGGAGCTAAGCACTGCTCCACCCCGCCTCCTCCCATTGATGCAATGGTTTGGGCAGAGCTAAGCGTCCACCCTCTCCCCGCCCCTTGTCCATAGCTATCAATGGGAGAAAATGGGGTGGACCAGTGCTTAGCTCTGCCCCCTCCTATTGCACAGAACGAGAGGGGAGGAAGACAGGTAAGTTTGCGATGAGGAGGGAGGAGAAATGGGCAATGGCCTGGTGAGCTCGGCGCATTTGCGCCGGCCTCACCAGGCCATCTGAACGGGCGCACAAGCGTTTGATTTGTGCGCCCGTTCACCAAATTTTTCTCAGCTGACGTAGCATATATCGGCCGGCCGTGGAAAAGAAGCCTTATGATCAGGCACGAATGGTCATTTGGCTGACTGCGCCATATGAAGCTACACCCGATTAGAATAACGGCCCTTTTACTCGGGCTCACAGTCTTTTGGATGACTGCACAAATGCTGATGTCACCACTAAGGTCGTCAGCGCTCCTGCAGAGCATTCAAACTAAAGGACTTGCCGACGGCTAGCAGGCTTCTCGCTCAGCGCTTCACCTTCTATGGGAGGTGCTGAGCGGGGAGCGTTTACACAGAACGATAAGCCAGCAAGCTAATGAGATTTTTTTAAGCTGATTGAAAAGTCAGCTTAAACAACCACTAACAACAAGTGAGCATTTTTTTTTCCACATTCACACTGAACAATTAGCGCTCAAATTTGTTCGTTTGAACAAATTGTGAGTGCTACTCATTACATTTAAATGGCTCTTAAGGAGCAAATGCTCATTCATTGGTTGATCACATCTTTTCTGCAGCCGGACAAAAACCAAAACAAAATATTGTTAGCAGCAAATCTTCCAGTGTGAATGAGATTTACTGCTGGATGATGGAGCCATATGGGGAATAAATACAATCGTTCATCCCCCATACATATTGAATTGGTCAGTCTGAAGGCCAGGTAAATGAGCTCCAACCTCCTTACTGTCCTGTGTCTCATCACTTAATGAAACTAGCTACTCTGCCCAGTTTGCAGTAGGAGAAAAAGGTTAAAGCACAAAAACAATTCAGCTTAGTTTTTTTTTTCTAGATGAGATGGGGGGGGGGAAATTATATATAATCTAAAAATTGGTATTGCTGCATCTGTAAAGGTGCATTTATGAAAATATAGCATTATTAATCCCATGTCATTAGCTGCATCAGAAAAAAATGCAATGACAGAGTTGCACTTTTTTGGACATTCCATCGTCAAGAAAAAAATTGAATAAAAGGCGATCAAAAAGTTGTATGTTCTCCAAAATCGTACCAATACAAGCTACAGATTGCTTTGCAAAAAACTAGCCCTTACACAGCCCTCACAACGGAAAAATAAAATAAAAGTTATGGGGGTAGAGGGTCAAAAGAGGGCAACAGAAAGATTTTTTTTTTTTTTTTTATATATATATAAAGCAGTACTGTATAAAAAAAATCTAGAAAATTGGTATTGCTGTACATAAACTAAACCACAGAATAAAGATAACAGGTTACCATGAACGCTGTAAAAATAAACAAATTAAAATCAAACTGATTTCCTACTTAAAAATTGAAAAAAAAATTCTTTATATACATTATATGATACATTAAATCGTACCATTGAAAAATACAACTCATCCAACAACAAATAAGTCTTCATGTAGATATGTCACCTGGAAAAATAAAAAGTTGTTTTTTTCAAAGTGAGGATACCAGAACTACAGAATGTGGCCTGGATGGAGGCGTATACATGACCTTTGGCCATGGAAGGTGTTATGGGAATAATATCATATTCCAGAAGATTTCACCAGTCTGCTCCAAATCGCTTATAATGAGAAGTTTCATGCATGAAAATGTATTTGAGTCTGACTTCATCTTGGTCATTCTGTAATACCCTTCTGGTTTATTGTTAATACCACGGTACAGATATAGTTAAACATGACGCACCAATTATATGTACGCCCCCCAACATCATAACAACTCATGTTTGGCTTAGTATGTAATGACTCTATGATTAACATATGTTAACGGCCCAGGTGTATGCCGCTACCAAACACGTCACCTTTAAGGCTTATTCAGACGACCGTATATCGGCCGGGTATTCATATTCATATTAACCCCTTAGTGACGAAGCCTGTTTGCGCCTTAGTGACGGAGCCAAATTTTGGAAATCTGACATGCGTCGTTCAACGTGGCATAACTCCGTAAAGGCTTTACATATCCCAGTTATTCTGACATTGTTTTTTCGCCACATGTTGTACTTCATTTAGATCATAAAAAGAGACCGATATAATTTGTGTATATTTATTAAAAGTACCAATATTGGAAAAATTTTGAAAAAATTGTCATTTTTTCACATTTTCAACCGTAATATCTCAAATATGTCCAAACATACTGTAAATTTTTTTGATAAGATATATATTTCCATCTGTTTACTTTATTCTGAATGCACACTTGAAAAACTTTTGTGTTTTTTTAACCATTTAGAGGACGTACAAATTTAACATTACTCTTCAGCATTTTGAGGAACACTTTGTTTTCCTGCACCAAGCCAAGTTTGCAAAGGCTCATAAGTGTCAGAATAATAGATACACCCACAAATGACCCCATTTTAAAAACTACACCCCTTAGTGTATTCACTGAGGGGGGTCATGAGTATTTTGACCCCACCAGTTTTTTTCAGGAATTAGTTCAATTTAGGGGAGAAAAAATAAAATTTCATATTTTTGCAAATATTTCATTTTAAAGACATATTTTTTCCTATAGAGCCCATGAAAATGAGGATTTACACACCAAAATGGATACCCCCGTTTCTCCCGTGTTCAGAAACATACCCATTGTGGCCCTAATCTTATGTCTGGATGCATAACGGGAGCCAAAATGAAAGGAGTAGTCGGTGTCTTTCAGAACATAAATTTTGCTTGAAGGCGTTTTAGGCCCCACAGCACTTTTGTAGAGCTCTTGAGTGGCCAAAACCAAAGAGAACCCCCACAAGTGACCCCATTTTGAAAACTAGACCCCTTAACGAATTTATCTAAGGGTGTACTGACCATTTTGACCCCACAGTTTTTGAATGAATTCAAGCCAAGCAAAAGGAAAAAATTGTGATTTTCGTTTTTTTGTCAATTCTGTCATTTTAAAAACAGCTTTTTTTTGTACAGCACACGCATAAATGAAGCCTTTCACCCCAAAATGGATACCCCTGTTTCTCCCGTGTTCAGAGACATACCCATTGTGGCCCTAATCTCATGTCTAGATGCACAATGGGGCCCAAAACGAAAGGAGTAGTCGGTGGCTTTAAGAACATAGATTTTCCTTGAAGGCGTTTTAGGCCCCATAGCATATTTGTAGAGCTCTTCAGCGGCCAAAATCAAAGAGAACCCCCACAAGTGACCCCATTTTGAAAACTAGACCCCTTAACGAATTTATCTAGGGGTGTACTGACCATTTTGACCCCACAGTTTTTGAATGAATTGAAGCAAAGCAAAAGGAAAAAATTGTGATTTTCGTTTTTTTGGCAATTCTGTCGTTTTAAAAACTGCTTTTTTGGTACAGCACACACATGAATGAAGACTTGCACCCCAAAGTGGATACCCCTGTTTCTCCCGTGTTCAGAGACATACCCATTGTGGCCCTAATCTTTTGTCTGGATGCACAACGGGGCCCAAAATGAAAGGAGTAGTCGGTGGCTTTCAGAACAGAAATTTAGCATGAAGGTGATTTAGGCCCCATTGCCCTCTTGTAGAGCCCTTGAGCGGCCAAAACGACAGAGAACCCCCACAAATGATCCCATTTTGAAAACTAGACGCCCTAACGAATTTATCTAGGGGTGTACTGTGTATTTTTACCCTACAATTTTTGAATAAATCTAAGCAAAGCAGTAGGAAAAAAATTACAATTTTCATTTTTTTGGCAGTTGTATCAATTTAAAAACTGTTTTTTTTGTACAGCACACATAGGAATAAAGACTTTCACCCCAAAATGGATACCCCTGTTTGTCCCGTGTTCAGAACCATACCCCTTGTGGCCCTAATCTACTTAAAGGACACATGGCTAGGCCTATAATGGAAGGAGCACCCGTTGGATTTTAGGGTACAACGGAATAAATTCCAGGCCCCATTGCCCACTTGTAGAGCCATTGAGCGTCCAAAACTATAAAGAACCCCCACAAATATCCCCATTTTAAAAACTAGACCCCTTAACGAATTCATCTAGGGGTGTACTGCGTATTTTGACCCCACAGTATTTGAATACATTTCAGCAAAGCAGAAGGAAAAAATTACGATTTTCATTTTTTTGGCAATTTTGTCAATTTAAAAACTTTTTTTTTTGTACAGTGTACATAGGAATGAAGAATTTCACCCGAAAATGGATACCCCCGTTTGTCCCGTGTTCAAAAACATACCCATTGTGGCCCTAATCTACTTACAGGAAACATGGCAAGGCCTGTAATGGAGGGAACACCCGTTGGATTGCAGGGCACAACTGAATAAATTCCAGGCCCCATTGCTCATTTGTACGGAATAAAAATTGACTCCCTAAAATCCCCCCCCCCCTCCACGCCCTTTTCGGCGTTCCCCAAATCTTAGATAAAAGTAATAATGTGAACTGTGTAGTATTTCCAAAGACGGGTAATTACGGAGGCTGGTTGGGATGGGCACATAGGGCAATAAAATCGGGTATCCCCCCTCCTCTCATGCTTTTTAGGGGTCATTTCTTGACCTCAGTGGCTGGTATGGGGTGTAAAAAGTGGCGTTCCGTGAGTCTCCATAAGCTTGATGAGGTGCGGCGGTCTCACACAGAAGACGCTCAACAAGCTGCTCCTGGAACTGCAGGAAGGCGAGCGTTCCCGGGGCTTCTTGTAAAATACGTATTACAGGTAGCGGTCTGAATAACGCCGGGCTTACGCAGCCGTAGGTGGATCCCGGCTGTGAGCCGGCCGTGACCCTGCGTACGGCCGCGTAATGTACTGCGCATAACTGCGTACTTACACGGGCGGGCGGTCATGCGCAGTACACTTTTTTTTTTGTTGTTTGTATTTCCCGCACCGTCGCTTAGCGATGACGCGGGTACCCGCAGCCCTATACAACGTAGTTGTGTATGGGCAGCGGGTATATCCATGACCATGGAGCACAATGGGCTCTATGTTGCGGATATCCGCGGTAAAATAGAACATGCTGCGTTCTCTTTTCTGTGAGTGGATTACACAATTCCAACCCGCTAATGTGAGCGGAATTGTGTAATCCAATGCGATTGATCTGCGTATTACCGCTAATCAAACGCATGCGGAATCCGTAATTCCTATCCGGTCATGTGAGACCGGCCAAAGGTAGATCGCTACCATTTTTTCACGTGACCGGGGACCGCTCAACGAGGCCACCCGTCACTGCTCCAGGCTCTCGGCGACCAACGGTGGCCGAGAGCTAGGAGGTATTAAGTTTCCTGGGCTCCCCGACTCCTGCGCATGTGTCCGGTGTTTTGCCGGCGGTCGCATGCGCAGAATACGGGAAAGTTCACGGAAGAAGATTGCGTCGGGGTGCAAATATGGAGGCCTCCGGTAAAAAGTTTTATCTCCTCTCACCGATCGCATCGGTGAGGGGAGATGACCCTTTCCCTTTTTTTAACTTTTACGTGATCGCCATTATTCTTTGGATAACGGCGAACACGTGATCAGGAACTGCTCACAGCGGCCCTCCGTGAAATCTCCAGGCTCTCGGCTAAGTTTTGTAGCCAGGAGCAGGGAGATTTTAAAAAACCATGGCTTTTGCGCATGCGCCTGCCACATTGGCGACGGGCGCGTGCGCAGAAGCTGGGGTGAGGTCCGCGGATAAATCCGCAGGCCTTAGGTACGTCATTTCATCCTCCCTCACGGATATGATCCGTGGGGGGAGATGAAACACAAGCTTTTTTTAACTTTTTAAAACTTTTTTTTTACTTTTTGTACTTTTTTTTTTTACCTTTTACCCCTTTTTTTTTATTTTATTTTTTTTACTTTTTGCACTTTTTTTTTACTTTACATGATCACTGTCATCCATTGGATGACAGTTATCATGTCTCTGGTGACATCCCTCTGCTCTTGGCTACACATGGCAGCCAGGAGCAGAGCAATTTTGAATTTCCCGGGGCTCGAGCCCCTCCGTGCACGCGCCCGATGTCAATCATCGGGCGCGCATGCGCAGACGGGGATTTCGGGTCCCGGGACATCGGGACATCGCAGAGGACCGGGGGTGAGTATCTTCACATCCCCTCATGGATCCGATCCATGAGGGGAGGTGAAACTTTACTTTTGTTTTACTTTTTCAACTTTTTCGCGATCACCGCTATCGCAATGGATAGCGGTGATCGCGGGCCCGGGCACCGCTCACAGTGGTCCCCGGTAACACCTCCTGGTTCCCGGCTACCTTCAGGAGCCGGGAGCCAGGAGATTTTAAATTTGCCGGGGACACCCGGGCTTCTGCGCGTGCGCGTGACGTCATCGTCTGGCGCGCATGCGCAGAAGGCCGCCGGCGGGTCCGGGAGGACCAGATCTCCGGGGAACACCGCCGACAAGCCGTGTGAGTATTTTCAGCTGCCGTGATGGATCCGATCCATCATAGCAGCTGAATATCTAACTTTTTACGCACTTTTCTTTGCTTTTTTGCGATCGGCGCTATCCATTGCATAGCGCCGATCGCAATGCCGGGGGGGACTGCCCGCATCCTGGGATGACAGCTCCATGCTGTCGGCTACCTGCGGGCACCGACAGCATGGAGCTGTCACGTCCTCAGGCCAGTGGGCATCAATCCAAAGAGGATGCATAAAACTACGTCCTCTAGGATTAAGGCCCACTTTCTGAGGACGTAGTTTCCCGATGGGGCGGTCGTTAAGGGGTTAATATGTAATGAGGCAAAATATGCTCAAAAGAAGGAAAGAGATTAGGGAAAGGCGCTTGAGGATTGTTCTTATTAGATGGTGTTCCTATTATCCAGCATTCATTGAGAGGGGAAATCCTCATTTTGATGTAATCTGGTAATGACGGTCCATGCCCAATCCTGTTTTTTTTTTTTTTCTTTTCAGGTTACTTTCCCAGAAAATCATTGGCTTCCAGTAAACAAGCTCCCACTTCTGGAAGCTTTGCTTCCCCCCAGAGAAGAAATAATGGTGACTGATGACATGGAAGTTGTAGAACTTGTTGAACTTGATCCCAGAGAGCAAAGTAGAGTATTCAGAGAACCACACCAGGGGGAAAGAGCCAGAGGTGGCGTCCAGTGCCAGACATCATAAGACATGAATGTTTGGCTCTAGGGGGCTTCCAGCTGTTCTGTTTTGGGTTGTTTTTTTGTTAGTACTGTTCAAAATGTAAAGCAAAGCACTGCTGTACTTTACTGCATCTCTACCTGGAAAATACATGCTGCTTTTATACATACATGTTATTTAAAATATTTGAGTTTTTGTGTTATATGTTATTTCCAAATATGGCTGGGCTCACATGAGCGGATCGAATTCCGCATGTGGATATATTCACATAGGATGACCTTCAAATGATACGGAAACAAATTGCGTATGGTCGCGTATGCTGCGGTTTTCCACACGGATGTATACATATGGACAGCGTATTGTCCACGTGGCAAACCGAACACAAGCAGGCAGTGACTTCAGGAAAGTAGCCGAACACCTTGGAAGCTCCCTTCTATTGCTCAGGCAACCGCCTAGGTGACATACCCTTGTGTTGTCGTGAAAGCTGTTCCAAGAACCATGTCGGGATGCTGCTCTCGATGCTTGGCTGGTTTTATACTACTTTTTTTGTAAGTAGTAGAAACCACTTTAAAAAAACTTTTCTTAGGCCTTATACACACGGCCATGACGGGCCCCGCAAGCAGAATACTGCAGCGGAGTCCGGCATGGCGCCCCTTCCTCCAAAGACCGCATACTTACCGCCGGATCCGCTGCGCGAAGTCCCGAATGACGCTCCGGCGCGCATGCTTAGTACAGCACATGACGTGTCGGCAGTGTCATATGACGCGCCAGCGGTGTCACATGACCCGCCAGCAGTGTCACATGACCCGCCAGCAGTGTCATATGACACGGTGGCCGGGGCGCGTATTCACACTACACTTCCACTGTGCTACAGCGGGAGTATAGCGTGACGGACGGTTTCCATTGACTACAATGGAAGCCGTCCGTGCGTATACCCATGGCAAATAGGACATACCTCGGGTAATTTCATGCCGTGGAATTCTGCAGCTTGTACATTGAGCTATTAGGTTCAATAGAACCTAGGGTAGCTGTGGCGAAACGCCGAGTTTTTACACGGCGGAAATCCGGCTGTTGGGCATTAGTCCCTATAGAGGAAGAGCCCAGAAGAATAAGCAGAGGTTGCAGACAGCAGCCTGGATTGTGTGCTGCTCCCCAGACTCGGTCCAGCATTGTCTGCCCACAAGTTCCTGCTTTCTGTATTCCATTTATACCTGACTTCCTAGCAAAGTGCATACGAATCCGCGTCCGTATGCAATGTTAATTTCGTATGCACTGCGGATCGAACGCATCCATAGAGATCCATGGAGCTCATAAGTGTGCAATCCGCAGTAAAATAGGGCATGCTGAGATTTTTATTCTTCCACTTGCAAAATCCGCAATTTCTAAGTGCAAGTACCCTGTTTCCCTGAAAATAAGACATGGCATGATTTTCCAGAATTTTTGAGGATGCAAAATGAATTTTCAGGCTTTTTGAGGATGCTTGAAATATAAGCCCTATTCTAAAATTAAGCCCTGCTAACAGTTAATTTAAAAAAAAAGTCAATTTAAATAGTGTCCAGGCAGCTATACATGTAAAAAAGTTAAACCTTTTTGAACAAAAATTAATATAAGACACTGTCTTATTTTTGGGGAAACACGGTATGAGCAAATCGTCGAAATTCCATACATTTCAGTGCCCACATATTACCGCGTATCATACGTGTGGACGCCGATAGCGTAATCCGCAATTCTAATCCGCTCGCGTGAGACCGGTTATAGGTGTTTGTTTACATTTGTTGCATGGACATGTATATGTTAATATTTTCATCATTAAAAAAATTCCAAAAGAAGCTGCCGTTATGGCTTTTAGCCAGCTGCATTCAACTTTGCTCTTCCATATCAGTGTGTTTCACTTATTTTATGCTTTAATTTTTCTCATCTGGCTAGTTTACATACTACAGCGATCCCGCAGTCATGCCAACAACTGTGTGGTGGGTTTACAAATTTCCTTTATGCAGGCATATAGTTACATATGCAAGGGAGGGAGGAGGCCAGCTCCACAGGAACCTGCTCAAACAGTGGAGTGAAAGTCCAACAGTCACAGTATCCAACAAGTTAGGGCAGTAAATTCCAAAAATCAATCTTTAGGCCCCCTGCACATGGGCGGAAATTCCCGCCGGTGCCCGCTTGCAAAGGATTGCATTAGAAAATGCAATCCTATGCACACAGCCGGTGACCACATCAGAAAGACCTCAACTCTATGTAAACAATATGGTAACATGTCTGGCTTGTCCATTCAATATCTCATCCATGGACACATGCACAGATTTCTAAGGAACCTTCATGCTGGGTTTATACAGGGTGGACTTTTTGCATGCATTTTTAAACCTCAGACTAAGCAGAAAAGTGGATGAGATTTGCAAAAATCTAGTTCCCACACGCTGCCAACAGTCCGCTACAGACAAGCCGCGCGGAAACTGACATGCGGCGTGGAATTAAAATCTGTGACATGTCAATTGTATCGCCTTCTCCGCTGCGGACTCTCTTCTCTCTATAGGGAGAGATTTCCACAGCAGAATACAGGCTGAAAAGCTGCTTCAAACCCACGCCAAATGGTGCGGGTTCTGAAGCAGCCTTTCCGCTGCGGAAATCTTATGGAATTTCCGTGCAGTCCAGCTGTGGAATTCTGCGAGACTTCCATCCTGTGAGAACCCCCATCCTCAGGGCCTTTGTATATGCAGAACAAAAGACCATCGCCAGGTGTTCACATTGTATCATGTATATTTAAAGCAATGGCTGCAATTGGCTCATCGAGCGCTGCATTGATTGGCTTAGTTGCGGCGCTCAAGAACCAATAAGAGTCATTGCTTCCTGGAGGTGGGACTTATGAAACCCCAAACCAGGAAGCGGCAGCTAAAGACTACAAACAAGTGCTGCAGAGCTTCGAGAGGAGAAGGTGGAGCGGACAGCGCCTGTTAGGTTAATTTGTTTCTAAATAAAATAAATCTTTTACAGCGCGAACTTATTCCGCATTCCAGCGCTTTCAGGTAATTTATTTATTACCCCCCACCAAGCTGGGTACTCATTTTACTGACCTTGGAAGGATAGAAGGCGGAGTCAACCTTGAGCCGGCTATCTGAACCATGCGGGGACCAGCCAGTGCTGGATGCACCAATCAGAGTCATTCATTGAATGCCTGTGATCGCTGCATCGAGCACCAGTTTTGATTGGCGGAGCCAGCTAAAACTCAGCAGCCTCAGCCAAATTAAGAGCCATCTATTGCTGGAGGCGAGGATTTCAATCCCCGTCACTAGCAATAGATGCTCCGTCGGTGATGGCAAGTGGCCGGCAGTCTGCACGGAGCTCCAGAAACCAGCGGTGGGGACCCAGAAGGCATCTGCTAGGTGAGTATTGATTTTTTTTTCCGGCAGTGCAGCTAGCGCTGGTGTTTAGCACTGCCAAAAACGTGGTATCAAGTTGTGCCACATTTTTAGCAGCGCTGAAATTGCTGCCCATTCATTTCAATGGGTGACGCATGGCTGAAAACAGCCAAAGATAGAACATGCATCGCTGTCAAAGATGCTTGAGTGAACAGCCCCATTGAAACGAATGGGAGCATTGTACAGCGTTTAGCACAGCGCTGAAAAGGCAGCGGTAAACGCTGTACAAAAACACCTGTGTGAGGGAGACCTAAGTTGGGTGAAATGTAAAAATTCAATATTGGCACTTTTGGAGGTTTTGGGGGGGCTTGCTTTTACAGCTTTCACAGTAAAAATGACATGTTCATCTTTGTGGGTCGATACTGATGTAGCAAAGTTTATATTGACTCTAAAATTTAACCCTTTCCAATGACTGTCTGACATCTGAAGACATTGTGATTGAAGGCTGTACAGCTCTGATGTCAGAAGACGTCCGGCAGGGTATTCTTACTGTATATTACTGGCCGCTCTGTTGTTGAGAGCCTCTCCAGCATGTCCCATACCACAGTACTGGCTGTAGCCAGCAGACGGCGCCATTGTATAATGGCAGAAAGAGAAAGCCACCTAGGAAACCCTGCATCCAAAATTGAATTACAAAGGGTTAAAACTAGAGATGACCGAACGTACTCGTTTAGGGCTATTTCGCAATCGAGCATCGCTTTTCTCGAGTAACTGCCTACTCGGGCGAAAAGATTCGGGGGGTTGCAGAGGGGAGTGGGCGGGGGGGGATTGCTCCCCACTGCTACCCCCCACTACACCACGCCGCCCCCCCCGAATCTTTTCACCCGAGTAGGCAGTTACTCGATAAAGCGATGCTCGATTGCGAAATAGCCCTAAACGAGTTTGTCGCTTATCTCTAGTTAAAACACATTAAAATAACTTTCTGTGTCACAGTTCATTCACATTTTCAATTGCTTTCAATGACTGTTGTTGTGTTTAAGAATTTCTCCTCTGAAAACACTTTTCCATCTCTGCGGGCGAGCAGGCAAGTACTCGGTAAGGACAATACTCGCTCGAGTAGTTGTCCTTACCAAGTACGCTCGCTCATCTCTATTTACAATATATTGCAATACTTCAGTGTTTTACACTGATCACTAAGCCTAATAACAAATAGTCTGATACTTCTTGTTCTGTAGTGAAAACTTTTAAGCAGTCCCCTCATTGTCATCACAGGCAGGATTACAATGACATGTAACACCTGTATAGAGCGGAAAACTGGGCAATTCTTCTGGCATATCCGGAAAAGGGGTGTAGTCTAAATTGTGACAAATTTATGTAAATTGCACCAAACTTTTGTCGCAATTTTTTGGCTTAAACTAAGCCAACTAATAGGTGGTCTAAACTTATACTAGTCAGTCTAACAATTCGACAGATTTATCATGCGGTGATAAATCTGGCATATTTTAAGACTGTCTAGTCTAAGTTTGAACTGTCTAATCTTTAGACAGTCTTAGTAAATTAACCCCACTGACTAGATCTCAGAGCTGTTTGACTGCAGGGAGCAGCCCCTCCCCTTCAGCTAGAAATACGTCCTAACATCCTAATTTCTAGAGAAGCTGAATGCATAACAGGCAGTGGATTGCAGCAGAGGGGCTGCACTTCAGACTTAATTTACAGTGGAAAACAAAAAAAATTGTAATGAAAGTGTATTACAAGATTGATGAGAAACACACAAGGGCCATGTGAAGAATGTTGGTAGTAAAAGTGTCACATTTTTTTCTGCAAGCAGCCGGCAAGCAAAATCGGGCCAATTTTTACAGAATTGAATCGAGTCAGCCCAACTCGATTTTTGGTGAAAATTAGCTTTCCCAAAGTGCATGCTGAATGACAGCGGTGGTGCTGCCTCCTCAGTGAATGTGGCTTAGTTGTTATAACTGTTGCCTTGCAGTACTGGGGTCCTAGGTTTGAACCTCATGAAAGACAACAGCTGCATGGATTTTGAAAAGCTCCATACAGATATTGTCCTTGGACAGAGTTGAACTTAGATTGCCAGCATATCAAGAAAGGAGTTGTAACAACTGAGCCACCACACTTGTTGTTCTCCTCCGTAGCTGCATCAGGGACCTTCCAGTGGCCAAATTACTGAACCCGATTTTTAATTCCTATTGACGTTAATTATTTTTGGAAAATCGGTCCGTTTAATCCTGAGTCTGACCCAATTATTCCAATAATCACTCTACAGAGTACTTTGGATTAAGACCGATGTATAAAACTAAGGTCTACTTTTTACAGGACATCTTATTGAGGAAAACTTCTGAAATACAGAAGTTCCAAGATGAAATAGAAGAGAGTAAAGAATCTAATATAGATGTTGCCTACATTTGTTATAGTCTCGATTTCTGCTTTGGGAATCTGCTCGGTGATGTTTTTTTTCACAAATTTCTTCTAACGGACAGCACCAAAGCTAGATGACTAGAAACATTGCTCCAAAATAATTCCTACTTTTCACTCAAGGTCTCTTCAATAAAGCCTCTGGGTGTACTTCATTGGACAGCAGTAGACTTCTGCTTCTTTGTAGCGATCTATATTTCTCCATGGGTATATCATCTTCTCTGCTCTGCTCTTCACAATCTTCTCCAGCTTCTGCTTTCCATTCTTCATATGTGGCTTCTACTATGTAAGGGTGCGGGCAGACGAGCGTAGGCGTATTTACGTTCGCACGAGCGCAACGTATAATCGCCCGAGCGATCGTTTTTCACCGATCACGACCAGAGCTAGAAAGCGTATTTTCGTTTGTTCCTACTTTGCAAACAGTCTTTTCGGCGATCGAATATGCGTTGGCGCGTATTTCGGTCGCATATGTTCCGTTTTTTTTCGAATTGCCGTTTTTACGCGCCGTAAAATCGCCCATGTGAACGAATACATTCGAAACCATTGCCTCAGATGGTCACGTATATACGTTTGGTCGCAAAAACGCGCCGTTTATGCGCTCGTCTGCCCGCACCCTAAGTTTTACTACATTGCAGAAAACTTTCTTTATGCATCTAAAGAAAAACATTTCTTGGCTTGTCCCCTGGATGCTGTCATCTTGTATGTTGCTATCAGGTATCAGTGTTGCATGGAACACTGACGAAAGTGGAATATTTCGATTTTTGAGCTGAAAACATCGCAGAAAACTTCTCAACACAACTAAGCTTCCGACACAAGTCTTCAATACCTGCCGGTCAATGATATAATTGGGTGCTGTATCCCTCTGGTTTTGGGGGACTTTGCTAATATCTATTTTGTAAAATGTCTCAGTAGACATGTAACGCAGGTTGGAAAAAGTACAGGAGGAGTTAAGTTTACAGGATCTAGGCGCAAGTTTATGGGCAGCAAGAACTGTTACCGCCCTTCTTCTGTCATATATCACTTTTTATGTTTCAAAAGCTTTGTTGACCATGAATATCTCTAAAGTGGATGGTCTTTGGATCTCTGTGTGGCTCATTACTACTTATGGCTATGTTCCTGTGCAATCAGTCATACTCATTATATCGGTCCAAATCTTAGGAAATGGATCAAGTAGTATGTCCTTGCAAACCTACAGAAAACTTGCCTTCAGGAGACAAAACACATGCACGGGATCCCTGAGAGCCTCGAATGTAATTACCTTCATACCAAACTGAAAGAGATGTATTCAGGCTGATTACTGGATTGGTATGAACGTAATTACATTCGAGGCTCTCAGGGATCCCGTGCATCTATGATGTTTTTTAATGGGAATTGAGATTTCTTCTGCCACTAAATAATTAATCTAAGGGGAGCCAATATTTATACCTATCTTACATGTTAATGAGATATGCATATTATCTGTTTACAAAATCGATTGGCCCAATTTAACAATTAGGCTGCGGTCCCATGGGGCATTAATCCCGCGGAATAACCGCAGTGGGACCACACGGAAATTCTGTGAGATTTCTGCGGCGGAAAGGTAGCTTCAAAACCCACGCCATTAGGCGCAGGTTTTGAAGCGGCTTTGCCACCTGTATTCTGCTGCGGCCATCTGTCCCCATAGAGAGGAGAGAGCCCGCAGCGGAAATGGCAATAAAAATGGACATGCCGCGGCATTGAATTCCACACGGCATGTCTGTTTCGGCGCGAATTGGCCGCAACGGCTTGTCCGCAGCGTGTGGACAAGTTTTCTGCAAATCTCGGCCACTACTTCAGCTCTGGTTTAACCCCTTAGTGACAGCCCAATAGTGTTTTTACGTCCTGCCATAGCAGGACTTGTGTGGAGGGAGATAGCGCCGCTACCTCCCTCCATACATCATGGGTGTCAGCTGTTTATTACAGCTGACACCTGTGGGCAACAGCCATGACACACCGTGCGGCCGATCGGGGCTGTTAACCCATTAAACGTCGCTGGCAATACTGACAGTGGCATTTAAATCCCCTGAACGATGTTCGGGGGTCCCGTACAGTCCCACCCCCACAGTGAGATCGGGGGAGCCGTGCAAGTGTCATGGCAGCCGGGGGCCTTCTGAAATTTCCACGTGGAAACATTCTGCACCCAGTGGTTGTGATTTGTTCAGATTTTATCCCCATTACTGGTACTGAAATCGAATGTGCATTTTCCGTGTGCAAAATTTGCACTGTAAGTGCTCTTTCACATGAGCGTATGTGTTTTTACATTCTCTCGTCCGCACCATAAATTCACATGAATGGACGATTTTCCGTGATCAGGTCCCGCACTTAATTACCGTTTTCTCATCCATTCACACAACTAGGTGCAATGTTTTTAGCAAAAAAAAAACGTTGCACTCGGGAAAACGCTCGCTCAGCATAAATCCTCGGAATGACTTCCAATGTCTTCATAGAGGCACCTGTAAGCTTTTCACAGCATTGGAAGCTGCTAAACTGCCTCCCCCTCCCTTTTTTTTCCAGCTCCCATAGGAGTTTATGGGAGCTGCCGCTGTATATCAGTCAAAAGACAGAACCAAAACTATCTTTTTACCCACCGTATATTCGCCGGCATGTATTTCGGTCGCGTATGTTCCATTTTTTTACGGTGCAACGTTTTTACGCGCCGTATATTCGCCCATGTGAATGCATTAGAAATCAATGCATCAGATGGTCGCGTATATTGGTCGGATGTGAAAACGCAGCTGATATACGCTCGTGTGAATAAAGCCTCAGGCCTCTTTCACACGAGCGTTGCGTTTTCACACAAAATGCATCGGGTGAAAAGAAAAAAAATCGCAGCAACACTGCATTACCGCGATCTCATTCCCAAAGTAATTAGCGTTTTCTCGTCCATTCACACAAGCGTATCGCATGAATGGATTCTGCAGTGGCGCTGGCAGAATGGTTTCTATTTAGCTTTAATAGCTAAATAAAAGCCAGCTGTCTTCTGCAACGAGCACTGGAGCAGGTAAACTCCCTCACTCCCCCTCTGTTTTTTTGTCCCACTCCCTGCAATTTTTGTCAGAAGATAGGTCATGGCCTATATTTTGACCCTGCAAGAAAAAAAACAAAAACGCCCATGTGAATAAATTCATTGGAATCCTAATGTTTCACATGGTAGCAATTTTCGGGCGACATTTGTGTGAAAGAGGCCTTAGATACATGCCATCACTACTCTTTGAAAAACAGGCTAAAAGTCCCTCTTAGGGTGGCTTCACACGAGTGTGTTTTTGTGCGTGCATAGGCTTTAAATATAAGCTCTTCCCTGAAAAACAAGAAAAAGTGGTGATAAAAAATACTCACCTTTCTTCAGCTGCCGGGGCTCAGCCGCGTCCAGCCAGCTCTTCTCCTGCACTGCTCTAAGGAGTATTCAGCAGCCGGGGATTTAAAATTCCTGCGTGGTGAATGGGCTGCTTCTGACTGGCTGAGCACTGTGACCAATCAGAGGCTGCTGAATACTTCTCAGAGCAGTGCAGGAGAAGAGCCGGCTGGACGCAGCTGAGCTCCTGCAGCTGAAGAAAGGTGAGTATTTTTATTTATTTATTTTTTTTAAATCACCATTTCTTCTTGTTTTTCAGGGAAGGGCTTATATTTAAAGCCCTTCCCTGAAAAACAATTACAGGCTGCTAGCAGCTGGATCCCCTACCGCAGCTGTCATCTGTGACAGCTGTGATAGGGAATTCTTTATTCCCCGCAGGGATGAAGAATTCCTTTGCTGCATCTGTCACAGATGTGGCAGGTGCAGCAGGGAATTCTTTTTCCTCCCGGGGATGAAGGAAACATCTGCCGCATGCGGCAGATCTGCTCCTTATCCCCGCGGGTACACCGCAGCGGTGGACAGGTAAGTATTTTTTTTACACTGAAATTCTTGTTTTTCAGGGAAGAGCTTATATGTAAAGCTCTGCCCTTAAAAAACAATTCAGGGGTGCCAGCAGACCATTGTCTTCAATGGAGCCACCGGCAGAAGCCGCGGCTCCATTAAAGAGAATACGTGCATTCCCTATGGTGCACGCATGTCCTATATTTACAGGCACGCACCTGTAAAACACTGACATGTGAACACACCATAGGGAATGCTTTGGTTCTAATAGAAGGGTGTTTTTGTGCGCGCGTATGCATGCACAAAAACACGCTCGTGTGAAGCCACTCAGCTTGTTAAAGTGTTATGCTTCACAGGTGTATTTTGGGACTATGTAAATTTTTTCTATAGATCATCGGTAGGGAACCGCCACTCGGTTCACTGAAAATTAGCTGATTCACTGTGTTTAAAGCAGGTAGGAGAAAGCACTGGCCATAGCGAAGTGACCTGGGTTGGTGTTGAATTCAGCAGGAGTTGCACCTGCAATATAAACTGGGCTGCCTTACTTTGCTCAGCGCTTTCTGCTTCCTGTGCTGATGGCAGTGATAGCGGCCCCAGGAATTAGACGATTGGCGGGGATCCAAGCGGCAGGCCCCTGACGATCATCTATTGATGATCTGTTGGTCAGCAATAGAAAAAAAAATGTAAAAGTCCTAGAATACCCCTTTAATCACAAAACATGCAATGCTTGAAAAAAGTTAAAAGAAGACTAAATAAAATGACATGCAAAAACAGAAGACCTAACAGTCCTTTCTGTTTCCCTTAGAGTAGGAGGAACGAGGGAACACCCCTTCAACTTGGTTTACCCCAAAATGTGAACACCTCGTTATTGTTGAACGCATGTTTTATAGTTTCAGTTCATGACTCAGGTTTCAGGGTTGACCATTACCTCCTTAGACAAATCCCTTGTGTTAGGGATCAGCAGCAAGTTAATAAGGAGGCAAATTCCATGAATATTAAACAGTTAATTTGCCCCGAAACGGCGCCTGAGTTTGGATAAACAGATTTTCATTTGCCCTTTCTTTGAAGTCAGTAAAAATAAAGCTTGGGTATCAAGTGTGGCACTCTCATATCCAAGACGCGACACCCCTCCATCTCTCGTCTCTACATTAAAAGTAGCTCAAAAAGTTTACAGAATAAAGCAAGGTTAAGCCTGTGGGCACCAAATATACACAATCATGTTGCTTTTTCATCATACATACCCAGAACATATCATTAATAAGGTCTAGCAGTTATTTTTAATCAATCCATGAGAAATAGATCCTAGCAGCAAAAGATTGGCACAAATGTCAACTCCAAGTGGGGTCATCCTCTGCTAGGCCTCTTGGGACCATTATTGCTTCAGACCCTGGGCTCACCAAAAGATCCCATAGTACTCTGGTAGATCAGTCCTACCTTGCAGTTTCAATATGTTCCAGATGGCAATAGTTACAACTGACAGAAGAGCCGTAGTGTAGGCCTGCAAGGCCGTGGGCGGAGGCCACTATAACAAGGTTAACAGAGATGTGGGAAGGAAGAGGTTAATAAGGGTTACAAGAGGTGGAGACAGTGTAGGGGTGGGGAGCTACAAAGTGCGCGGTGGAGTTGGAGAAAAGTGCGGCAAGTGACAGTCTGAAGACAAGAGAGAAGAAGAGAGGACACAGCAAGGAGAAGAGGAAAGTCCTACTCTCCCACCCTAAGGTAGAAGAGGATATAGTTTAAGGGGTAATATTGGTGAACTTTAGGGTTCGGAAAAGGGGAAGGGATGTGTTGCATTGTCATAGAAGCAACACATTGGGGGGTCCTTAGAGTCCGCATAAAAGTGGTTAGGGGAGGAAGACAAGGGGTGGATGGCCACCCCCATCCCCTGTAATTAATGTTTACTCGTGGGTCTGTCGCTCCTGGGCTCTGACAGGGAGGAGTCTATACAGAGACGGTGGAGTGTCTAGTCTTGTAAAGGCTAGTGGGCCTCCGATTCAGCTGGAGGTAATGGGGAAATTGGGTTTCCTGAATCAATTGGTGTGCGATGGGAGGTGTATTTCCCTTAAATGGTGAGGTGACAGATTTTTTCGGGGCTCCAAGAATCTACCCTATTCTGTGGAGGAATGTTAATTGTTAATTTTATAAAAGTTTGTTTTAATAAAATGGCTGCTGTGACCTAATTATCCAAAGAGAGAAGGTGTTTGTCTACATTGGGGTTGGAGACCTGGTGGGGTTAAAGGGGGAAGGCTACAGCAGGGAATGACTCTGTTATACCCGAGTCATGGCTTTATCTAGTATTATTAGCTTCATTTAGTTAGATAACAAATAGAATGCTTTAAAACATTTGAAAATTAGAGATAATTTTGATTCCACAGATAAAAAGCAAAAATAGATTTTTTGTTAGAAGGAATTAGGCTCTGTTTAATTAGTCTCAAATGTAGGAAACTCCCAAGAGAGATTCATCAAGTGGCAGCAAGGGATGGGATATTCATATGTAAGAGTAGTATGCATATAAAGGTAAATGCCACAGGATGCTAAGTCCATATATGAAGCTGCAGTACATATCCAACAACTTTTACTATTAATATGATAATAAATATGATAGTGGCAACTGCTTCATACCGGTCTTTACATGCAAGGTAAGGCGGTGAGTAGCTAGCTAAAATCAACTCGTTACTTGAATTCTCTGAAAATGAATATTTTATATATTATTTCATGTGATTCTCTCAGGGTGGTTTCACGCAGTTTTTGATGCAGTTTTTTAAGCCAAAGCCAGAAGTGGATTAAAAAGGAATGAAAAATACAAAAGAATGACTTATACAATATATGGACAAGAGTATTTGGACAGTGCAGAAAATCAGCAAATATGCAAATCCTGAGTTTGCAAATGGTATGCTGGGAAGGCCATGGGTAAAATACAAAGCTGCTCATTTTGTAATAACTATTCAATCATCCAATCAAGCACTTGTGGGACAAACTGGATCGACAGGTATGACACCGCCACCCACGCCCATCTTCACAGCAATCTCTTCTCACAGCCTTGCATGAGGAATGGCGAGCTACTCCTGCTCAGACTTACAGGGAACTTGTGGAAAGTACACCTCGACATGTTACCGCTGTAATACAAGCAAAAGGGGGGCCGACACATCACTAAATAGCATAATAAAGCACTTTCTCTGAAAAACATGCAGTGTCCAAATACTTTTGTCCATAAAGTATACATCTCCTTCCTGCCGGACCCACTTCTGGCTTTGACTTAAAAAAAACTATTTCAAAAAGTGTGGCTTTTATCCACGAAAACCTGTGAATGCAACCAAGCTTATAGAAATCATGTCATCTTTACAACATACGTGTGATGACAAATTAATATCTTCTCATTATGGGATCTTTATTAAATACAATTATTATTTAAATTAAAGGGGGATTTCCATCTCGGCCAATCATATTCCTCTATGCACAGTGGCCAGGTGTTACAGTAAGCAAGCGACCCTGTTTCCATAATTTAGAAGCTGCAGAAACAGCATAGCTCATGCTACACAGTTTCCATAAAGCCCATTTACTTGTATGGGAGGTGCAGAAACAGTAGCGAACAGCCTGCTTGCAGTACTCCTGCCCAGCCCACACACGGTGGCCAGGAGCCGGGATGCTCTAAGTTCTTCAGATAGAAGACCTTTATGACACCTCATGTGGATATGCTATTAAAGTCCAAGAGTGATATACCTTTTAAATTACAAGGGCAAACATCTTTTAGAGAAAATTAAGGTCTCATTTGTTAATAAATCAATTGGAGGTGTTCAGAGGAATTACATTTAACCTCATATTAAGGGAGCTCATTATAATACAGATCATAGGATTTTCTTTAATATTGAGTTTGTTGGCTACTAGCTACAAAAATGAAAGTATATATGCAAAATATATACCCATGTCAAGTGTAATCGATATATAAGTGAATACATGAACATATATATATATATATATATTAACTTCATTTTATTGATCACTTAATGAAATTAGGTACAAGTAGATTCCATATGTCATTGCTGGTACTATGGCAATACACTCAATTACACAGTTCTCACTTGCTTCTTCTGTCATTTACAACTTCCATTTTCTGTTCCATGTATCTCATCCCCCATTATAATTTCAAAAACATTTTCCAATCTTCAGACAATGAATAACTAATAAACAATGAATGAGTCTGCATTAGCATTGGTTTACCTTTATGGCTATAAAGTGGCATTAGTGCTATTGTACAGTTATCTACCCAAAGACCCCAATTTTTTTTTAAATTTAGCTGAGCAACCCCTGTGCTGGAAAACAACCTTTTCATATGGCAACACAATATTGACCACGTTTTTCTATCCCGATACGGATGGAGATTCGTCAGCCATCCATTTCAGGGCAACTACTTTCCTGCCTGCCATTTATTTTAAATTGCTAGTGGGGTGTAGCCAACTTTGGCCGACAACAGGTGCGTATACAATGCAGAGATCAATCCTTTAGCAGCTTGGGACTTGAGAATTCCTATAACAGGGTATTTACAGATTTGAAACACAGCAGCAGGGGACTGGGCATGGGCAGAGTTGCGGGTGGAGTGTTTGCAGTTCATCCCGTAATTGGGTATAGGAAATGAACATATTGGTCCTATATATATCTCCCAGCGTCACTACTCCCAGACCTACCCAGTACTGGGGATCTAGTACCGAGCCCATGGCAGGAAGAACAGGGTTGTTCCATAATGGCATTTCTGTTATCATATCCTCAAAATGTTGCGCAGATTTAGCCAACTGCCAAACAGAGAGGGCTATTTTATGTAACAGGAGTATGCCCTGAGCCTTAGTGTGTTCTGGTCCCTCCAGGTAGCATACCAGGTTTTTCTCATTTACTATTTCAGCTAGGAAGTGGTCTGCATTGGGGAGCTCCTAAGCCAAGAACCACGGTCTTAGATGTCTTAGCTGTCCCACCAGGTAGTATTAGTTTGAAATCTGGGAGGGCCATACCTGCCTGGCTCTTAAGTCTTTGTAACGTGGTTAATTCTACCTTTGTACGGGACGAGCCCCATATGAAGGTAGTAAGTATGGAATTTATAGACTGGAAAAATCTCAGTGTGATCTTGACTGGTACATGTTACATAATGTACAAGCACTTAGGCTGAATCAATATTTTAATAAGATTTATTCTCCAGGCCACAGAGAGGGGCAGTTTAGACCGGAGTCTGAGTTCGATTTTGATTAGATCCCGTAGTGGATCGATAGTTTTGGCTAGGGCCTGTTTGTGGTCACATACCATTGTTATACCTAAGTATTTAAATTTAGACACACTGGTAATTTGTGTCTAGCCATATGTGGATCTATAGTCGAACTTTGCACAGTAAACAATATTGCGGATTTCTGTCAATTAATATATAGGCCAGAGTATTGAGAGAATGTGTTAATAATATTCATGGGTCACGGAGAAAGAGTATCATATCGTCCGCATATAGTCCGACAAGTCTCCCCCCCCATTCGACACCTGTGACAATTGGAGTACCTCTTACTTGGATAGCTACAGCTTTGATGGTTAGTGCAAACAAAGCAGGGGACAATGGGCAACCACATGAACTTATATTTATTCATAGAGAAGATGGAAATCTGAAAAACATACTAAGCATTTTGGGAATTAATCTGATGAAAAATGTTTTCATCAGACCGTGAGTCCTCTGTATATACAAAAAACCCACAGAAAATGGCCATAAACTTACTGATATACTGAAAGAAGAGGGCAGGCATATGCAACACATCCCTTAACATGCCAACAGCCAGACTGCTGTATGGAGGAGCCAGTAACAAATGTGAAGGACACTGATGAGACAGCCCCTCACAAACCCTCCTTATATTGAGGGAGTGACTGTTTTGTGTTTATTCCTGCACAAAAGAGTAGATACAGGGGGTCAGACGACATGGTACGTGTAGTGCACCGTACAGGCTTATGAGGTATTGGTTGATATTTTGGACAAAATATGTGAGCTCATAACCCAGCATAAAGGGTCCTACATTGTAGTGTATATGCCTGCCCTCTTGTATCAGTATATCAGTAAGTATATGGCCATTTTTTGTAATTTTTTTGTCTGCTTTATTTCCCTTTCTGTGATTTTAATTAATGTTAGTGTAGGAACTCACAATAAACGAGTACTCTTGGAGTGGGTTGTGGGCTCACGTATTTTGGCCCAAATATCAACCAACACCTCATATTTATCAGTCTTTATCAATAACATGCAGTGCAGTTTTGAGTGCTGGGGGAGCCCAGGCTGCCAGTGCTGGTGCGGTTCACCTGCGGGGTGTAGGGCAGCCCGCTGGATTTAAATATGGTGTCACTAATAGGTTGTAAGCCTGCATGGTGCACTACAAGTACCATGTGGTGTGACACCCTGAATTTACTCTTTTGTGCACTATGAGTAGAAGGATATATGTACATGTACCAGTTCTGTGGCCTATTTCCTGACGTACTTTGCATGATATCATGACAAAATATGCTGCAGCTTTGAGAAATTGTTGCATTTATGTTGCTGTTTACATAACTACTGATGATACTTTAAAAAGCCACAAAATGTGCAAATGAAAATTGAAAAATGTATGGAATCTGTTCCAGGCTGGGGACTGCTGCGCCCCAGCTACAGTTGACCTCTGCTACTTAATTTCATGGCTACTTTTAGCATTTTTACCTGTGCTTTTTTCAAAAATTGCTGGGGCCGGATGTTAGCTGTAAAGTTATATGCAAATAGAAAACACACTACAATGAGTGCATTTTTGTGGCATTTTTTTCCACACCTTTAAAATGTATTTTGGGTCTGTGGTATTTTTGTCAAAACACAGCATGAACTGTATGAAACAAAGTCCCGAAAACACCACAAAGCAAAATGCATCTATTTAGACTGTAAAGTAATATTTGGCCAGGTAAACACTATTAAAGACTCCTTGCATGTGATACCAATCTTAAAACCGTTTTAATTAAAGAGCTACAGATAATTAATTTAATCACTACCTTACTTTAAAAAATTCATTGTGCATACTTAATCTTTGCCATAGGTCAGCAATGCAAATAGAGCAACAACTGTGGAGAAACAAAGTTACAATTCTAGGGAACTCTAGAAAAGGAGTCTGTCCAAGGCCGGCTGCACATGACCGGATTTGAATTGTGGAGTCCGTGATCGTCACCCGCGCAGACGATCCGTGGCATTCTGCACCCATTGATAAAGCAGAACACTCGCATGTCCACTCAGATAAGCGGATAGCGATTGCTTACAGTGATTGGAGGCGGGCAGCTGGAAGAGATCTCCGAGCTCTGCCTCCGTTCACTGAATGACTATCACTCCTCTATAAAAGCACAAGAGTGACAGTCATTGGGACAACTGTCAGGAGCCTCTGTGCCCGACTGTCGTTCCATGTAAAAATGTAATATTTTGGATGAAAGACTTTTGATATTTCCAGACTGCATTCAACGAAAAGGATTTATCATGCCCACACTGTAAGCTAACACGCCATAAGCATTCATCTCAGTAAGGTCGGTCTCACACGGGCGATCTGGGCTCCGCATGCGGGAGCCTGCAGCGGAATCCGGCTCTTACCTAAGCCGGCGACCCTGCGTCTCTTTGCTCTCCCTATTGCAGATGACCGATGACGCTTCTACTTCAATAAAACATACTGCGATTTTAAATCCGCTGGCGAAATCGTAATCGCTATCCGCACATCTGAGTGGACATGCAAATATTCTATTTTTTCAATGTGTGTGGAATTCCACGGATCGTCCGTGTGGGTGACGATCACGGATTCCGCCATTGGAATCCGGTCTTGTGAGACTGGCCTAAATGTTGGGTTTCTTATCACTTTTATATAAATAACAAAAACAAAAAAGTTCATATTTCAGATTTATAGAATCCATTGATTTTGCTCGCTTTATTTTGCAGGCAGCTGAATCAAAGCAATGTTGAACGCAACTGTAATAACTGAATTCAATATTCTGGGCTTCCCAGGAATAGCTGAGCAGCGCATATTATTATTTGCGTTTTTCTTGACCCTTTATGTGATTACATTATCTGGGAACCTACTAATCATCACTATAACAAAGCTGGACCCTAGCCTTCAGAATCCAATGTACTTTTTCTTAGGCTATTTGTCTATGATTGACACCTGCTATATATCTGCTACAGTGCCACAAATGTTAGCCATTCTTGGGTCCCACCAGCGAAGTATCTCGTTTGGGGCTTGTATCACGCAACTATATATTGTGATTCTTGTGGAGGGGGCCGAGTGTATTCTTCTAGCGGTTATGTCCTATGATCGATATGCCGCCATCTGCCATCCTTTGCATTACGGCATTATTATGTGCAAGGGAAAATGTTACAAAATGCTTTTTGGGGCAATGCTTTGGAGTACATTACATTCCGCTCTACACACTGCCTTGATTAGTCGTCTGCCCTTCTGTGATAATGTCATTAACCACTTATTTTGTGACATTCCACCTTTACTGAAACTATCATGTATCGATACTTATCTCAACGAGATTGTACTCTTTGCAGTAAGCGGAGTATTCGTTGGAGTTGGGCCGCTTGTATTTATCCTCGGCACATATGTTTGTATTGTCTCTACTATATTTAAAGTTACATCCGCTGCAGAAAGAAAGAAGATCTTCTCTACGTGTGCCGCACATCTTATTATAGTCAACATATTCTACGGCACCGGAAGCTTCACGTACGTGCGGCCTAAGACCAGTTACTCATCAGAACGGGACAAGGTGGTGTCTGTTATCTATAATGTAGCTACTCCTTTATTAAACCCCATTGTCTATAGTTTTAGGAGCAGTGAAATGAGAAGATCATTTACACAAGGATGTAGAAGAATTACAGTCGCATGGGCTTAACTTAGAGTCTATGATGTTCAAAAGTAGACTTTATTATTGAGTATTTTAAAACTGTATTATTAAGGATTTTTTGTAGATCTGACCTGTGGAAATGGATGCTTTGAATGTTCGTTCATTCTGATTTAACCCTTTCCAATGCAATTTGTATCCTGGTTTTCCTAGTGGGCTTACTCTTTTTCTGCCGTTATACAACGGTGCTATATGTTGCATGAGGTGACACGTTGGATAGGCTCCGACAGCAGAGAGGCTGGCAATATACAGTAAGAGAACCCCGACGGACGTCTTTCAACATCGGGGCTGTACAGCCTTAAATCATAATGTCTTCAGACGTCAGACAGTGGATTGGAAAGGGTTAAAAGAAAATGCATTTATTCAAAGAAGAGCTGTAGAACATAAAATAAAGCTAAATAGTCACCTTTTGTGTCATTTATATAAATCCCAGAAGGAGAGGACACCCATTCTAACTTCTACTTGTCACGTATGAAATATGATTAAAATCTCTGACAAGTTAAGTTGTTTGAAAAACTCTACTTGTAATTATCTGTATGCTGTGCAATAGAAGTCGAACTAATACTGCTGTGCCTCTCTGCCATACTCCTAAAAAAGTACCAGGTATTTTTATATGTGAGATTGTATAAACCATGCCTCTAAATACCTTGGCCAAACTTACAAGAACATACCTGGT
Organism: Eleutherodactylus coqui; assembly: GCF_035609145.1. Lineage (NCBI taxonomy): Eukaryota > Metazoa > Chordata > Amphibia > Anura > Eleutherodactylidae > Eleutherodactylus > Eleutherodactylus coqui. The sequence continues at coordinate 172,031,908 of NC_089841.1, forward strand.
AATCAACTAATGCCAGTACTGGTGGCAAGTATGCCATAAAGCAATCCCTAAGGCCCGTGTGGCCTACAATATGTCGGCCAAAGAACACAGGAGGTGAGGAGTAGAATTTCGAGCCACAAGAGCGCGATACGCACCAAAAAATTAGATCAGCCAGTACCACGCCATTTTTATGACAGTGGACACTCGGTATGCCAATTAAAATTCCGCATCATTGATTCTGTACCCGAAACATCTAAGGGGGGTGATAGAACACGAATGTTATTAACCCCTTAGTGACGAAGCCTGTTTGCGCCTTAGTGACGGAGCCAAATTTTGGAAATCTGACATGCATCGTTCAACGTAGCATAACTCCGTAAAGGCTTTACATATCCATGTGATTCTGACATTGTTTTTTCGCCACATGTTGTACTTCATTTTGGTTGTAAAAAGAGACCGATATAATTTGTGTATATTTATTAAAAGCGCCAAAATTGGGAAAATATTGAAAAAATTGTCATTTTTTCACATTTTCAACTGTAATATCTCAAATATGTCCTAACATACGGTACACATTTTTGATAAGATATATATTTCCATCTGTTTACTTTATTCTGAATGCACATTTGAAAAACTTTTGTGTTTTTTTAACCATTTAGATGACGTACAAATTTAACATTACTTTTCAGCATTTTGAGGAACACTTTGTTTTCCTGCACCAAGCCCAGTTTGCAAAGGCTCATGAGTGTCAGAATAATAGATACCCCCCCAAATGACCCCATTTTAAAAACTACACCCCTTAGTGTATCCACTGAGGGGTGTCATGAGTATTGTGACCCCACCGTTTTTTTTCAGGAATTAATTAAATTTAGAGGAGAAAAAATAAAATGTCATATTTTTGCAAATATGTCATTTTAAAGATATATATTTTTCCTATAGTGCCAATGAAAATGAGGATTTACACCCCAAAATGGATATCCCCGTTTCTCCCGTGTTCAGAAACATACCCATTGTGGCCCTAATCTTATGTCTGGATGCACAGCGGGGCCCAAAATGAAAGGAGTAGTCGGTGTCTTTCAGAACTGAAATTTTGCTTGAAGGCGTTTTAGGCCCCATGGCACTTTTGTAGAGCTCTTGAGCGGCCAAAACCATAGAGAACCCCCACAAATGATCCCATTTTGAAAACTAGACCCCTTAACAAATTTATCTAGGAGTGTACTGCCTATTTTGACCCCACATTTTTTGAATGAATTCTGGCAAAGCAAAAGGAAAAAATTGTGATTTTTGTTTTTTTGTCAATTCTGTCATTTTAAAAAGTTTTTTTGTACAGCACACACATGAATGAAGCCTTGCACCCCAGAATGGATACCCCTGTTTCTCCCGTGTTCAGAGACATACCCATTGTGGCCCTAATCTTATGTCTGGATGCACAACGGGGCCCAAAATGAAAGGAGTAGTCGGTGGTTTTCAGAACTGAAATTTTCCTTGAAGGCGTTTTAGGCCCCATAGTACTTTTGTAGAGCTCTTGAGCAGCCAAAACCAAAGAGAACCCCCACAAGTGACCCCATTTTGAAAACTAGACCCCTTAACAAATTTATCTAGGGGTGTACTGACCATTTTGACCCCACAGTTTTTGAATGAATTCAAGCAAAGCAAAGGGGAAAAAATGTGATTTTCGGTTTTTTGCCAATTCTGTCATTTTAAAAACTGCTTTTTTTGTACAGCACACACATGAATGAAGACTTGCACCCCAAAATGGATACCCCTGTTTCTCCCGTGTTCAGAGACATACCCATTGTGGCCCTAATCTTTTGTCTGGATGCACAACGGGGCCCAAAATGTAAGGAGTAGTCGGTGGCTTTCAGAACTGAAATTTTCCTTGAAGGCGTTTTAGGCCCCATAGCACATTTGAAGACCTCTTGAGCGGCCAAAACCAAAGAGAACCCCCACAAGTGACCCCATTTTGAAAACTAGACCCCTTAACAAATTTATCTAGGGGTGTACTGTGTATTTTTACCCTACAATTTTTGAATAAATCTAAGCAAAGCAGTAGGGAAAAAATTACAATTTTCATTTTTTTGGCAGTTGTATCAATTTAAAAACTGTTTTTTTTTGTACAGCACACATAGGAATGAAGACTTTCACCCCAAAATGGATACCCCTGTTTGTCCTGTGTTCAGAACCATACCCCTTGTGGCCCTAATCTACTTAAAGGACACATGGCTAGGCCTATAATGGAAGGAGCACCCATTGGATTTCAGGGCACAACGGAATAATCTCCAGGCTCCATTGCCCACTTATAGAGCCATTGAGCGTCTAAAACGATAAAGAACCCCACAAATGACCCCATTTTAAAAACTAGACCCCTTAATGAATTCATCTAGGGGTGTACTGCATATTTTGACCCCACAGTATTTGAATGAATCTAAGCAAAGCAGAAGGAAAAAATTATAATTTTCATTTTTTTGGCAATTTTGTCAATTTAAAAACTGTTTTTTTTGTACAGTGTACATAGGAATGAAGACGTTCACCCCAAAATGGATACCCCCGTTTGTCCCGTGTTCAGACACATACCCATTGTGGCCCTAATCTACTTATAGGACACATGGTTAGGCCTATAATGGAGGGAACACCCGTTGGATTTCAGGGCACAACTGACTGAATTCCAGGCCCCATTGCCCATTTTTACGGAATAAAAATTGACTCCTTAAAAATCCCCCCCCCCCCGCCCCCACACACACTCCGCACCCTTTTCGGCGTTCCCCAAATCTTAGATAAAAGTAATAATGTGAACTGTGTTTCCAAAGACAGGGGTAATTACGGAGGCTGGTTGGGATGGGTACATGGGGCAATAAAACCGGGTATCCCCCCTCCTCTCATGGTTTTTGGGGGTCATTTCTTGACCTCAGTAGCGGGTATGGGGTGTAAAAAGTGGGGTTCCGTGAGTCTCCGTAAGCTTGCTGAGGTGCGGCGGTCTCGCACAGAAGACGCTCAACAAGCTGCTCCTGGAACTGCATGAAGGCGAGCGTTCCCGGGGCTTCTTGTAAAATACATATCACAGGTAGCGGTCTGAATAACGCCGGGCTCACACAGCCGTGGGTGGAATCCGCTTGCGGAGGCCCGCAGCGGATCCCAGCTGTGAGCCCAGCTGTGACCCTGCGTACGGCCACGTAATGTACTGCGCATAACTGCCTACTCACACAGGCGGTCATGCGCAGAACCTTTTTTTTGTTTGTATTTCCCGCACCGTCGCTTAGCGATGACGCGGGTACCCGCAGCCCGTATACAACGTAGTTGCGTATGGGCTGCGGGTATATCCGCGACCACGGAGCACAATGGGCTCAATGTTCGGATATCCGCGGTAAAATAGAACCTGCTGCGTTCTCTTTTCTGCGAGTGGATTACACAATTCCGACCCGCTAATGTGAGCGGAATTGTGTAATCCAATGTGATTGATCTGCATATAACCGCGGATCAGACGCATGCGGAATCCGTAATTCCTATCCGGTCATGTGAGATCGGCCAAAGGTAGATCGCTACCTTTTTATCACGTGACCGGCGACCGCTCAACGAGGCCACCCGTCACTGCTCCAGGCTCTCGGCGACCGTTGGTCACTGGGAGTAAGGAGATTTTAAATTTCCTGGGCTCCCCGACTCCTGTGCATGTGTCCGGTATTTTGTTGGCGGTCGCATGCGCAGAATCCGGGAAAGTTCACAGATGAGGATTGCGTCGGGGTGCAAATACGCAGGCCTCCGTTAAAAAGTTTCATCTCCCCTCACCGATCGCATCAGTGAGGGAAGATGAACCTTCACCTTTTTTTAACTTTTACATGATCGCCATTATCCATTGGATGACGGCGAACACGTGACCAGGAACCGCTCACCGGCTCTCCGTGAAATCTCCAGGCTCTCGGCTAAATTTTGTAGCCAGGAGCAGGGAGATTTTAAATTACGCTGGCAATCCACAGCTTTTGCGCATGCGTCCGCCACTTTGGCGACGGGCCCGTGCGCAGAAGCTGGGGTAAGGTCCGCGGATAAATCCGTAGGCCTTAGGTACGTAATTTCATCCTCCCTCACGGATATGATCCGTGGGGGGTGATGAGACGTAAGATTTTTTAACTTTTTTAAAACTTTTTTAAACTTTTTTTTTTTACTTTTTACACTTTTTAAAAACTTTTTTACACTTTTTTTTTACTTTACATGATCACTGTCATCCATTGGATGACAGTGATCATGTCCCTGGTGACATCTCTCTGCTCCTGACTACACATGGCAGCCAGGAACAGAGGGATTTTAAATTTCCCGGGGCTTGAGCCCCTCTGTGCACGCGCCCGATGTCAATCATTGGACGCGCATGCGCAGAGGGGGACTTCGGGTCCCAGAACATCGGGCCACCGCTGAGGACCGGGGGTGAGTATTTTCACCTCCCCTCATGGATCCGATCCATGAGGGGAGGTGAAACGGACGCTTTTCTAAAACTTTTTAAAACTTTTTTGCGATCGCCGCTATCCAATGGATGGCGGCGATCGCGGGCCCGGGGACCGCTCTCCGCGGTCCCCGGTAACACCTCCTGGCTCCCGGCTACCTTCGGGAGCCGGGAGCAAGGAGATTTTAAACTTGCCGGGGGCTCCCGGGCTTCTGCGCGTGCGCGTGACGTCATCGTCTGGCGCGCATGCGCAGAAGGCCGCCGGTGGGTCCGGGAGGAGCAGATCTCCGGGGGACACCGCCGACAAGCCGCAGGAGTATTTTTGCGGCTATGACACTGCAACTATACAATATATTCTGATGCATAGATATGCGGTACTCTTTTCTGTGCGTTTAAAGTTAAAGAATATGCTATGGTATTTTTCACGTGGAGGCCACACCCCTTGGGGAGGAGCCTACATGTGCGGTTATGACATTGCAATTATATAATATATTTCGATGTACAGATATGCGGTATTCCTTTTTGTGCGTTATGCACGTAGCAATGCCTCATATACTTGTCTTTGTGTCCACTATAGATGTTGATTTATCTATGTAGGATCACATAGTGGGACTTGGCTGCGCGTCTATGACACGCCCGATGATGCGGCTCATATCGGACACGTGACCACGTCTTACTGGCGCGGCTTGATTATGTCATGGTGACTACTAAGAAACACTGACCTTTATGTCTAGTAGTAGCTCTATGGAGCAGGGTGTGAACAGGATATGTGCCCAATGACGCTGCACGCTCCAGTCATGTGACCATGCTATACAGACGTGATGTGATGATGTCACAGTGGACGGGAGGAGACTCATACAGATTCCAGCCAGTAGGAGCCTTGCATAATGTGTCTCCATGGCGACATAGCCACAAGAGGAAGTGAAAGGTTGCTACAACGCTCCACCATAACTACAAACTCCGCAGCATGTGTGTGCCATAATGACATCAATGAATGCAGGTGAATTTTATCATGTGATCTACTGTGATTGGTTTAATGTGATACTAGACACACTATATATTTGTAGGTTGTTCACTTGTTGTCCATACTTGACAAAGACTCTTGTAGTTGAAACGTCGTGTTTTTCTGTCTGGGAGGAAAGAAATAAAGAAACTTCATTGCTTTGCACCTTGATCTGCTGTTTCCACTACTTCATCAACATTTGTACTATAAAGCAATCCCTACACATGGCACCATATACCTTGGTTCCCTGAAAATAAGGCCTACCCTGAAAATAAGCCGTAGCATGATTTTTAGGTTTTTTGAGGATGCTCGAAATATAAATCCTACCCCCAAAATAAGCCCTAGTTACAGTTCATAAAAAAGTCCAGGCAGCTATATATGTAAAAGAGTAAAATCAATTGGTAATAGAATGCAGCAGCACATTAGGACCCTTCACCAAGAAAAGCAGTCACCCCCTAAACAATCGTACTCAAAAGACCCCACAAGACCCAAAACAATGAGGATTGGCAAGTGCTGGGCTCTCACACACAGATCGGGTAGCCCCACTGGCATCACTCCATTCCTGAGCTCATTATATTAGAGCGTTGTGACTGCTTCCGGTCACCGGGGGGAACCAACTGCGACACTTGGCTGCAGTGGGACTTGGAAGAGAGCAGCTGGAACACCAAGGGATCTGACAGCATACAACATGCCTATGACAGGAGTGACACCAGCAGGAGTACCCTATGTGTAAGTGAGAGCCTGCCACTTGCTATTGAGTGGGATTCTTTTGGGGGCTTTTCTTGGTGAAGGGTCTTGGTGTAGATTGTTGTACATGGAAAAAGGAAAAAGAGTTACAGTAAATTCATGGTGGAATTCGGATTTTGGAGGGATATGATGATGCTCCAGAATGTGATCACATGACTATATTTTAATTAATGTTGTTTTTTTCTTTTTGTTCAAGAATGAATGCAGATTGTTGTTTATGGAAAAAATAAGACATCCCCTGAAAATAAACACTAAAGCCTTATTTTCGGGGAAATAGGGTAGTGTCTACACTGTTCCACCTTGCCTTTCCAGTATAACAGTACCCATTTAATAGTGGTAAGTGCACAGCAATACCTATGTAGCAGTGCCAATGCTTACAAATTAATGAAAACCACATTATTCACACAATTGTCACAAATGCGAACCGCATTCCTTTCACATCATGCAAATATTGAGACATATTCATTCAAATGCTATAAATCTAATACCCTGTTTCCCTGAAAATAAGACATAGCATGATTTTCCAGAATTTTTTGAAGATGCAAAATGATTTTTTAGGCTTTTTGAGGATGCTTGAAATATAAGCCCTACTCCAAAATTAAGCCCTGCTAACAGTTAATTTAAAAAGTCAATTTAAATAGTGTCCAGGCAGCTATACATGTAAAAAAAGTTAAACCTTTTTGAACAAAAGTTAATATAAGACACTGTCTTATTTTCGGGGAAACTCGGTAGCAACATTGTGTTGATTAGTAAGTCTTATTCAGCTGTCAATAAAATACAGAGACATATCTTAAGGCCTCATGTCCACGGGGAAAATCAGGGCCGCTACGGATTCTCCATGTAGAATCTGCAGCGGGTCCCTCCTGCCCAGCGGACATGAGCGCTGAAAATAACAATAAATCAGAATAAACTCACCTCCCATCCGCTCCGTTTCTTCTCTTCGCGGCGGCGTCATCTTCTCTCGTCGCGGCCGGATCTTCATTCTTCGGCTCGGCGGATGTGCATGATGACGTCGGTGACGTGCCCCGCGCATGCGCCGGGCCGAAGCAAAATGATCCGGCCGCGACTGAGAGAAGATGGCGCGGCGCCGAAGAGAAGAACCGGAGCGTGTGAGTAAACTCTGATTTTTGTGTCCCGCGGATCCGGACGGCTTCCATAGGCGTCAATAGAAGCCTGCGGGAGCCGTCCCCGCGGGAGACCCGCATGAAAATGGAGCATGGTCCAGATTTTTTCATGCTCCATTTTTTTTTAAATCACTTTTATTGACGATCCGCGGGTATTTATCTACCCGCGGGTGGTCAATGCATCCCTATGGGGTGCGGATCCGCGCGCGGGAGAAGAGTTAAAATCCGCTGCGGATTTTAATTCTTATTTTCCCCGTGGACATGAGCCCTTAGAGAATGCTGCAAAAAAGTAGTCCAAACACCACATTATACCCCACATTGTATCATCATGAGCATAAAATACTAGGTCAAGCTCTGAAGCCTAGACCCTCGTAAGGTTTGCAACAACACCAGTATATGTGCTGTATAAATCACTACTAAGGACAAGTATGAAAAGGGGACGAGTATAAACCCAATGGCATGCAAAGATACAGTAGATCCTATACAAAAGAAAGTGCCTATAATAATGGCTGTATTTACAGCTTATGTTTCTGAGTAATTGTAATGATATTGGTCAATGTTTGTCTACTATTACATGCAGTGTCCCTCCGCTGATTGCGGCCAGCACCTAGACTCATCATGATTATTGAACTGACGAGTCTAGGTGCTGGCCACAATGACAGGAGCTCTATCCGCATTTTACAGTCAAGACACGCTGTGTGTAATAGCCCCCTTAGTAGAGGAGAAAATCAACAATCAAACTATTGTTTTTCACTGATTATTAGTTGTTATCTGCCAATGTTATCAGTGGCATGATTGATAAATATAAATTCCATTCATAGTGACATTGACATTAGGAATTGCTGTCAATTAGGCCCGTTTACATGCAACGATTATCATTCAAAAATCGTCCAAACGACGGCTTTTGAGTGCTAGCCGTTGCATGTAAATGAGCGCCCATCGTGCACTCTTCGTTCATCTCTGACTTCAAGTCAGCATAAAAACCTTCGTCCTGATAACAGGGACAGCATGCTGTGTTCTCCGCCGGCAGTGCTGATAGCATTGCATGCAGCTGGCAGCCCGCAGCCGAGCAAAGCAGATGTATTTAGAGAACAGACCACCTGCTGTTCTCTTAATACATGCAAATGAAACAAGTTAGCTACTAATGGAGTAATTAGTCCATTACTAGCTAATGCAAAATGATCGCTCAAAACTGTCCGTTTCTGACTAATTTTGCGTGATCATCTTTGAGCGTAAATGGGACTTTAGGTCCCGTTGTTGAGTGGTGTAGATTGTGCTCCCCAAGGGTCATGTACTCTCCTCTAACCACCTACCTCTCTGCAAACTCTCTTCTTGACCCCTTACAATCTGGTTTTCATTATTTGCATTCTACAGAAACCACAGCTACTCCATACCGATCCTTCTGGAACTCTCTACAGCTTTTAACACCGTAGACCACCCACTCTTCCTCATTATGTTCCTTTCCATGGGCCTGAAGGACTCTGCTCTCTTCTGGTTCTCCTACCTGTCTGACTATTCGTTCAGTTCTATCATTTGTCTGCTTTACCTCTCCTCTTCCTCTTGCTGTGGGGGTTCCCCAGGGTTTGGTCCTAAGCCCCCTCTTGTTTTCCCTCTACACAGCCCCTACTAGACAAACTATGAGCAGATTTGGGTTTGAGTACCATCTCTAAACTGATGACACCCAATTATACACTTTGTTCACACCCACGCTACTACTAAATACCAGCGATTGTCTACTGTCTCTAGCACCATGTCCTTTTCTACCAAAGTTTTTTTTTTGTGTGTCTTGTGTTTTTCTGTTTCAAACATATGAGTTTCTGTGCGAGCGAGCAGTCCGACTAAACTCTTTATTTCAGCAGATAGTTTACATGGTGGATTTAATATTCCGGCTGACCAATAATGTTGCCCACAACTTAATATGTTCTAAATACATGCATGTTCACACTACCGTTACACTTTTTCATTTTCCTGTTCCACAATGGGAGACTAGAGATACCTGGCCGACCTCGTTGATTATTATGGCGTCTGTCCGGCCCTCAAGCATTTTCAGAGATAAAATAGCGCAGCATACAGCGCTATCTTGTTTGCTATTCAGACTATTCCATTTAGACTATTCCATCTAGACTGCCATTTAGACTGTTCCATCTAAATGAACAGATCATCCTTCTTTGACAGAATAGGGCCTAGCACCATAACGGTTCCAGCAGCAGCTGCAAAGGCTTAGAGGGAACGCTGATGACAGACCGTCATCGTCTGGCAAGAGGTCAGCTATGCATGATATTTTTGTCTGACTGTCGCTAATATTTCACTCTATATGGTGCAGTCAGCCATTCCACAAATGATTGGTACATGAAAGAAAGTTCCCAGAGTGGAAGATCAGTACGGCTGGTTTAAATGACTGACAACAGGGACAATGTGCACAGCATAATGCTATGGGTGCTACCAAACTATAGAAAAACAGACAAGGGTGCACATCCACATATTATACATGGATCTATTGCTTCTCAGCATTATTTTAAACAAGAACATGAGGGTCTTGGTTACATTTTGATCAAGTTGCGTAAGCCCACTAGCCATGTTAGAGCAACATCTTTTAGTGGTTCCCTACCCTACTGGGCACAGTACCACATGGCGACTAGTGTTGCTGATCTTAATCGGCTGCATAGGACTGCGTTTGTTAACGCAATGCTATGCAGGCTTCCAGCGGCGGAAATCCTGTGGGAAATCCCGCCGCGGAATTTCCGCCCGTCTGCAGGCGGCCTTAGCCTGAACTAATTTTTTGCAAAGTTTGCTGGAAAATCAAATTCTCCATAATGGCTGCTGCAGAGGTCAGCATGCAGCCAATCATTAGCCAGGGTGCCTTGCTAATGTCACCAAAGTGACAACCATCTTGCATATGGACAGCAGTTTATTTGGACGCCTGCATCACATGACCTAGCCATATATAATATAGACGCAGTGTAACCAGTGGCCATTTTACAGTTGAGCGCAGGACAGAGAAGCCGCATCACTTTTTATGTCTATATGACATAAAACACAGTTGCTCAACAACAACACTGTTGTCAGTCGCCATGGCTCTGGGTTGTGGGTACTTTAATGTAAAGCACAGTGGGGGAAAAGTAGGCAGGACTGTGATATAGGCCCCCTGCATACGGGCAGAAATTAAGCGGCGGGATTTCCCGCAGAATTTCTACCCGCGCCTGCTGCCATAGGATTGCATTAGATAATGCAATCCTATGCACACAGCCACGATTTGTCCGCGTGAAAACACGCACAGGAAAAAAATCGCGGCATGTCCTATTTCTGAGGTCTGCACAGAAACTTCAGTAGTGACGGGCCGGCTCCGCTCAGCGCATGCACTGGCTGGGCGGCAGCCGGCACACAGCGCAGAGCGGAGATGCTGTGAGCGGGTGAGCCGTAGGTCTCTGCAGGGGCATGGATCTGCATCCCGCTGCGAGAATTCCATCTCCCTTACTTGCATATTACCCAGAGGAGCGTGCGTGGCCATTTGAGTCTCCTCACTTAGTTTATAGTATATAGTTGCTCTCCCTAAGGAGAAAAGAGTGTTTCTGACCCCCGCTGCGAGAATTCTTACAGCGGGATCCGATCTGGGCATCTGCAGGCAGCCATAGACAGATACCTTGGGAATGAGGGGGTGGAGGGGTCGGGACACATAGGGAGCATAACAATTTTGAAGGACACAGGGGGGCAACACCAATTTTAAGGGTCACATGAGGGAGAGCAGTAATTTGGAAAGGCAGTATAATTTTGAGCCACGAAAGAGGCATTGACACAGAGAGTGTAGTATAACTTTGTGGGGGCATGGAGGGTGATACCAAGATATGGGGTACTGGGGGGTAGTTGCAGGATGGAAAGAGTGTGCATGTGTGCATAAATAAGTTGGGGTTGGAATTAGGCTTCATGTCCACGGGAAGGTCGGATTCCATATGGTGGAAGTCCATAGCAGAATCCCTCTCTGTCCACTGCAAGAGGACATTACTTACCTGTCCGGATCCCCTGCGTGGCTGTGGGGGTCTTCCATCTTCTGCCCTGTGGATGTGGGAAGACATCTGCAGTGGAGTTTTTTTTTTTTTTTTTAAATCTCCTGCTGTCCCGCGGGATCCGTGGCACCTCTACAGTGTCAACTGGGGGTGTGCTGCGGATCGAACAGCTTCCATTGACTTCAGTGAAAGCAGTTCCTACGGGATCCGGAACAAAATAGAGCGTGCTGTGATTTGTTTTCTGGACGCAAAACAAATCTGCATGCTTTAATTAAGCTGCGGACACCCATGTCTCCCCATGAGCAGCTTGAACTGCGGATTCCGCAATTCAAACCTGCCCGTGGACACGAGGCCTAAGTATTCATCGTGGTCTGGACCAGATAGAGGTTAAAAACGAAAATGGACACCACCAGTCAGGGATGATGTCACCTGTGATCCCTGGAGGTACCTGAACTGTAATCCCTATCACAGTGTAGAATTAGTAGCTATTATTTAGTCACTGCCTTATTTAGAGGGAGCTAGAGCTGATCTGCTGTACCTAAGTCCGAAATGTGAAAAATATACTGTGTCCAATATATGTATTTTTTGATGGGATGCCTCTTGACTATTCGCCTCAGTCAACAGATGAGCCATGTCCTCATGTCAGTGACGGGCTGTGTAGCTTGGCAGCCGTGGCCCCAGTGACTCCAAAGATGTATTTATTTTGTTTATACTCACCCTTACTCCTATGTATGGACTCTCTCTAGATTTGACTCCGAAATCTGTGAATGTGTCAAGTGGGCAGTCCCCACTGCTCACTGTTAATAGGTGATGTGACAGTAGTAAGATGACCTGTGTTACACTTATTATTGAGTTCAGTTATTCAGTATACTTGTTATACAGTTTAGCCCAAAGTGCATGAAAGTGGCGTATACTTGAGCGTTTCCTGAAGACTATATTTAGTCATTGTATCAGCCTTTCTTAAGCCCCATTTACACGGGACGATTATCGTTCAAAATTCGCTTTTGAGCGATAATCAGTGTATGTAAATGCTACCATTGTTCGCTGAGTGCTGCCTGTGATTGGCTGAGCGCTCAGCCAATCAGATACAGCCCTTTCAGCAGGCGGGAATTTTAAATCTCTGCCTGCTGAAAGAAATTGAGAGCAATTCAGGCAGAAGACACAGCTGGACGAGCCTGAGCGCCGGAAGCTGCGGATAGGTGAGTATATATGTTTTTATTTTTAACACATTTTAGGGATGATTTTAAAGCCCTTCCCCAAAAATCACTGCAGGGCTTGCCGGCAGCCCATTGCTTTCAATTGGGCTGCAGAAGTGCCGCTCCCATTGAAAGAAATGGGAGAACATCGCGATCCTCTGTCACAGCTGTGACAGCTGCTGTTCTCATCTAATTAAGGCCGCCTGCAGACGAGCGGGTCGGATCCGGCAGCGAGAATTCTCGCCGCGGGACCCGACCCGAGAGCCTGCAGGGACGAGCGCGTACTCACCTGCGCCTGGCGGCCCCGGCTCTTTCATGTGCCGGCTGCCGCGCAGCCGGCGCATGCGCAGACCGGAGCCGGCGGCCGGGTGAGTGCGAGCCCTGCACAAAAATAGGACATGCTGCGGTTTGTTTGCCGCGTGAGATTTCGCACGGCCAAACCGCGGCCTTCTGCTTAGGAGTGCGTATTGTAATCCACTCCTATGCAGACTTTTTAGTGGCGGAAATACCGCCGCGGGATTTCCGCCCGTTTGCAGGCGGCCTAAGGCTGTCTGCTAACTGCAGAGCCGGATTCAACATGCAGAATCCCACAGCGCAATCCAGCAGCAGCGGCATCCGCATGTACTTGTCACTTTTTTCGTCCGAATGTGAGCCCGACCGGCAACTCTGCATACCTGCTTATTCTGTACTGCGGATGACCACGGACGCTCGCCATCGGTCATGCGCAGAACAGATTTGTTTAATATTTGTTTTTCCCGTGCCGTTTATAGGTGATGACGTGGGTACCCACAGTCTATACGCAATGTTAATTGAGGATGGGCTGCGGGTCGGACAGACTTCAATGAAGGCCGTCCGCACGGAGACTGCGGCACAATAAAGCATGCTGCGATTTTTCCTCCGCTCGTGGAATACGCAATTAGTTTCCACGAATGTGAAGGAAAAAGCGATTTTACATACCTTTCAATGCGTGCGATTTGATGCGGCACCTCCGTGCGGGCACCAACCGCGGATTTCGCAGTATAAATCCGGTCGTGAGAAGCTGGACTAAATGAGGCCATTCTCATACATGCGTCCAGAAAATGCCGCTGGTAATCGCTGCATCTTTACCGCATGTCACAGCGTTTCACAGCACTTTTTAAAGCACCCAATCATTGTGATGGGTGATGAGGTGCGCTGTAACACGCAAATATAGGACAGCGCTCAAGCGGATGTCTGCGAAGCCCCACTGAAGTCAATGGCAGCGTTGTACCACGGTTAGACAGCGCTCATAAATCGCGACGTTGTTCGAGCGCATGTCTGTGAGGCCCCATTAAAATGAACGAAAGCGTTGTACCGTGATTATTGTGGCGCTCCGGATGCTGCGCTAATTGCAGTAAAAAGGGGCGTGTCTGAGAATGGCCTTACTGTGATGAAGTGCGTTAACTGGCGCTAAAAAAGAGCAGACAGCGCTCAAAAATTGCCATGTTGGAAACGCCTCATTCGAGCGCAGGTCTGCGAAGCCGCATTGAAATAAATGGTGGCGTTGTACCGCAGTTAGCTAATAATCAGGCTGTAAGTGCAGCAGCAGGAAAGAGACTGGTACCAAGAATGTACTGTGCGGCATGAGGGTCAGGGCCTCCCTGGGGGTCCCTGATCCACCGGGAACATCTCCCACCAACCCCGCAGTTGGGGGCTCCCTTCTCACTGCGGCGATCTACAAGTCCATCAGTGCCGTCTCTACTGCTGAGCCAGCAACGGACAGAAGTCATCACATGTCTTACTACAGCTGAAGCCTGAACACTGAATGAAGCAGATTAGAATGTAGCCTAGTATGATATAGTTATACCTCAGCGGCTCGTTGGTCTAGGGGTATGATTCTCGCTTTGGGTGCGAGAGGTCCCGGGTTCAAATCCCGGACGAGCCCCTTTTTACCTAATATCTCTTTTCATGTTGTTAGTTAAAATTTTCAAGTTAGTTAAATCTACAAATGAATAATAAGTATTATTAATGATATTTTACCTTATTAATGACACTAGAACTACAGTTTTTTCATATATCGCTCTCTGCACTCACATCAGGCAATTCTGAGCTGATTCATTTCTTACTCTTATTTCTATACGGTCGCAGTTCAATTTTTCTGGTATAGTCCTTCTCAGCATGAAAACGGTATAAGGCTGCCTGTCCACAGGCGTTGCGGTATCTGACAGATAGGCTGACTGCGGAGAATCGCGGTAAATTCGCATCACCCTGCGAATTGCTGCCCGCAAGCGGAGAATCGCAATGATTCTCCGCTCGTGGACAGGGGGGAAGCACTCTCCATAGCAACGCTATGGAGAGCTTTCACTGCGTTCCCCGCGGCCGGATTATCGCTGCGGGGAACGCAATTCAAACCCACCCGTGGACAGGCAGCCAAAGAGTAAGTGGTTAATCTGTTTTCATTCATTCTGGGGGTGAATGCACCTGGGTGGATTTGTATTGCGGAATCTGGAGCAGGCGACTGCCTCAGGATTCCGCAATGCGAATACTGCCTAAAAGTTTTTTCCTCCGCACAAGTGGAAATCAATTTGCGATTTTCTGCTTGCGGAGGAAAAATCGCGGCATGCTATATCTCGGTGCGGATTCCGCACGGATGGCTTCCATTGAAGTCAGTGGAAGCTGTCAGACCCACAGCCCTTCCGCAATGACATTGTGGAAAGGTCACGGATTCCGCGTCATCGCCTGCGAAAATCAGGAGTTTAAAAAACAAATCCTGTATTGTGCATGTTCGACGGCTCGCTGTTCGGACCATCTGCAGTACTGAAAGAATGACAGGTACACAGAGATTCTGGCCGGGTTTCCACATGCGGAATCTGACCCGGTCGTGTGGAGCTGTTTCCCATCACTTTCCAATCACGGCTTAAACAGATGAGCGCATGCGCAAATACACTCACCATTACGGAGCGTATTTGCGCATGAACAAGCCAAATTTCTTTTTCTACTGTTTAAATTGTGCACTATTGCGCGTGGTAAAAAAAAAAGGATAGGTTCTACCCTATCTTTTCTCACACGTAGTATTGGCGCATGTCAAAATGAAACCATAGAAATCAACGGTTTCATGTTGTCCAATTTTGCGGGTGTGATTTTCACGCCCGCAACACGGAATGAAAGCCCTCAGGCTGTATTTACATGGGCTCACTTTTTGCATATACCTTTGTGCCTCCTGCAGCTCACAGCCAAGCGGCCAGAAGCAGAGAAAGCAGTGAAGGGGATGCAGCACTAAATTATATCCTTTATACTCAGGATTGAGGGGCCGAAATGTTGAAACCCTTCTAGTGATATGCTATCACTTTATAAGACGCCAGTATCGTACTTTGGCATTCTATGAATCTTTTCAACTAGTAAATCGAACTACGTACAGTAGCAATTGGGCTTTATGGCCCAATAGGTATATATATATATACGTTCAGAGGCGTAACTTGAAGATTTGGGACCCGAATACAAAACCTGTAACAGGGCCCCCAACTATAATGCTTTCTCCATAGTACTGGGCTCCCTATATGGAGAAGAGAGGCCTTATGGGCCCCCTAAAACTCCTGGGCCCGAGAGCAACCGCATCCTCTATAGTTACACCCCTGTATGCATATGTTCAATGATCTCAACAAAATCACTGAAGCAGGACGAACACCAGATGATAAGTTCAAACTAGTCACTGTAGGGTTCGAGAAGAAGATCACCGAGGGAACCACTAAATAATATAATATAAAATATAACCTTTATTTACGAAAATTAAAATATTTTATGCAAAGGGCGTGATTGCTGCTCAGTTATACACAGCCGGTCAGGCTGTTCACATCTCTATCCGTTCGAGATTAGCTATAATTACTGCACAGTCTTTCATCCATGACTGTTGCAGTATTAGGCTGACTTATAGATGCAATCATTCCATCTAGATTGCAACTAAGATTACCATCCTTACTATTAGCTAAGTGTGCTGCACGGTCTTATATCTATGACTGCGCAGCACTTAGCAATTTTTTGATGCAATCTCCTTAGTTTGGCTTGCATCAATCTATACCATCCTGATGATACAGCTCTATGATTGAGCTGTTGAAACGCGTAGATGGTTCTATGTTGACTCTATTGGAGATGATGGTTCTATGTTGACTCTATTGGAGATGGTCTCATTTGATTCAGTAATCAGGAGTGAGTCTTTCTAGAGACCTCTTACTGTTCGTTCATCTCTGTGCTATCAAGTGAATTAATAGACTAAGCATCAGGCATGCATGCGCATTAAATCAGTCTTGCCCTAGATGCTAGTTCTATTTGAGCTATCCAAACGGATTTTAGTAAAAGATCGGTTGTTAGGCGATTGTTGGACTATTTACTAGTCCGGCCTTTCATACCAGATCATTGAGTACTTTATAACCTATGAACAGCTACACGGCTTTATTTTTCGCCGTCACTGTTAGAAGTACTTAATGCTTATTCAATATAATTTAAATAGGAATAAGCACGCTCTGGCAGCTTGGTGTATTGCTGTTAGTAGTACATCTTATCTAACAGGTATACACCATATTTACTGATACTTAGGACAGTGGTTACATATCCTTCTACCATGCAACGAGTTTGATGCATACCATTCAATGGTGGAACTTCTGCATGTCATAACCATTATATGAGCATGCATAGTTCCGTCACTGTTCTATCATCAGGGGTGTAGCTCCTGTCTCTATTTTACTACCACCTAGGGTCGTGGGTTGACAGTGACAAGAGTTCAAATATCCCCAAAGTAACAACTCTGTGGTAGCTTACCCCTATAGTTTGTGGATTATTTGAGCATTTAGCATCAAATTATCTTGTGATCATAGTATCAATATCACAGATATACCAGATCAACCTCAAACTATTGGATGAGATATAACAAACTACTGGATGTATAGTGGACGTTGTTACACGGTTGACACACGGTTAGACGGCATCTACTGTGTGGGGTATCTTCGCCGTGCTAAACACTACATCACATGGTAACCACAGTATCACATAAGTCCTGGGTATCAAACGTACGGTACGGTGCCATTTGGTCGTGACAGGCACGATATATATCTTAGATTTATCACGCCCTTTGCATAAAATATTTTAATTTTCGTAAATAAAGGTTATATTTTATATTATATTATTTAGTGGTTCCCTCGGTGATCTACTTTTGGTTCCTTAGGGAACTTTTCTGTCTCGGTGACAGGGTTCGAGAAGAAAACTAAAATATAACTTTTAATAAATAATATATTAAAAAGGAACTTGAATCTCAAGTTTCCGAAGGACACACAAAAAACATAAACTAATTGCTTCTTCAGTAGGTAATCCCCACAGAGCGAGTATAATGAGGGATACCGTTTACCTGAAGAGCAAAAAGAGGCTCATATTAAGTAAAAGACCTTCTTGCGGCTTGGACGATTGTCAGAGGCTACCCTGTGATGGATATAGTGTAGCCACAGTCGTTTACTGAAAGGGTCAACCCCACTAATAGATTCAAAGATAGTCTGAGGTTTCCTTGGTCTTTCCGTTTGGTCTCTGAAAATATGTGCTAGTGAGGTGAAACCTTTTACTTCCCAGGCACACTTGTGATCAAAATTTCCAATAGTAGACCAAGTTCCTTTTTAATATAATATTTATTAAAAGTTATATTTTAGTTCTTTTCTCGAACCCTACAGTGACTAGTATGTTCAATGATCTGGTTCAGGACTGATTCAATCTGTATCCTAGTTTTGGGGTTCTATAGTGGACCGAGATAGTTTGATCTACTACGTTTGTTGTTCTGATCCTCTCTCTTATTGTCCCTGAGAGGGTTCAGTGGTTCAACTGAAATGACCCCACTATAGGGACCCCTAATTTGTTGTGTGTTAATTTAAAGCCCTGGTTTTTATATAGTAGATTAATAAAAGTTACATTTGAGGGTTCTGTTTCTGTAAACGACTTTGTCTACAAGCACTAGACCCCTCTGCCCCAGCGATTATGCTGGTATGACCTGGGTACCTCCTGTATATAATTATATATGTACAGCTGGTATAAGTTATATATCCTGTATATAGTGATATGGACCATACTAGTATAACCTGGGTATCTCCTATATATAATTATATATGTACAGCTAGCATAAGTTATACATCTACCTGATATACATAAAAAGCTGCATGCAGTTAAAAAAAATGCATGTATTGTTTAAATAAGTGTATGCACTTTCTTAAAAACGCATGTGGTTTTTGAATACTGTATTTTTTCATGCGTTTTTTAATTGTGGTTCAAAAATGCAATAAAAAACATGGACACAGCCTAAGGGGCCACAAACAAATTTTCCTATAGTCCAGGAAATGAGCCATGTTTGGAAAGCTGTATGCAGCGCAATTTAGGAATAGGTAAAGGTAGAGATGGGGGGGTCTAGAAATGAACCTTTGCACCTGGGCCCCTGAGCATTTAGCTATGCCCCTGGTGGATATGCTTTATTTTCTGGCCTCTGCTGTGTGGCCCTTGTCTTAAGGGGTGCACGTAGCTTTTATGCCGCCTGAAGTGATCAGTGAAATAGCACCTACATCATGGGTCACATCATAGAAAAGAAAAAAAGTAAATATGCTTTTATGGTATGTTCACACGGGGTGTACATGCTGTGCATTTTCCACTACAGGTTTTGAATGCAGAAAATATGCAGTGTATTACCGAAGCAGCAGACCCGATGGTCTTCTGGCCTCCTGGCTTCCAGTTATGCTCTGTTGCATAGACACATGACCAATGCAGCCATTCATGGGCTGCAGCAATCAGTTGAGCTGGCATGTTGAAAAGCTAGCAGATGGACGAGGGAGCAGGCAAGTAGGCAGAAGATGCAGAAGGTATGTATTTTATTTGGTCCTGGCCTGAATTGGCTGCCGCTCCAGTCTTCAGAGATCTGCCACTGTGTGTGGAAAGGACCTGTGCATTCATGGACATGTAACCATGATGTAGCTGCATGTCCTTCCCATCCCACTTTAATAGGTTGTGCCAGCTGCTGGGGAGAGCAGGAGGGTGGCCCACTGCGGACACCGTACCATCTGGCATTTTTCAGGAATTGTTAGATGAGCAGTCCAGCTCCGCTCATACCTTAAACAACTACCTGTACCATCTACTGCGTTCAGGAAAAAATCTGTGCTGCGCATGTCTGACGACTCGCCGTCCAAACTATCCACAGTACAGAAAAGAAGAAGAATGAGAGGTACGTGTTGATGCCAGGCGGGCACTGGGTCAGATTCCGCTGCGGGCTCCCGCATGCGTAATCTGACCCGCTCGTGTGCATGCAGCCTTAAGGCCCATTTATTCGCAAAGATAATCATTCAAAAGATAGCTTTTGAATGATTGTTTTGCATAAACTGCTAATGGACACTAATATCCAATAGAAG
Organism: Eleutherodactylus coqui; assembly: GCF_035609145.1. Taxonomy (NCBI): domain Eukaryota; kingdom Metazoa; phylum Chordata; class Amphibia; order Anura; family Eleutherodactylidae; genus Eleutherodactylus; species Eleutherodactylus coqui. The sequence goes on from NC_089841.1 coordinate 172,051,760, forward strand.
CTTATCACCTTCATTTGCATGTAAATGAGCCTTCAGAGCTGTATGCAGAGAACAGCAAATGGTCTGTTTTCTGCATTCAGCTCCTTTGTTCTGCCGCGGGGCTGCAAGCTGAATACAATGTAAGCAGCAGCTCCTGGCTGAAGGATGGATTTTATGCTCACCTAAAAATCATTGTTCAGCCGAAAAGTGAAAAATGGGAGCATTTACACACAACGATTATCGCTCATGCGATGGCTTTTGAGTGAATTTTGAGTGATAATCATTGCGTGTAAATGGGCCTTTAGTTAGATGTTTTTTGTACCATGGACATCCACCATTGAAATAAGCAGCATGCATATGGAAAAACGCAGAGGATGAGCACTATTGATTAACAATTATGTTAAGCCATGTGCAGATCCGTGATAGTGCAAACTGCAGCCCCTCAGCAAACGTCCAAAGTTCAGTCTCAGATTTCGGCCACAGACAATACATGCTGTATTTTATTCTACCGTGTGCACAAAGAGACATAATACAACTAATAACCGCATTTCACCTTTTGATGTGTGAAGAGCTTCTAGTTCTGAAGAGTTTCTGGGAAACACATATGACTATTCTGCTATCACCTATGTCTCAGTGATAAACCACAAACCAGACCAAAGTGTAATTTCTAAGAAGGCAGGTTGTTCCGTCCATATATGGTCAATAGTAGACCATCATATTCACTATATATATATATGTACATAAGCTGAACCATTCCTCTCCGCGTTCTTAAAGTGATAATGGCTCTACTAATATTGCTACATTTGGCCGTCTTGATACTTTTTGGATGTGCAGGTTAGTACTTATTGTTTCTATGTAATCAATCTTATTCTTCACAAGCTTAATACATGATGCATTAGTAGATAAGGAGGGGTGTTTGATTTTTTGCATTGTTCTTTTAAGGGTATTCATTGTATCTTAGCAGTGATTTATATGCATCCCCATATTATGTACTTGAGTTCTAAGGGAACTAGAGGGTTACATATCCAGAAAAACCTTTGTGTCCGATTAGTATCTCACAGCTGCAGAGAGAACCTTTATTCTGTAAGAAGTTTTCACTGGGAAGTTCCCTCAAAACATAACTTTTATTTCACAAACATATAAAATAATGGGCTAATAATGCCAAGTGAAGAGCACTGAAAAAAGCTGTTTCTCAGCAAATAATAGGTCGGTCCTGACCATGTATGGTTTGGTATCTTTAGGGCTTATTCACACAAGCGCATATTGGCCGGCATTTTCACGGCCAGATGATATACGCTACCATCTGATACACGGGCTCGGCGTATATGCTATCAGGAGTGGCTCACCACATGAAACACAGTGGACATAGCTCCCCTATTGGAGCGCCTCTTTGGGAAATATGGCCGAAATATTAAATCACGTATTTGTAACTGTCAGACCCGTAAACCGCCATCCAGTCTGTGACAAATTGGTCATAGTGGTTGTGTCCGTGACAGGTGATTTTATACAAGCCAACTAACAGCGAAAAAATTGCTGAAATGAGTGATTTTTAAGCAGTAGTTGTCCAGCGAAAATGCAAGACCCAATAGGGTGTAGAGAGAGAAATTGCTCGTTAGAAGCTAGCTGGTTCTTTACAGTTCAGTGAAACTAAGTACGTACGGTAGTCAGTGAGATCTGGCTCAGTGTAAACAGGCAGTCGCTCACCTCTGATCTGCCTGTTCATAGTGAATGGAGGTGGGTGGCTGGTAGAGATCTCCGGCGCATTCCTCCTCCTCAATTCTCTGAACGACTATTGCTCCTGTGTGAAAGCAAAGGAGAGATATGCTTCCCATAGAAAAGTACACTAAGGGTGGCTTTACACGAGCGTATACTTTGGTGCAACATATTTGCGCTATGAACAAGGTAGGTTTGCGCACTGATCGTCTATATTTTACTGTACTTTTTGCGCTGTATGCAGGGCATTTTTTTGTGCCCTGATTTAAGGCTATTTAGCCTAATGAGGTGCAGATGTGTTCTTTTTTTTCACAAAATTTCTCGCAGGAAGACAGGACACTGCGATTTTTTTTCCTGCATAGCATCGCAGGAAAACATTGCTAATGTGAATGAACCCATACAAAGGAATGGATTTCATATCTGTGCAAGACTACTACACTAGTACATAATACTTTGTTGTCTCATCCAGAAGCAGGGGATATTATTAATGGGCGCCCCGTGAAGCCGCACTCCAAGCCTTATATGGCATTTGTGTATTCAGGAGATAAGAATGTTAGATGTGGAGGAATCCTGATAAGAGAAGACTATGTTTTAACAGCAGCTCACTGTCCAAAAAAGTAAGTATACTGTAAAAATGTCAGATACGAATGTACAATGAACAGTAGTGTTGCTCGCCATGAGCAGCCGGGCGATACAATTAGGCTGATTTTTGATAAATTGGATCATCCTGATCCGATTTTTAACAAAAATCACCAAAGCAGAAAGGACAGGTACCTTGGTTTGAATCTGACCTTGATGGGGCATTGAGCCCGGTACCCTACCACTGTAGGACATCAGTGCTGACCACTGGCCTGCTGCTGCTACTGAAACCACCTCCACTGTTCAAAAAGGTCAAACTAAGAAACCTGATTTTTACTCCTATTGATTTTAATGGAAATCAGAATTGGGGACCCCGATTCACAATTATTTTTTTAAATCAGGGTAGTCACTCCCATCCGATTATTTAAATAATCGCTTAACAGTAATGAACAGTCTCACTGAGAAACATATACATAGCATATACAGCAATAGTCTGGTTATTCTATCCAAATCATCCTTGATTTCAAAGACAGAGATCGCGTGAACGGGCAGTTTTTCACGCGAAGAAGACCCGAGCTTCATGCACGTGAAAATCGCCCATTCACTAGAGCAGCGTGTTGCTTAAAAAAAGGTCGCTATCCCCTGTCACGGCTGTAACAGCTGCGGCAGGGGATTCCATCAGCCCCGCAGGGATGCAAAGCTGTCTAATCCAGGGGTTCCCATATGCTCCCAATGGGGCTGGCAGCAGCGCCGGCCACATTGAAAACAGTAGGAGAACATTGCGATCCCCTGCTGTGGCTGTGACAGCTGCGGCAGGGATGAAGGGAACAACTGCAGGGATGCAAGGCTGTTCCATGTGAAAACGCCTCGCATCCAGGGATTTTTAGAAGGATGGCGCGAGCAATATGGGGGTGGGAATCATGGCCCTATATCACTCTCGCCAGTGTGAACGAGCTCAGAGAGATGAAGCCTGTAGGGCTTCAGGGTTTTCCCATAGCAGGGGGCGTGGCTATATGGCTTCTCACAGGGATTATGCACAGCAAAGAGAGGGGCGGGGCTAGAGGGCGGAAGCCCTGTAACACCAATCTCCTCTCTCTACACAATAGGAGTCAATGGAAACTCCTGCACACCGTGCACCAAAGATAGGTCAGGTCTAGAGATGAACGAACGTACTCGTTAAGGGCGATTTTGCAATCGAGCATCGCTATTTTCCAGTACCTGGCTACTCGGGTGAAAAGATTCGGGGGGCGCCGGGAGTGAGCGGGGGGTTGCAGATGGGAGTGGGGGGGGGGGGGAGAGCTCCCCCCGTTCCCCACTGCTACCCCCTGCTCCACCACGCCGCCCCCCCGAATCTTTTCACCCGAGTAGCCAGGTACTCGAAAATAGTGATGCTCGATTGCGAAATCGCCCTTAACGAGTTACTTCGCTCATCTCTAGTCAGGTCCTATCTTTTCTCGCAGCACGGCCCTTAGATGCGAGCATTGTACCCACGCATGTCCTATAATTTCAAGGTGCAAGTTTTTGGGGAGTCTAAAATTCCTTCATCTGGACGCTTCTACAAAAAAACATTGGTTCCATTAGAAGCGATTTTTTTTTCACGTGCCTATTATGCGTGAAAACAACGCCCATGTGATTGAGGCCTTAGGCCTGATTCAGACGAGAGAGCATGATATAACACTTGCCAATGTGTGTTTTTCACAGCGATGCAAAAAAAATGCATCACAATACTTCTGTGAAATTGAGATCCTCACGCATGTGTTTCATGCACTCGCATGCACATCACACGCCATGCAATAGCTGCGGGGGAAAAAATTAGCTTGTCTGAATGAATCCTTACTGCTTTTTTTTTTATTGCATTGTGATTTTTTCAAAATCGCAGCTTGTCATTTTTTTCTGGTATTTTCTCATAGAAAAACCACCAAAGACAAAATACATGCATGACAATAAAATGCCACCACAAAATGTCTGTAAAGAATGCGGGCATCAAATAATGCATGCAAAATTATCAACCTTTTTTTTTTAAATGCCAGAAGAAATCCTTAGGGTGTGTACAGCACGGCGCTTTTCAAAAATTCTGCATCACACTAGAGTTTGAACGCTTTATTACGTTTGAAGCAAATTTAAGTTAGGAAAATCTACACTTGTCAACAATATTATATACAGTTTTTATCAAAATTTAGGGAGAATAAAAAATCATGAAAAAATGTAATTTACTATAACTGATCAATATTACAATGAAAAACATTGGCACATGTTAAAAATTGCCAAGATACAGTAAAAGTAAACTACGAAGTACAATCCAAAAACATTGATAATCCATTATCATCAGTATCCTTTGTTCTTGATCACCAGTCTGCATCTTTCAGGCATGGAGTGCACGGGCTCTTATGGCAGTTCAACTGAAACCACGTGATGCCAGGCATTGCTTTCAGTCAGTTCCCTACTGATAGTGGCATGCCTTTTGGATATTTCGGTGGGCACTTTTTGCCATAAGTTCTCAACTGGATTTATATTCAGTGACTTGGCTGGCCAATCCACTTGCTGAATACTCTTCTTCTGGAACCACTGACTCAAGAGCATTGACTGATGGCAGGGAGAATTATCATCCCGAGGGCTGAAATCTCCATCGGAAAACAAATCTTGGGCACTTAATCACATTTGTTTCTTTAGTACTTTGCAGCATTTTAGGCCAGTCATCATTCCTTCAACGATGTGTAGTCTGCCAACACCTTTTGTAGCCATACATGAGCGAACCATTGCTGACAAAGGGTGCTTAATTGTAGGGACTGTTGAAGATCTAGAATTTGCCCCATTTGTGAAGGTTGACTCATCACTCATGCCAAAATTGCAGATTCTAGAAAACAAAATGAATATGATGATGTACAGAAAAAAATTGTGTGGTACAAAGTTAGGCCTCATGTCCACGGGCGGGAGCCCACAGCGGAATCCCACCCTGCCTGTGGCAAGAGGACATTGCTTACACATCCTGATCCTCTGCATGGCTGTGCGGGTCTTTCATCTTCTCCACTGCACATGCACGGTGGAGTTTTTTGGTTTTTTTTAAATCTCCCGATTTCCTGCGGATATGCGGCCTATCTGCAGTGTCAGCTGCGGGTATGCCGTGGATCCGACTGCTTCCATTGACTTCAATGGAAGCCGTCCGTGCGGGACCCATAGCAAAATGGATCATGCAGCGATTTGTTTTCCGGACCAAAAGGTCCGCAAATCAAATCTGCATGCTTAAATTAAGCTGCAGGTGCCCATGATTGTCTATGGGCAGCTTGAACTCCAGATCGTTCGAGAGGGTGCCCCGCACAGATTCCGCAATTCAATTCCGCTCGTGGACATTGGGCCTTAGCAGAAGAATCTACGTGTTGGTTAATACTTTTGTGTAAAAAAGACTAAAGTATTATTGGAGTGCTCCTAGGAGCCAATAAAGGCAGCCCTCCTACAATACTTTTATCTTTTTTACACAACGCATTGATATTTCACTTGTAATGATTGTCGTGGTGTTTTGCTGTGGTTTGTACAGAACAGTCATCCTGGGCGCACATGATGTTACGCTTCAAGAAAGATCCATGCAATATAGAAATGTCTGTAATGCCATTCCCCACCCAGATTACGAGGCACCAATCATGCATGACATCATGTTACTAAAGGTATGTACATTTACATTCTAAGTATCAAGGTGACACATCCTGCTAGTTTGGGATTGTAATTAACCCTTTGCAATCCAATTTTGGATTCAGGGTTTCCTAGGGGGCTTTCTCTTTCTGCCATTATGCAATTGTGCCATCTGCTGGCTAGAGCCAGTACTGCGGTATGGGACATGCTGGAGAGGCCCCCGATAACATAGCATTAGAGCTGTACAGCCTTCAATCAGAATGTCTTCAGGCGTCAGACAGTGGATTGGAAAGGGTTAAAGAATTTCTGTGGCTTGTAATCAATAAAGACAATTTCCATGCAAAACATAAGTGTCCATATAGTAGTAAATCAGAAGCAAAAACAAAATATTGTACTTAACCCCTTCACTCTGCAGCCATTTCTTCAGGTTCACTTTTTCCATCCCCACTTTCAAAAATCATAACTTTTTAATTTTTGTGTGACATAGCTACATTAGGGATTACTTTTTCTGCAACGATTAATATATTTTAAAGGTGCCATATAATGTGTTGAAAGGTTTTAGAAATTTCGAAGTGGGGAGAAATGAAAAAAATAACACAATTGCGCCATTTTTGGCAGATTTATTTTTTACCGTATCCACAGTGCACTAAAGATGAGGATTCTGATGAACCCAAATTTGTATTTTTTGCTGTAATATTTTATTTTGCTTTTTGTAAGGCAGTGTATAGTTTTTATTGGTAGCATTTTGGGGTACACATAACTTTTTGATTGCTTTTTATTACATTTTTTCTTGGATCTGGAGTGAGGAAAAAAAAGTGCAATTCTTGTATTGCAGTGATACCATTTTTTTATTTTTTCATGTGACAAATGGGAAAAGCCATTTTTAAACTTTTAATATTTCTTTGATTTTTTTCTATTAATTAGTAATGTTTATTTAAATTTTTTAAACATTTTATCTTAGTCCCCACAGGAGATATAGTGCAGAGGGGCGGAGAGGAGGCAGAGAGGGGGGCGGGAGCTCAGTTCCTGCTCCTGGCTCTTCCATCCCCCCCCCCTTTTCCCCGCAGATGAGGACGACATATATCGGCCTGGCGTGAAAACCGAGCCGATATACGTTCGTGGGAATGCAGCCTAAAACAGAATATTTAGTGGGAAAATCCGCAGCACTTAATAGAAGACTTGCAATCAATATTCACCGACTGATTATATGGATTTGTCTCTAGAGATCTGTGTAACTTTTTAAATATGCTTTTATCATGTGTGTTTTTTAGGTGGATTTTAGAAACGTCTTTATGATAACATGTTAGCGCTTATTGATTTGTTTTGCTTTTATGATTGATTGGTTGTAGCATATATATGGTTTCCTGTGACTATTTTTTTTTCCATTTTTAATTTTTTTCCCCCCCTTTCTTATTTTTTAGGATCGCGGAGTTCTACCATTGCTTTCAATGGGGCTGCGCTGTGAGATCTCGCAGCTAGATAGGACATGTTGTTATTTGTTTCCTGAATAGCATCGCGGTGCCATGCAGGAAAACATCCCCCATGTGTATGACCCCATTCACAAGAATGGGGTTCATATTTGTGCGTCTCGCATTGCAGAAATCTCACGCGATTTTCTTGCCATGTCTGAAGGCATCCTAATGCAATAATAAAGATCATATGAACTGAAATGTCCTATTTAATGCTTTGGCTGTAATGCTAACCTACTAACCATGTTCATCAAGTTCTGGGGGTGCTTTTCATGGGCTGAATAAACGTCTGAACTATCAGCGTATTGTTCAAGTCCTGGATGCAAATGCTGGATAATATATTCTCAGTATTGATGGCAAGTATTCTGTTTAGTGCTGTACTTTTTTTTTAACTTGGATTTAAAGACTTTTTGGGTATTTCACATGCACTGAATTTTTGTTATACAGTGCTGAACATGAAAGTGATTAAACAACATTTATGGTTCAAACTTTGCGGGGATACTTCAATCTTATAAGGTGATAGCATATTGCTAGGATATACTATTGTTTTAGGATTAGTGGGGTCCAACCTCTGAGTCCTGAAAATGCAGTGGATATAGTGCTGGTGTAGCTCTGTATCCCCTTCATGGTTTTCCCCTACACAGTGGCTCCCTGGTCACCCACTGTGCACAGAACTGTAACCCGCCCCATCGCAGGGAAAACTTAGGGCTCTTTCACACATACCGGAATTGTCAGAAAGATGCAGCACATGTGCAGATTTTGTCAAATAATGGAGATTTTGTAGAAATCTTTAGCTGTGGGATGCATTTTTACAACATTTATTGAAGGTTTTCTGCTGTGAAAAAAAATACATGCGGATTTGAAAAAAAGATGTGATTTGAAATGATATGGGTTTCAAGCCCCATAAGAGAACACGATGCTGCGGAATCGTCTCCACAGATGAGGAAGAGTCTGTAAAGGGTTTGCAGCATCTAACCAGCGCTGCATCTTCACTCACTCACACCCATCATACAATGGTGGCATACCCTAGCAATGTTCAATCACTTTATAACACAGGGATACCCCTTGAAGATGCAATCCCTGTTAACATTGGTGTCCAGGACCCTAGGTTGTGTGCCTTGAAGCATGTCAACACAACATTGTTGTGCTGGTATCTGCAGCCAGCCTAGATTGGTGATTATTTCTGGTACCAGTGAGCTGTGATTATTATGCAATGCATGAACATTCAATGGGAATGAATGCCAGGGTTAGAAAAACATGGCTTCTTTCTCCCCAAAACAGCACCACCCTTGTCTGTAGGGTTGTGTGTAGTATTGCAGCTCAGCTCCATTGAAGCTCTGTGTTTGGAAGATGGTGGCCATATTTTTCTAATCCTGGACCCCCTTAATGATCTCATGCTCAAGGAAGAATCTGAATTATTGTAATTTATATTTATGTTGTTCATCAACTCTTTATTATTTGGATGTATCACAAATTAAAGCTGGAGAGAAAAGTGCTGAAAACTAAGTATATCAAAACCTGGCCGATTGGTGCAAGCAGTGGCAAAGTGAAGCCTGGAATTATCTGCTCTGTTGCTGGATGGGGTATAAATAACGGATACAATAGCGACCTATCACCAGTACTACGTGAAACGAATCTAACGGTGGTCTCTAACGAAGCATGCTCTGCAGCTCATCCAACAGCAAGAGACAAAAATTTGATCTGCGCTGGAACAAAAAATGAGACGTCTACTGGAGAAGTGAGCATTTATGTACAGAATATCCATTGTAAAAATCTTGGTACCCAATCTATGTACACTGAATGGCCACTTCAATAGAGGGACCCAGCGAGTAGTGCGCTAGACCTTCAGAACCGCGGCAATTCATCTGGGCATAGATTCCACGAGGTGTTGAAAGGGTTCTGAAATTTTTTTAAAACTCGTTTTATTGAAAACAGCATAAGGGCCCCCTGTCCACGGCCGTTGCGGAATATCGCTAGCGGTGTTCTACAGCAGGGGATGAGGAGGGGGGTGCTGTCAGGCTCACCGTGGAGAATCACAGCATGCTGCACTAGACAGAACAAGCCAAGAGATCGCCTGACAGCAGCACGGAGGAGCGAGGGAACTTGCTGCACAGCCGGCGGGCCACACAAAATGAGGTGGTGGGCCAGATTCTGCCCACGGGCCTTGTGTTTGACACCTGTGCACTAGCGAGTACGCCTAAGGTCCAGAATAGATACATTTCTGCTCTACGTATCCTAGAGGGGTAGAATTAGGTGATGTGCATGTAGTCAGCAGTCCAGACAGCCCTGCAGGAAAACTTTACACACAGATTGCTCATGTATGTGATTAGTTAGCAAAATGACTATGCAGAACAGTAGTTTGCATAGTGCAGCGCCAGTCTTAGATTACATTACCATATGCTGCCAACAGCTTCCCTTTAAGTCACGTTTGTGATACTGCATGCATCTACTACAGGACATGCCCGCACAGGAACAGACACTCAGTTATAATAGAGGACATCACAGCTCATGTTCTTCACTGTGTACTTCTATTCACCTAAATAAGCTGAAGATCATAGGAGGTAATTTAACTGCCCCTCCCAAGCAGGATGATTTTGTATAGACACTGGTATAGCTGTGTTAAGGCCTTTTTACATAGATCCTTCTAATTGACAAAAAAAATGGCTAAACTGTTGTTTGCAACTTTGATTTATGCAGGCATAAAAAAAAAAAAAAATTGGCTAGTTCACCAATTGCTCAGTTTAATTACCAGCCACACACATAGTGAATATGAATGCTGAAGGAGCCATTACTGTATTTGCCTGTATTAACAGGCTGCCTGACCAGCTGCGGTCATCAATAAGTGTGTTCCAAGCTAAATAATTCTCTTTGCAGGGCGATTCTGGGGGTCCATTATTCTGTGGACAGAAGCTTTCTGGAATTGTACTTGGTGACAAGAAGCCCTCCCTATTCACTGATGTCTCCCTCTACAGAGGCTGGATCAAAAGCACAATGAAGAAGGAAAAGTGCAAGCATTAGGGAGAACCGTTCAGTGCGATTTACACAAGATACAATTCCTAGCCAGCAGGAACTCTTCCTTTGGTGAAGATACATTTTCTAGTTCTTAATACATGAAAGCTTTAATGAAGATGTAAACAAACATGCTGAATGGTAACTTTATTACTGCATGTAACAAGAATACAATCACTTTGCTTTGTGCTACACATCACACTTTGCTACTTTGTTTTGCTTAGTACATGACTGACCTGCCAAATAAAGCAGTATCACAAGACTGTATATGGTTAAGGTTTGCAGGGATCCTGTATAGCAGAATTATTATAAATCTATGCAGATGCAGCAAAGGTTAACTTGACTCACTGCATTAAAAGCCTTCTGTGCCACTATTTGCCCTTTCCAATGGCTGCTGTTGTGGTAGAGATACAAGAGTAACTTGCAGCCTTAGAAGATGGCTCTCCACAAAACAAGATTTTACAAAAGAATCTCAAAGTTCAGTGATTACTACAGTTGCTATGGGTAACAGATTGTCTTTTAGGCAGCTTTCATAAGGACATTGTGCCAGACTAGTATTCTGTCACCCACCCTGTGCAAAACACTGGGGTGTTTACCAGGCAATATTTTAATAATGTTTAAAGAATAAAGGAAGTCAGTGAAGACTTGAATAATTCTGCAAGTATCTAAAGACAAAAAGGACCTTCAGACTGGTTTGCTTTGAAATAGCAGATGTCTTTGACTTCTTCCCAGTTCCACTGAATACCTTCCCCGAGCAATGGATATGCAAGATTGAGACTGCAGTTGCCATCGTGGTACTTTGAGGGCAAAGCACGCATCGAAATAGACCCCGTTTTCTGTGGGTCTGTTCACATCTGCAACTCTTCTCTTGCAGCAGTGATATAAAAGTAATCACAGCATGTTCTATTTTGCTGAGTTCACAAAAATCTCAGTTAAGGGGAGGAAACAAACTTTGCAAGTCTGCGTGAGAACATGAAGCATTTTGGGCTAGGCATTCCTATAGGTTTAAATAGTTTATAGCTTCAGCATAAATGAGCAGCACTGCATTAATGCCAGTAACAGATCAGCATGTGGGTCATTTGTACATTAATCACACATTTTTCTTTCATCTGAGACATGTTAGTTTTCATTAGACTGGTCTTTATGCCCATCTTCTAGGTTTTTACTATGGCATGAAGTGTCTGCTTCACCATTCTTATCCAGGTACTCTTGTTCAGCCTTGGGGTATCAAGGTCCTATAAAAAAAACAAAAAAAAAAAAAGAGAAAAAAATAGTCTTAGTATAAATACCATTACATGATCACTCCATTCACTGCAGTGGGGCTGATGGAAATACCCCAGCACTTCCCACTGTTATCTTTACTGTTCCACTAAGAGTGAATGGAGCGTTAGCACACTTGTATGGATAGATTGAATGAGTTGTAAGATTTTTAACTAGCACAGATATTTTGAACACCCTTAGATGTTCGGCATTAACAGGTACAATTTTAAGCCTCTTGCCATACCTTTCCACACAGATGTAATTTATGAGGAGCATCGACTGGAGGTTCTCACCAACCCGGCTACATATAATGTATCCTGCAACAAGATAATTAGTGATGAGAAGTCTTTTCTAACCAAGACAACCTCACACATTTAGAGGAATTACATGGCTTGTCTTGCCCCGCAAAATTCAGAAGCGAGAGTGGCAGCCAACCCGCCGATACCCACTGCTGAGTGAAAAAGGCAACTTTATTCTACGACAGCCTAAAATCTCAAGAGTCCATAACTTGGGGCTCAGAAAGGAACAGCTGTCGAACTTAAAACATAAACTAGTCCAATTCTTACAGTCTATCATAAGAGCCATTGAGCATCGTGGCAGTGCAAGTTAAACTTACATTTTAGAAGTAGCCATGCTGTTCTTCACCCAAATAACCTAGAGGGAACAAATAATAAAAGCTTCACTTTAAGTAGACAGCCCACAAGGTAACCCCCCCCCCCATACACATAGATGGCTCAGAGCTAGAATCATAATCACAGATGTCATGTGAAACACGGACTATGCAAACTCATCACGGCACATAACCAAGTCTATAAGCAGAAGCTGGACCGTCACTTATTACAGGTTACAGCATTTGCCACAGCTTCTCTATAGCCAATGCATGTACAGACAAGTACCCAAGAACATGAGCAAGTCAGAATCTACCTTGCATATTCCGGTCTACCTTTATAATACACTGCAGTATGTTGCACATTACCTGTTCCACATCAGTATTTTATAGCTAGTCGCTCCATGCATCTTGCAGTGATTGTGATCTTCCATTACCCACCTGAAGGGAAAACACCAATAAGTCAGCTTTTATTAATAAAGCAGTCCAAACAAGCCCCATAGAAAGGGGTCATGAGGATAAAGTCACCGGAGGAAAGAACTTGGACAGACTTGTCAGAGGGATGCCAGGCACTATCAGAGCGCCAGAAGTTACTGTAGTACCAGCCTGCTCAGAGCATGGACATAATCATTGCTTGTCATGTGAAACACGGACTATGCAAACTCATCACCGCAGGCTTTCAGAGTGGAAATGGTTAAAGATATTGCTGATGAGCCGACATGGTGACCTATCTGGGGTGTTAGTGAGGGAGGGGAGGTCCAAGTGTCAGAAAACTGAGAAAATTACTTTTAGGGAATAGAAACTACATCAGTAACCTTGTAAAAGTTATATACAAGATCAGCACAGGAAGCCTGTATACAGCGGGGGATTAACCCTCCGGCTCTCACCACCGAGCAGCGACAGAAGTACTAATATGGTCGATTCATGCATAACAGTGGGTTATATATAAAGCAGCGTGCTGGTTGTTAGGGTCACCCATTACCTGGCGTCAAGTGAAGTCCATCTCTGGCAACATAATTCTGTCCTGATTGTTAGTGGCATCTTCTGCTACCTGAAGAGACATGTGATTAATGGTTTCCATCCAACACAAGTAAACATAACTTTAACACTCAGGATAACCCAAATGGCTGCGGTTATTGAAAAACTGACCCTCCATTTCTGAAATTCTACCTTTAAAGGGAGTTCTGTTGTTGGGGTGGGGGAATAAAGACTCCAAACTTAGCTATCCCTGGGGGTGGGGGGGGGGGGGGGGGGGGACTGGATGGACATAGTATGCTAGGCTGAAAAAAGGCAATGTTACTATGTCTATGAGGGAGCTCCAAGGAAGCTCTGTACCCAGAGTGGATTGTAGAGAAGCTGGAAGGGAGACCCCTAGTGGCAGCCACTTGAAGTGTGACTTACATTGGTAAAGCAAGTATTACAGAAATGACTAAAGCTACAGAAGTAAAGGAGCAGAAGTCATCCACCAGTTAGTTACCCCCTCAGTATACTGTATTCTTACATGCACATATTAAGCCGTATACAGTGCTCGATATGGCCAAATACACAGCAGCCCTGCAAGCTGAGGGGAAGGGGTTAATGCTAATGTTAACTACTCTAAAAAATGGAGATAAGGAAGTAGCTTAAAAGAGTGAGAAGGGCAGGATATAATAGGCAGGGGAAGAATAAGAAGCCCGCACACAACTATGCAATACGGACACTGAAGACACTCAAAAAGGTGGCAGAGGGGCGATTTTACTGCTATTTCACAACATTGAAAAGTTAAAAACCTCTCAGCCCATACGGGATATTCAGTATCACTGAGGGTGCAACACGCCCTGTGGAAAGCCCACACAGCTGCATCAGCAGGAAGAACACCTCCTTAAAGGGATAGTGCACTGATTGTCACATGTAGAGCCATGTAAACCTGCACTCATGCTGTTACTTGTGCTTCAGTCTGAGGCTCTAGAGGCGTTTGGAATGTTGGTAACAAGTGAGACTTTCGGATGAAGTTTTTAAGTTGCCACCCAGAATATCGCTTTAAGGGGATAAAGCAGCTTACATTTCCCCGACGCGGACTGTGTCCCTCACTACAAGCAGCAGCACACCCCGGATCAGTGATGGGAGAACACAACAGGCCACGCGACCACCGAGTACTACCACGTGCTCCCCAACCCCACATGGCGGCGGGGGCTCAGCTACCCTGCTTAATAGAAACCACACCGAGAGGGAGCTCCTACACCACAGAGCACGGCGACCCCCGACTGAACCAAGACCAAGCCCCACTGCAAGCTCGACACTTACCGCATGCGACAGCCCAGAAGACCAAGCCCGCACCTGCTCTGGCCCTTATATAGCCGCACGCAGGCAGGAAGTGACGCAACAGCTAATAACTGGAGTGAGGAGAGCTAACTGCGCCTGAGCGGTGAAGATAGACGTTATAGCCACACCCCTTATGATTCCAGCCAATCACTGTCGTCTTCTACCCCGGGCAGCGTGACCTCTCTGCTATTGGCTAATTGTGCGTCATGTGGCCGACTGCGCAGTTACTATTGTACTGCAGGAGGCGCGGTATGGCTCCCGCGTGTAGCGGAGGCTCCGCCTCCTACAAGTGTGTGCGCGCGGTTGCGCAGTCAGGCTGCATGCACATACCTCCTCAGGTGTAATATGTGTGTATTGTACTGCAGGGACAGCGGTAACCTGCATGGGGACGGTCCCTCACAGATGGCTGCACCCACGGTGTTGTAGGAGGCTGTCAGGCCGGAGCCACACAGGCATATTTGAGCGGGCATTACTCAGGAGTATCATTGCATTCATTCACATGCGTGTATTTTGCGTGCGCAAAAAAAAAAAAATACAGCATGCCCTATTTTTTTGCGTATTTGCACAGGGAAATAGAACATGTGAAACTAATTAGGCTTATTGCCCATTTCACTGTACCGGATCGTCACTGCAATACACTAAAACAAAAAATGCTGTTGCGTGTGCAAATATGCAACACCCGATGCACAAAAGTACGGAGCGAATACTCGCGTGAATGCGGCCTTATTATCTAATAGACGTCCAGGATTGCAGAAGGCTTTATACGGGAATCCGGCTCCATTGTGCAAATGTTGCATCTGGCCCTCCCGGCCAACGGCATCTCCCAGTGACATCCCTACTGGATGCCGTACTGTCATGTGTACGCGTTTACCTCAACTAGACTGCGGACGTTTCCTCAGAGGCGCCCACCGATTTGGAGTCATTTGTGCCCGTTTTCCAGGGTAAAAAAGTAGCAAATTTTGTCAAATGACACTTTTTGATTTTTTTCAGCAGTCACGGGCACTTTTTTTAAAAGTGGGTGTGGCTTACTTGGAGTTCGTGGCCTCTTGCATACTAATAGAAGCTGGTGTGAATTGTAGCTCCAATTCACCCCTACTATTCCTTCTGCCCCCCTCATACACAGGCATGCTTGGCCGAACGTGCATATGTTCATAATAAGGCCCTGTGCCCGGCTGGCATCCGCAGGCACCTGTAGTTTTGCCCTTCTGTACTAAAGATGGTGTGTACGGCTCACCTTCTGACATGTGCAGTACAGATTTTTTTTTAAACTCTTGCTTCTTCCGCATCATAACTACCGGTAGGTCATGATGCGGAATCTGCAACTTTTCCGCAATGTCAACTGCAGAAGGGCGGGCAGATCGGACGGCTTCATTGACTTCAATGAAAGCTGTCCGCGAAAAAATGGAGCAGGCTGCCATTTTTTGTCCGTGAGAAAAAAGTGCAATTGCTGTCCGCTCGTGTAAGCAGGCATGCACATGCTCCATTGCTCTGAATTGGTGCGGAATGCCATGGATTGTCCGTGCGGGAGACGAACGTCGATTCCGCAATTCAAACCGGTTGTATGTAGGGGGCCTTGCTACCCCTGACAATCCCCTAAGGCCTAAGTAACATGGGCATTTTTCCCCGTGATTTGCGGATCGCATAACGGATGCGCATCCGCAAATCGCGTGACCTGGGCCGAATATTCGCTGAAAAATCTGCACCTAGCAGCGTTTTCAGCGAAAGGGCTCCGATCAAAGGAGCGCTGCCCGCTATCCTCTGCCACAGCTGTGGCACAGCTGTGGCAGAGGAGAACGATGTTCGCCCATTGAATGCAATGGGCTGCCGGCAAGCTCTGTATGAATTTTCGGGGAAGGGCTTAAAATATAAGTCCTTCCCTGAAAAGCATCCTGCAAATGTGTAAAAAAAAAAAAAAAAAAGTATTCTCACCTTTTTTCTGCAGCCCGAGTTCAGTCGCGTCCGGCCGGCAGTTCTCCTGAACTGCTCTCTGTAGTATTCAGCAGGCGGGGATTTAAAATCCCCGCCTGCTGAATGGGCTACCTCTGATTGGTCACAGCCCTCAGCCAATCAGAGGCAGCTCTCACTCATTCATGAATTCATGAATGGGTGAGTGAGTGCTGCCTCTGATTGGCTGAGCGCAGGGACCAATCAGAGGAAGCTCTCAGCTGTCATTCAATAGCTTTAGTATATGTTCTCAATGGGGTCGGTGCTGCTGCCGCCAGCCCCATTTGAGCGCATATATAGAATACAACGATTCGCAGAATGCAGATAGGCTCGTTCTGCGAATCGTTGTGTCCTATAATTTATCGCACATCCGCATAAAAAACGGACATGTGCCGGCTCCCATTGGGATACATTGGGTCTATATATCTGCAGATCACAAGCGCGTCTGCAGATCGGACCAAAAAACGCCCGTGTGACCGAGCCCTAAGGGTAGCTTCACACGGGCGATCACAATATCGCTGTGAGAAAATTGCGTCAATATCGCAATTTTGCCCCTGAGATATCTGAGCGTCAGCTATGCTTTTTCTTGCATTGTTTTTCTCGCGCCATTTTCTTGCAAGAAAAACAATGCTAAAAACGCATCGCATGAAAATCGCAAGTTTGTGCTGTGCGATGTGATAAAACGAAGGCTCCATAGGGAGACGGACGATAAAAACGTGGAATTATAGGACATGCCGTGCTTTCTAAATCTCGCAACATGGCATGAGTGAAAACATCGCAGATGTGAATGAAACCAATTAAAAGCGTGGTTTTCATAATTCTGCGTTCTCACTCACTCTCGCATCACACAAAAATCGTGCGATTTTATCCCCTGTGTGAAACCAGCCGAATGTGTATGGCCCCCTTTTTCCTCCACTACACAGTCATCCAATTTGGGTGGAGAGCACCCTCTTGGCATATTGTAGATCACCAGTTACAAAATAGCCAATGCCATGACAAACCCACTGTAATGTTTACTAGAGTATAGAGTGTGGCCGGCTGCACACAATCGGCTTGGATTCCAAATGCGGGATCTGACCCGGGGCCCGGCCGGTGACCCCACCTACCTGTCTTCTTATCTGTACTGCAGATGGTCTGGCTGGCAAGCCGTTGGACATGCACAGTACTGATTTTTCCACGCCACTGCTAGGTTATAAGAAGGAATCCGCGACGCGGACGGGCCGTGGGTCAGATGGCTTCCATTGACTTCAATGGAACCCCCACTAAGGCTGGATTCAGATGAACGTATATCGGCTGGGTTTTCACGCCCGAGGATAGGTCATCAGTATTAGAAGTGGGACAACCCCTTTAAACCTGGCACAGCCCCTTCTTTCACAAGCTACACACTTTTGATATGCCTATTGTTTCTATTAAGGATAAACTGATTTGGCATAAAATGTTGATATACATGCTTAATGTGTTGTCAGACTAACAAAATGAATATTCTCATTTTCCAGGTTCTTTTGTGTAGTAATCATGGCAGTATGTGATGATCTCTTAAAGTGCAACTTTCCCAAATGTCGAGGAAAGTTATCCGGTCGTGCCTGGATCACAGCTTGTTCACATATTTTTTGTGACCAGCATGGCAGTGGAGAATTTAGTCGATCCCCTACTGTTTGCCCAGCCTGTAACAGTACTCTTTCTAGTAAACTGGATATTGTGCGCACTGAGCTCAGCCCTTCAGAAGAACATAAAGCCATGATGCTGGCTGGGTTACGTCCTGAGATTGTTCTAGATATCTGCTCTCGAGCGCTGGCATTCTGGACTTACCAGGTAGGAAAGAACACCTCATTATAATCCATTGTAAGTACTTATAAACCTATCAGTGTGGAACTTTATCATCCCTGAAACATGGAAAGACCTGTCAATCAGTGCCAGTGCAGCAGCCGAGACACGAGGCACACGCTGAGGAGATGGCGGGGGTAGAGATGGCAGGTGTTAGTGTACCTTGATGCCATCAGAAGCTAGGGGTTTGACAGGAGGAACGCCCCTGTCACATCCCTAGCTCTCAATAGGGTGAAGGTAGAAAGGTCCTAGCAGCGCAGTCTGCATACATGTTTCCCAGTGCTGCTGCAGCCTTACCCTCTGGGTTACTATAGTACTAAGCCTTACATTATTAACTGTAAATGGTGTAATGTTAGGGGTGTAACATCGCAGTCGTAATGTAGGGCTAAGTACTATATATTAAAGGGGTTGTCCCGCGATAGCAAGTGGGGTTATACACTTCTGTATGGCCATATTAATGCACTTTGTAATATACATCGTGCATTAAATATTGGCCATACAGAAGTTATACACTTACCCCCTCCGGTGCTGGCGTCCCCGTCTCCATGGCGCCGACCAAAGCTGCCTTCTCCCTGGATTAGACGCGCTTGCGCAGTCTGCCCTCTTCTGTCCGGCTCCGGCGTGCTCGCGCCACAAAGGTCTGTGCGGCGCGAGTACGCTGGAGCGGCCCCTTCAGCGTAAGCGCGTCTAATCCAGCGAGAAGGTGGCTTTGGTCGGCGCCATGGAGACGGGGACGCCAGCACCGGAGGGGGTAAGTGTATAACTTCTGTATGGCCAATATTTAATGCACGATGTATATTACAAAGTGCATTAATATGGCCATACAGAAGTGCTTAACCCCACTTGCTATCGCGGGACAACCCCTTTAAGGCTGAGGCTAAGGTTGCAGCGCTGGGAAACATGTATGCAGACGCAGCAGCATGTGCTCTCCGTGACGGCTGGTATTTCAGGCAAGCGTGATAGGTGCGTGGCCGCTTACCTCTCTGTTCTTGCCCACAGCCTCCGTCCCGCCTCAGGGCTCCGTCCCGGACCTCCGCTGTCACCACCATAGCGCCGGCGGCAACACTGCTCCGTCCCGGCAGCTCCAGGGAAACCACTCTCACTTTGGTATGGTCTCCCTGCTGCCGAAGTTTGGGGGATTGCTGCTTGTGGGCAGCCGCAGCTGCCGCCAATGAAGGAAGTTTATCCTGGGGCTGTGCGGCAGCAGCGGCCACTGTATGCCTTTTCTATGAATGTTTAGTGGCCTTGCAGGACCTGACGCTGAACACCCTTTCCAGCCAATAAGTATCAGGGGGCGTCTCCCCCCTGTAAATCTTGACTCCACCAGGAATTCCTGGTGGCGTCAAGATACATTAATAGATGGCAATTGTCATAATGGCTACCAAACTTCTCCCCAGAGGGACATGTACAGCCTGAGCCATAAACCAATGCTGATATGGAGTTATACAGCTATTTTCATTGATAAATTCCAAGATAGCATCTCTTATAAACCCCTTAAATATTTTACCCGCAATGGAAGTTACAGTTACCGGCCTATAGTTTTCAGCTTCGCTTTTGGACCCCTTTTTGAAAATTAGCACCAAAGACACTGTCACTGTAGAGTCCTTAAATATAAGAAACAATGGTCTGTTTATCACGTATTATTTAAAGGGGTTGTCCCGCGCCGAAACGGGTTTTTTTTTTTTTCAACCCCCCCCCCGTTCGGCGCGAGACAACCCCGATGCAGGGAGGTAAAGAAAGCTCACCGGAGCGCTTACCTGAATCCCCGCGCTCCGGTGACTTCTCTACTCACCGCTGAAGATGGCCTCTTCCTCCGTGGACCGCAGCTCTTCTGTGCGGTCCATTGCCGATTCCAGCCTCCTGATTGGCTGGAATCGGCACGTGACGGGGCGGAGCTACACGGAGCTACACGGAGCCCCATAGAAGACTGCAGAAGACCCGGACTGCGCAAGCGCGGCTAATTTGGCCATCGGAGGGCGAAAATTAGTCGGCACCATGGAGACGAGGACGCCAGCAACGGAGCAGGTAAGTATAAAACTTTTTATAACTTCTGCATGGCTCATAATTAATGCACAATGTACATTACAAAGTGCATTATTATGGCCATGCAGAAGTGTACAGACCCACTTGCTGCCTCGGGACAACCCCTTTAATTCCCTTAGAACTCGGGGGTGTATGCATGCCATCATGAACCGGAAATTCATCTATTTTATTCTTTTTAAAGCACTTCTTCCTAAGTTAGACTGGTGACATTAAATGGAGAGTTTACTTTATAAGTCTGCATTTCACCTGATATTTGATATTCCTGAGTGAATACACTGGTGAAAAAAACATTTAATAGATTTGCTTTCTCCTCGTCACCCTCTACAATTTTTCCTACATCATTTTTATAAAGGGCCAACACTTTCAGCATTTATCTTTTTACTATTTATATGATTGAAGAACAGTTTAGGGTTAGTTTTACTCTCTCTGGCAATGAGTCTCTCTGTCTCCAACTTTGCTGCATTTATCTGCTTTTTACGAGCATAATTTATTTTAGTGCTTCTTCGCTGCCTTCTTATTTTAGTAGTTTAAATGCTTTCTTTTTGTTGTTTGTTGGCCCCTTTATGGTGTTTAGAAGTTGGGTCGGTAGACTCACAATTAGACAGGGACCCTTGCCCATATTATGGGCGCGGTAATATGCTTGTGTGCAACCAACCTAATATATACATTAAAAGTATATATACATACGGAATTGCATGATATGAACGCGCCCAAACATGACTCTACTGATCCAAACTCGGAACATTTCTGTGATGTTCAGAGGTTGGCTAGGTAGACAGTTGGGCTGGGGCACTTATTCCTATTATAGATGCACAAACATGCTGGTGTGAAACCTGTCCAAGGCTGGGTGTATTTATGTGTGCATAATACAAATGAGTGTCCCCGCCAGACCGTGTGCCCAGTGATCCGAATTCTGAACATCATAGATCTCTATGCTGCTCTAACGTTGGGTCAGTAGACTCATGTTCGGACAGGGACACTCGTCTGTATTATGGAGAAATAAATGCGTTCGTGTGAAACCAACCATATATATCACAATCCAGTTATACAGTAGATATGTAAATATTAATTTTTTATGAAACATATAGCCACGATAATAATGCCCACAAAACACAGTTGTGTTTCTGCAAGAAGCAAATGATGTTCCAAATATAAAGGTGTGGCCCAAATGAATCCAGATACAGGAATGAGAGAAAAACCTTTATTTGGTCATTATATATAGTAACTGCCCCACAGCTATGAGAATAATGAAAGACCCCCTATAATTACAATCTGGTGATCTGGTTGGTCCAATAGCACATACACTATGCAGACCAATCTCATATCACTAGATAACATTCTCCAACGTCTGTGAACTTCATCCATGTAAAACTAAACTCAGTCCCATCTCTCTCCCACACATGCACGGTTGTGACAGATGCTTGTTCACACTGCGCATTCGCTTAATGATATAGGTTAACTCCAGCCCCAGTGTATATCCTGCACACGTTCGCTTGAGATCAACGCTTGTGCACACCTTGCATGAGCCTAATATCAGTAAAAATCCAATCCTGGCCTTCAGTTTCTGCACTCAGAGACACGATATCTAGCTCCAACAGTCCCTCCTGCAGATTTACATAATCCTAGGTGACGTAAGGAAAGAAATAGGAAGAACCGTAAGATGCAGTGTACACGTGATGACTGTGGAGATTTAAAAAATCCAGGTTTGGGGGGGGGGGGGGGGTCATGGGGCCTGCCGAAAAATACATGGATTCCTGCATTTTACATAATAAGTGCATATGACAAAACCTCTTATATCCTTACAGCAGATATAAGAGAAAAACTTATGCATGCTTTGAAAACTCTTTTAAATGGCGCACTTAAAAATACAACTCGTGCAACAAAAAACAAGCCCTCCCATGTCGGTGGAATAATAAGAAATTCATGGCTTTTGGTGGGCAGGGATGGAAAAATTAAAAAGGCACTGCCAAAACGGGCTTAGTGGAGGCAAAGGGGTTAATAAATCTCCACCTCCTGGTTGACAAAAATATGGAAACACCATACGAAATGCATGCCTTAAGTTACATGGGATTATAGATCATATTTCAATAAGACATGTAGACACCGATTTTTGTCCCATCCCTTTAAATACCGTATGTACTCAAGTATAAGCCGAGTTTTTCAGCACATTTTTTAATGCTGAAAAAGCCCCCCTCGGTTTATACTCAAGTGAGGTTAAAAAAAAACGTAATTCTCCCCGCTGTCATCTCCCTGCTTGGCTGTGAATTCCTCCGCCGTCAGTGCTGTGTAAGTAAGTGCTGTGATTGGATTGAGCGCCAGCCAATCACAGCTGGCATCACTGAATGGCTCCAATTGGTTTATCGAACGTTGGCTGTGATTGGCTGGTGCTCAATCCAATTACAGCGCTTACTTACACAGTGCTGACCGCGGGGGAATTGAAAGCTGGGCAGGGAGATGACAGCGGGGAAGATTCTCAAGCAGCATGCAGCATCGCCAGGGAGACCATCGCGCCGGGGACACAGGCGCCGGCTGGGAGGTGAGTATTGCGGGATTTTTTTTACCTACCGTAGTGTATACTTGAGTATAGTTAGGCTTATACTTGAGTCAATAGGTTTTACCAGTTTTTTGTGGTAAAACTTATTGACTCGGCTAATACTCGAGTATATACGGTACTAGCTGATATACACGGCTTTGCCCGAGTTAATTTGGTACTGGTGTTTATCTGGTGTTCACACGGAAAATCTTATGAAGTCGTGGTTACTTTGGAGATACCGAGGAAAAAAATATGTTCACCATTTTGCATGGTTCTGTGCGTTACCCAGGAAACACCACGTGGAGGTAACCATGCGACGTATATAAAAAAAAAAATTTAAAAAGATTAGTGAAAAACAAATAAGAAAACAATTGAATTTTAAAAGGAAATAATAATTCCTCGTTAAAACTAAAATGGTAGTTTTTTGAAAATGCCACCCACAGAATGTGCCACCTCACACTCTCTCCTCATTTTTACCCTGAAAGGTAACACCCCTTTTATTCAAATTTCCTACCCAGACTGAAGGTTGCAGCCCCTTGTTATACTTAAAGGCATATTCCATCCCAGCAGTCCATGTCCACTTCCTTTTATACTTTACAGCCTTTCAATACATACAACAGTCAGTTTTATTCCTGTCAGTATATACTCATATTTCTAAATGCGTTTTGTTTTGCTGAGAAGATAACTGTCTCATATATATAGTGGGGGGGGGGGTACAGATATGTTATTATTTACATAACATAGGAATGGTCATGCCAAATTTCACGTTTGTGCAGTACAGATGTGTGTTATTAGTTACATTACATAGGGGGTCACTTACTTTTATGCATAGGATTAAATAATCAAGTTGCAACCCTTTAAATATTTCCAATATTTAGTACGCAAAGAATGGTCATGGCAAATTTCACATGTGTGCGGTAAAAATTTGTGTAATTATTTGTTGCATCGGGAAGTGAGAGAATTAGATTATGCATGTAAAATTTGGACGCTAATTCTTTTGCGCTTAGAATTGAATAATCGAGTTGGGACCCATTAGCTTTTCCTATTTATGACATAATCAATGCTCGCGCCAAATTTCACGTTTCTATGACATAGGGAAGTGAGAGAATTAGATTATGTACGTAAAATTTGGACGCTGATTCTTTTGCGCTTACAATTGAACAATCGAGTTGGGACCCATTAGCTTTTCCTATTTATGACATAATCAATGCTCGTGCCAAATTTCAAATTTCTATGACATCGGGAAGTGAGAGAATTATATTACCTACATAAAATGTGGACACTAATTCTTTTGCGCTTAGAATTGAATAATCGAGTTGGGGCCCATTAGCTTTTCCTATTTATGACATAATCAATGCTCGTGCCAAATTTCAAGTTTCTATGACATCAGGAAGTGAGAGAATTAGATTCCGTACGTAAAATTTGGATGCTGATTCTTTTGTGCATAGAATTGAATAATCGAGAAGGGACTCATTAGCTTTTCCTATTTATGACATAATCAATGCTTGTGAAAAAAATTTCAAGTTTCTATGACATTGGGAACTGAGGGAATTAGATTCTGTACTTAAAATTTGGACGCTAATTCTTTTGCGCTTAGAATTCAATAATCGAGTTGGGACCCATTAGCTCTTCCTATTTATGAAATATTCAATGCTCGTGCCAAATTTCAAGTTTCTATGACATCAGGAAGTGAGAGAATTAGATAACATACGTAAAATGTGAACGCCAATTTTTTGCGCTTAGAATTGAATTATCGAGTTGGGACCCATTAACTTTCCCTATTTTGAACATAATCTATGCTTGTGCCAAATTTCATGTTTCTACGACACCGGGAAGTTGGAGAATTAGTGGCGAGTCAGTCAGTGAGTTAGTCAGTAAGGACTTTCGTTTTTATATATATAGATGTCTAAACCTATTTCATCTGCATTGTATGAAATGCTAACACAGTCCAGTGACGCTGACTCTCATAACTACAGCTGTACTTTGAATTTGTAACCAGGTTTACCAGGAGCGATTGTACCAGGAGTATAACCACAGCCGGACAGAAGAACATCTGAAACAAATGGAGAAAATATATGCTCATCAACTGCAGAGCAAGGATTCAGAGTTAGTAGCCATGAAGGGGGAGATAAACTCGCTGAAGAAAATGCTAGAGGAGTACAAGAGAAAATACAGTGAAGTTTCAGAGAAGCTGATGGAGAGGAACCGCCAATATACCAAGTTACAAGGAATATATGATACACTACGACTCCACAATGTTGCTGTGGTTAACCAAGAGGCTTCTAGAAGCAGAGAGAGATCTCAGCAGGACCAATCTGAGTCATTTGGATTTTTAGGTAATTATAGGGGGTTGGATTAAATGCAAACAAAACATTTAAATATATATATATTTCTCCATGAAAAGGTCAAATTATTAGAAATAAACAGTTTGGTACATATATTGTAAAATCAGTCTTATTTGCTTGAATACTATATAAAACTGACATAGTGTACATCAGAGGTCCCAAGACAGTTAGGAGACATATTGCATTTGCAGTATACATCGGAGAGGTACACATCAAGAGGTTTTCCTGGAATATGTATCGGACTGAAGTTTCCAGCATATGCCATTGTATAGGGTGTATGCACTGTTAGCGGGAGTATGAAAATCTATCTGTAGTTTACCCATATTAATCCAGACACAGATATGAGAGAAAAACCTTTATTTGGTCACTATATATAGTAACTGCCCCACAGCAGTTACATGGAGACATGCAATCAATACATCCACATAAACAGAAGGCCAGTGCATAAACCCAATTATAATGCAAAAAAGGGGATATCAAGGAATCAGCTTACCACAAGATGAAAGAAGGAACAAATTGGTAAGTATGCAGTGTCTTTTAATTGAAGGTGTGAAGTCTGCTGCAGATCCACATCAAAATCCGCCCCAATGTTGTGGAATTTGATGTGGATTTTCTGTTATGTGTGAAGGTACTCTAAAGGTGCCCATACACCCATAACAACTGTCAAGACAAACTATTGTTTGTACAACAGCCGTTTCCACCAACTCTCTCATATACACAAATGTTTGGCTTGGCTAAACATCCATGTGTTTTGGGAGGTGAGCCGGTGGCAATTTATCTCATAGAGAACAAGAGGATTGGCCGTTGAAATTTAACGTCTCTGATCCTTCTACCCACCCCATCATCAGTTGGGGGAAAATTGATCTGTTCCAATACGCACTAGAGACTTGTCCAAAACAGATTTGATTTGAGCTGGAATATGGTTTTCTCCAGCAGGTTTTGGGGTATTCTGTAGCTTCCAAATTGTATAGTGTGCACACATCATCGACCAGATCAGACACAAGTTATCAGTCTCATATCCAAAATGGCTCTCTGGGCAGGAACGTCCAAACAGCCTCTTTTATTGCAAGGCATAACACCTGGCCTTTATGGGCGTTTAACAGATTACACCAGTAACATATATATATATTCTTATTCGCTGGGTTATATAGAATTCCCCGCCTCCCCCTCTCCCCACCTCTCTCAAGTAGGAGCCTCCGTCTTAACAACATGTGGTCAAAACTGAAACTGAAAGTATCTCTTTGTTGGAGAAGCCTCTGTGTGGGGGATGGGAAAGGACTGGGAAAACACTCAGTATTGAATACAAGCAATAACATATAACACTGTGATTTAACTCTTTCCTTATGCAGCAGAGTTCCACATTAGGCTGAAGTCACAAAACACACATCTTTTCACCATGCCATTGTCCAGCAATTACTATAATGAAATTATGCAGTCGTTAGCCTCTAAGAGTTAAAGTCACTACAGCTGCGTAATACATCTAGTTTAGTACAAATCGATAGACATTTTACACTGACTAATCATCATGTCTATCACAGATTGACTAATGGTCTAATCTGTATGGGGAGGGAGGTCAGAGACATTTAATATATTATCTTTTAATTAATCTAGGAATAAAAATGGAGTTAGTGTTAAATTGCAAGAACTATTAGTGAGGAGTCTGGAATAGCAGTAGGTACTACAGAACTGCTGCCATTGCCCTTTCCCCCAGCAGTAAGAGGAGCTTTAGTATTCCTCATCTGGATGGTCAAATATTTGCAGTTTTATTATATATTACAACTAAGGATGAGCGAGTATACTCGCTAAGGCACTACTCGTCCGAGTAATGTGCCTTAGACAAGTATCTCCGTGCTCGTCCTTAAGGATTCGGGGGCCGGCGCGGGGCGGGGAGCTGCGGGAGAGAGCAGGGAGGAACGAAGGGGAGATCTCTCTCTCCCTCTCTCCCGCCCGCTCTCCCCTGCTCCCCGCCGCGACTCACCTGTCAGCCGCAGCGGTCCCCGAATCTTTAAGGACGAGCAGGGAGATACTCGTCTAAGGCACATTACTCGAACAAGTAGTGCCTTAGCGAGTATACTCGCTCATCCTTAATTACAACTTATTTTAAAAATTGTAACTGCAGGCTTAAACGGAATAAATCTGTTTTTTTTCTGAATTTGGAATCACCTTGCAGACTCAAAATCTATGGTGTCTGTGGTTCAGTGATACAAAGATGTTGGTAATTCCTTGGGCTCCTCTGCTTCCGCTATATCAAGACACCTTGTATTTAGCATTGTCATAATTTAATTGATCATCTTTATGAGGAAGCACGGCCTATGTTGGTACTTAGGATAGAGAATCATGACCACACTAGATCAGACAAATCTTACCTATTCCTCTCAAACATGATAGTTGTGTAGGATTCTCTCTTCTGGAAGCCCTCACAAGTAGCTACGTGAGACCTGGAGTATCAATTGGCACCAATGTTTTACCGAGTCTCTTGCTATGCCAAATCTCATGTTTAAAGAAGTATTTGCTTTCACTAAGGAAAATGAGGTTTAAGTGTAAAAAATCTAGAGAATATGACATACATTTGTACAAATGTGTAGTATTAACTAAGACCAATCATTTATTCTTAAGGAAACATGTTCCAGGCTGCGAAAACACCTCCTCAAAGGTCATCCGATGGCAATTTTCATAGTCAGACATTCTTCTGTACATCTCCGGCTGATGATCCTGGAAACACTGCATATGGCTCCCCCGGACTGAGAGCAGAGCGGCTGAACTTGGCTTCCTCTAGGGCTTTCAAAGTCATGAGGATGTAAACTGCTGTCCCTTTGGGAAATGTGTCCACATTTTCAATGACATCTAAGTTTTTGTCTACATACATATAAAAATTAAATATATGTATATATAGTGAGCTAGAAAAAAGTGCTTTAGTGTTGTTTAGTGTCATTGCAGTAAAGAGAATGCATTGCATATTGGTCCAATAGCCTTTATTTATTGTGTCTTACTATCGCAGAGCTGTATAAGATAAATGTGGCTGGAGGCTGAAATGCTTTATTACAGATTCCTATTTCAGTCTCCAACACAAAAGGAAAAACAGCTCTTAGGCTAGTGTCACAAACACTCCATCTTTTGCGTTTTTGTTGCCCTTTTTTGCCTTTGCCGAGTCCAGATGTTAGCTGTAGGTCAATGGAAAATTATGAAATGTACTACAACAGCGGGCACAATTGTTACTAGTTTTGCACCAGAATTTTGGCTTAAGTTGAGCCTTTCTTGTTAGTGCAGACACATTTACTATTGATTTACATCAGAGGACAGATGTTCCGCCTCTCACTCCACTTCTCAAAAGTGTCTAGAAAAGGGGCCAGGGTTTGAGTGGAGGGGGATTTTTAGATTGGGGCACTGCACAAGATATAACCTTGTGAGCATGGTCTGAGAGGCATTAAACTTGGATTTCTCGGTTATACCCCTTGCTTGACCATCTACATAGCTATAAGTACACTGCTCTCCCCATCATCAGTATAGCATTGTTAGCAGTCTTGATGGGTCAAACCTGCTGACAGACTCCCTTTATGGATTTAAATGGGGTTCTCCAGTTTAGAAAAAACATTTTCATATACAGTTTTAAGGAATTCTGAGTTAGTAGTGTGATGTTCCCTATACAGAGTCCTCATCTTTAAGGGCACATTCACAGCATTTCTACACAGGCAATGGGTTTCAGCCCCGGGTTCTGTTTCGAAAGTCAAAAATGGCACTGAGATGGAACTCTGAGGCCGGATTCACACAATTGTATTTGCGCAGTGATTTGCACGCTCAATGCATAGTGAATAGAACCCATTGATTTCAATTGGTTCGTTCACATAAGCGTATTTTGTTCGCACAAAAACTAATTACACTAATTGCATATTTCAATGAATGGAAGCATGCTCATCTTTTTTTTTTACGCACGCAAATGCGCATGCCTTACATGTACAAATGTACAGTAAAACACACACATACGCAATGCTCATTTCACAAATACACACGTAAATGCGCTTACATCTATGTGACACCGGCCTAAGAATAAGCCACTGAGAATACCACCTTCAACAATCCTATGTTAAATGAAAGATTATGCATGGGAATCACACGCTCAGGCTCTGTTCACCCCTATGTTAGAGGTTCTGGTGCAGATTGAGCCTAGTTTGATAGGAAAAATTGTGTGCATGCAGCACTAATTTTCCTGCCACAATGATGAACACCTTGATGGAACCTGAAGTCAACAGAGGCTGCTGGCCGTCGCTGGTGTACTTTGTTTTAAAAGGAAACTGTCACATCTAAAAAGCACCATAAACTACGTTGTGGCGGGGAGGTGACAGGCAGCTGGGGATGTATTTTTTAAACTCCCCAATCTCCACCAGTGAAGTCCGCATGCGGTCTGGAAAAATGACTCTTTATAGAACGCTGTGTGCACACTCTCCCAACGCCATCTATGGGAGGGCGCGTGCCCAGTGGTCTGAAAAGAGTGAAATCTTCAGACAGTATGAGGACTTCACCGGAAGACAGCGTGGGATCAGGAAAGTGGTTGACTGTAAGGCTGGGTTCACACGGGGTGGAAATCTCACGAAATGTCTGTGAGCTAGAATATGTTTTTCTCCAGCAGGCTTCAGGGTATTCTGTAGCTTCCAAATTGTATAGTGTGCACACATCATCGACCAGATCAGACATAAGTGCGGGTCTAAGCTGAGCCTGCTCTACAATGTGTAGAGCCTCAGGCTTTATTGTAACACATGATACCTGCCCTTTTTTGGGCGTGCAACAGATTACATCAGTAACATATAGGATTCTCATTTGTTGGATCATATAGAATCCCCCACCCCTCTCCAAAGTCCAGTGTGTAAGCCAGTCTTTTGTTCTATCAACATGTGCTCAATTAAAACAGCTCTTTGTGGGGGAGGGGCTGGATACTCTTCTTCAGTATTAGAATGTGACTTAACTCTTTAAGAGGCTGCTTGTGGAACTTTGTGCCAAGTCAACATTATACCACACACACATCTTTCACCATGCCATTGTCCAGCAATTACTATAATGAAATTATGCAGCCATTAGCCTCTAAGAGTTAAAGTCACTACAGCTGCGTAATACATCTAGTTTATTACAAATCAATAGACATTTTACGCTAACTAATTATCATGTCTATCACAGTCTGCAGCGGTACCGCACAGAAATTCTGCGAGATTTCCACAGCTTGAAGTCCCGTGGGTTATCAAGCCGCTTATTCCGCTGTGGCCAGCTTTTCCCCATAGAGAGAAGAGATGGCCCCAGCAGAAACGGGGATAAATTTGACCTGTCACGGTTTTGAATTCCGCACGGCATGTCATTTCAGCGCAGCTTGGCCGCAGTGTGTGAATGCGATTTTTGCAAATCTCGTACACTGTGCTGCTTTATCCCAAGATAAAAATTGCAGGTGGAATTTCCGTGCAGGGAGCCCACGTGGAAATTCTGTGGCAATTCCGCCCCGTGTGAACGCAGCCTAAGAAAGTACCTAAGAAAAAATGTGCGGCAAAACAAACCTCTCTAACATGCAGGGTTTGACACGGATATCCAACGGAAATGCTGCAGATTTGAAAATAGTGGAATCAATAGTAATTCCACGTCAAAATGCGCGTGTTAGACATGTGGAGTTTATTCCCAAGTTTTCCACGGCAGAGTATTCCGCCGCATGTGAAAGCAACTTTACAATTGGATGAAGGTCTTAAGGCCCATTTAGATACAATGATTATCGCTCAAAAGCCATCTTTTGAGCGATAATGGTTGTGTCTAACCGCGCTGCCATCGTGCACTGTTTGTTCATCATTGATTTCTAGCAAGCTAGAAATCACTGATGACTCTTATCAGCGCAGCATACTGATTTTCTGAGTGGACGGCACTGATAGCATTTTTTCAGCTGGTATCCCGCTGGGACTTCCCAGCAGATAACCAACTGAAAGCTCCGAGAACAAAGGAGCTGTTGACGCTCCTGCTGTTTCTCGGAGCAAGCAGCTCAGTGAGACACCGTGAGAACAAAGCAGCTGTTTGCATATACAAAACAGCTGCATTTTCCTCCAAGCTATCGTGGCGGTATCCCGCTCCACCTGCATAACTCTTAGTAGCTAATTAGCTACTTAGAGTTACGCAAAGATGATCACTCAAAGCTATCACTCAAACTGTCTTTTGAGCGATCATCGCTCCGTGTAAATAGGCCTTTAGGCTACTTTCAGACAGCAGTATGTTGCTCAGTATTTGACATTAGTATTTCTAAGGCTGCATTCAGACGAACGTATATCGGCTCGGTTTTCACGCCGAGCCGATATACGTTGTCCTCGTGTGCAGGGGGGGGATGGAAGAGCCAGGAGCAGGAACTGAGCTCCCGCCCCCTCTCTGCCTCCTCTCCGCCCTTCTGCACTATTTGCAATGGGGAGAGGCGGGCCAGGGGCGGGGCTAAGTTCCCCCGAATTAGCCCCGCCCCCGCTCCGCCTCTCCCCATTGCAAATAGTGCAGAGGGGCGGAGAGGAGGCAGAGAGGGGGCGGGAGCTCAGTTCCTGCTCCTGGCTCTTCCATCCTTCCCCCCCTGCACACGAGGACAACGTATATCGGCTCGGCATGAAAACCGAGCCGATATACGTTCGTCTGAATGCAGCCCAAGGCTACCTACTCACTAGAGAGCGTGGTATCGGGCCGAGTTTCTCACCCAATATTTCACGCTCGTCATCGTGCATTTTCAAGCCAAAGCGAGTCTTTTTTTTTGGCAAAAACGCCTCCCATCACTACTGTGAAGAAGCAATCCTCTGGCTTTCTGCCGCTTTAGAGGATTGGCAAGTGTTTGCCATTGTTTTCAATGAGTAACATCGCATCGCATACGCGTGGACATCACACAATGTGTTTTACTGTCCCATCGAAAACAATCAGTGATGTGTTCCGAGGAACGCAAAAAGATAGGACATGCATCACTTCATTTCAAAAGAATGGGGTTCATATTCACACAAGTTTCTCAGCCATGTAAAAACGTCCTAAGTCAAAATCAAGGAGTGGAATCTAAACATAGAAGAGATCTTTCCATTATACTTTTTCTTTGTTTATGTTCCAATTGTGGTTTTGGAATAGAAATACTGATAAATGTGCTGGACACTCAATACACTGTCATTAAAGGAGATGTCCCGAGGCAGCAAGTGGGTCTATACACTTCTGTATGGCCATAATAATGCACTTTGTAATATACATTGTGCATTAATTATAAGCCATACAGAAGTTATAAAAAGTTTTATACTTACCTGCTCCGTTGCTAGCGTCCTCGTCTCCATGGTGCCGACTAATTTTCGGCCTCCGATGGCCAAATTAGCCGCGCTTGCGCAGTCCGGGTCTTCTGTAGTCTTCTATGGAGCTGCTCGTGCCAGAGAGCGGCTCCGTGTAGCTCCGCCCCGTCACGTGCCGATTCCAGCCAATCAGGAGGCTGGAATCGGCAGTGGACCGCACAGAAGAGCTGCGGTCCACGAAGGCAGAGGATCCCGGCGGCCATCTTCAGCAGGTGAGTATGAAGACGCCGGACCGCCGGGATTCAGGTAAGCGCTGTGCGGGTGGGTTTTTTAACCCCTGCATCGGGGTTGTCTCGCGCCGAACGGGGGGGGGGTTTAAAAAAAAAAAAACCCGTTTCGGCGCGGGACATCTCCTTTAATCAAAGTCCTAACGACCACTTGTCCGTCATTCCGTGTGTGATGTGTGAGTTACACGCAGAGCCTGACAGCACTTGTGATGTCAGTTACCTGTTTTTAGCTCTGCCCCCTGATCACGTGATTGTGACGTAATCACAGGTCCTTTATCCTACTTGTGCACTGAATGAGGGATTATGGGTGGGCTACATCCCCCACAAACCCCTGCGGCCTCAGCTGCTATGGATACAGCAGTACTCAGTCTGGAAGTTTGTAGCTGGTTGTGAGACTGCTGCACACCTGTGTGGAGACGCCAATAAATGACACCTCACAAATTTACACATACATAGCTCCTTTGCTGTCAGGACCTGTAATGATGTCACCGTTAGGTGATCAGTCACATGTTCTCTGAGCTGAATGAAGGATTATGGGCGGACTACATTCCCCACAAACCCCTGCAGCCTTAGTTGCTATGGATACAGCAGTACTCAGTCTGGCAGTTTGTAGCTGGTTGTGAGACAGCTGGACACCTGTGTGGAGACTCCAATAAATTACACCTCACAAATGTCTACATACATAGCTAGCGGTGCATATTGACCAACAACATTAAAGCATAGTCCTTCACCACTATCTTCACATTTCCTGAACCTGATAGTGCTAATGTCACCAACACCAGTCCAGCCTTCATCTAATCGTCAGCCGTTGTCAAGTGTTGTAACAGACCATCGCTGTAGTGCAAACATGTCACCACAGAGGGTTCAACGCCACCGTGAAGCTAATGCAGCTTACATGATACAGTGACAAGGCACGATTTCACTTTAGTGAGCAGCTGAAGTTTGTAAATCTCATGAGGCTGATATGTGAAAGCAACGAGTGAACATGTCTCCTCAGCGAGCTGCTGAAGTTCGTAAATCGCATGCAGCTCTTATGCAAAAGCAACGTGGCAGAGCTATGTGTGTGTGACGTTCATGTAGCAGAGCTGTGTGGTGCATTGCGTCACCAGAAACACTGGTACTATGATTTCCTAATAATTACTATTCTTATGTATAACATTCAAAATCTGTTTGTTTGTGTCATCTACAAATCCACAGTTCTGGTCCAATTTGAGTTAAATTTTGCATGAGCGTTCTTCAGCACCAGGCGACGAATACTGGTGTAATTATAAATAAAAAACCCACGACTTCCCCTGTTTCCCTGTAATTTTTTGTGGCCAATAGCAACCAATCACAGCTCAGCTTTCATTTCTTATACTGCCGAGGTAAAATGAAAGTTGCGTTACATTCTACAGGATTGCATTGCCTTAGGGCTTATTCACATGGGCTATTTAAACATCCAAGTTTGAAACTGACAGAACACCAGCCATTAAGGTCAATCACCGACTTCCCCTGTAATTTTGTTGTCAATAGCAACCAATCACAGCTTAGCTTTCATTTCTTATACTGCTGAGGTAAAATGAAAGCTGTGCTGTGATTGGTTGCTATTTCTTATACTGCTGATGCAAAATGAAAGCTGTGCAGTGATTGGTTGCTATTTCTTATACTGCAGAGGTAAAATGAAAGCTGTGCTGTGATTGGTTGCTAAAGCTCATCCTGCAAAAATCAAGCCCTCAAACAGCTCCATGGATGCAAAAATACAACTGCTTTAGCTCTTGGAGTGCAACAATGCAAGACTATTTTAAAGTGCTTTTAAATGTACATAAATTGTAAAATATAACATATATATATATATAAATTTAGTAAGGCTGTAATTGTGCTGACACAGGGAATAATATCTTGTTATTTATACTGTAAGGTGAACATTATAAAAAAAACAAAGCTGAAAGAATAATGACAGAATTTCTGTCCCCCCACCCAAAAAACCCAAGAAAATTAATAAAAGTTATAAAACATCAGGAGATTTGGCTTTCTGTACCATCTCTATGCTAACGACACCCAGTTATACACCTCTTCCCGTGACATCACAGCAACAATCCTCCAAAACATCACCAACTCTCTGTCCGCTGTCTCTAACACTATGTCCTCTTTCTACCTAAAATTAAACCTCTCTAAAACTGACCTTGTGGTGTTTCCACCCTCTACTAACCGACCTCCTCCTGACATCTCCATCTCAGTGTGTGGTGCCACCATAACTCCTAGACAACATGCCCGCTGCCTTGGGGTTATATTTGACTCCGTTCTCTCCTTTACCCCCTACATCCAATCTCTCGCCCGAACATGTCAGCTGCACCTCAAGAACATCGCAAGAATCCGCTCTTTTCTCACTGCAGACATGCTAAAAACGCTCATCGTTGCCCTCATCCACTCTCGGCTCCATTATTGCAACTCGTTGCTGATCGGTCTCCCCTGCACCAGACTCTACCCTCTCCAATCCATCCTGAATGCGGCAGCCAGGCTCATCTTCCTGTCCAGCCGCTACTCGGACGCCTCTGCCCTGTGCCAGTCACTGCACTGGCTGCCCGTTAAGTACAGAATTCAATTTAAACTCGCTACCTTCATCCACAAAGCCCTCCACAGTGCAGCGCCCCCCTATATCGCCTCCCTCATCTCCATCCATCACCCAGCCCGGGCTCTCCGCTCTGCTAACGAAACCAGACTGAGCGCCTCTTTAACTCGAACTTCTCATTCCCGCCTCCAAGACTTCTCCAGAGCAGCACCGGTCCTCTGGAACGCACTACCCAAAACTATCCGAGCAATCCAAGACACACTAAACTTCAGGCGTGCTCTAAAAACGCACCTCTTCAGGGAGGCATACCGCATTCCCTAAACAAACCCCTCTGTACTCCGCCTGATAACATGCTCACTGACCTATTGACTGCAATCCCTGCTAGCCATCATAAACCACTCCTGCAGTCATACTGTTTCTGCCATCACACGGCCAAATGTCTGTCTGACCATTGTCTATGTGTATAGCATCCCTCACTGTCCACCTCGCCATACCGTGCACACCGCCAGCCCCTTTACCTTCTGTATCTCCCTATTATCTGTAGTGTGTAAGCTCATTGGAGCAGGACCCGCACCCATACTGTTTGCATCAACTGATTACTACATGTAACCATGGTTTTATTTCTCCCCCCCCCCCCCCCCTCCCCCATCTTCTAAGCGCTGCGGGATATGTTGGAGCTATATAAATAAAGATTATTAGTATTAATAATATGTACCCCAAAATGATGTTATTAAAAATACAACTTGTCCTGCAGAAAAAAGCCCTTATATGGCCGTGTCCATGGGAACATGTTTATTTACTCATGTAAAGTTACGTTCTTGGGATGTGACCATGAAAAACAATTACAATTTCTGTGTGAGAAAAAAGAGCTGTGCAAGTAGCTGGAGCCGCCTTGATTCCGCCCGGCCGCCAGGGTGCGCTGTAGCCGGCCGTCCCGCCTCTCTCCAGCTCTCAATCCTTTACCAGAGCGACTAGAAGGGAGAAGAGGAGCTGGAATGATGGCTGAAGGGGGAGCGGAAACAGAAGCCGAAGTGAGGGATAAACTCCAGGTATGCGGGCGCCTCCTCACCGCTGCAGGCTACACCCGGCGTGCACTCTGCCCGGTGATAATAGCCGTGCGCTGCCCGTTGTGTCCGGCGTCACTGCACGTGGCGGCGCCGGGTCGTCCACTGAAAGTTTATCGCTCGGTTTGCACTAACTTCTCTTTGGTGTCTGTTACTATAGCAACACCGGCTGTCGTCCCCTATCAGTAGGTGTGCTGGGGAGAGCCGCACAGCAGCCAATCAGGTTACAGCTTGGATTTCTTCAGAGGCCCCTGAGATGAGAGCTGCCATCTGATTGGTCGCTGTAGACAACCCCTCCCCTGCACTAGCAGTATTGTGGGCACTGCTGAGCTGCACTTGCACTGCACTAGTGAGCACATGGCTGCTGGCATCTTACACATAGCCCCTCTGAAGGTTGTCATGTGGGGGATATGGACAATTATGGCGCTGGTTCACCTCAGCTTCTTCCATCGGTACGACAGCCCTGCGGTCAGCCAGACATCAGTGTTGTCTTAAGGCCCTTTTACACGGACTGATGATCGTTCAAATGAGTGAAAGTGAACAATAGTGAGTCTGAACACAGCCAGCGCCCCAATCATGTGCCTTCGCCGTTCTACTTCATAGCGCAGTAACAACGCAAGCCGATGACGCCTTGCCTTTCCCTCCTGGTGACCTAGAACGCTGTGTTCAAAAACATGGTAAAATGCTGTAAACCGCGTTCAAAGGTGTTTTTGACAGCATTGAAAACGCTCCCTATTCATTTCAATGGGCGACACATTGTGCTTAAAAACTCTGAAATGCCCCAAAATACAGCAGACCGCACTTGAAAAACGTAGAAACGCTGCGCTTTAGCGCTCGTCTGAGAAGACTTGTTGAAATGAATTGAGGTGTTTTTCAGCGTTTAGCGCCACGCTAAGCCCCGTAAAACAGACGGCCTGCGTGAGAGCGTCCGTAGACAGCGGGCACAGATACTACAGCACTTATGGATTCAAGGTGGCGGCGTGAACGTAAATGGGGTCTCCTCCTTGGGCAATCCTTGCTTGAGCCGCGATTTAAAGGCTACGCAGCCTAATTGGTTCCAGTTGTGTTCCTTTTTACATGAAATTGCACAGCGTATTGCCCCATTACACAGGTATCGGTTGTGTGTTGGCGCACCCCATAATCCCTATGGGCCTTTGGCGCACAAATGCGCACTAAAAGAATGAAAATGAACCCATTTAAATCAAGCAGTTCAATTCTCTGCTTATTGTGCGTGAAAACTTTGCTCACGCAAATTCGTCTATGGGAAGCCGCCCATAGCCTTTGTTCACTTCTGTGCTGGAGGTTTCGGCGCAGATTGGGCACAAAAATGCGCTGTATTGTCCGACCAAATGATGGGAGCTGGATGGACCCCATCATAGTCTTTGAGGTCCATTGGGCGCCGTTCGTTTGTCATAGGATGGATCTGACCTTCCTGCTACTGCGATGGAACAGGAAAATGGAAAGATGAATGCAAGAGTGGCGGAGGCCGAAATTTCCTCTAATTAAAGGGGTTGTCTGAGATAAAATATTCTTTCACAAACGAGTCGCCCATGGCAGAACATAACAAATTGGCACTCCCGACATGTCCCTGGGTCTCCTTACTGACGTCATGTTTGCAGGCTCCTGCAGCCTATGACAGAGCTCAGCAGTGGTGGCCAAGACTGTCATTGGCTGCAGCAGTGGGTTTACTGCAGCCTATGACAAAGCTCAGCACTCATGGCCAAGACTGTCATTGGCTGCAGCAGCGGGTTTACGGCAGCCCATGACAAAGCTCAGCAGTGATGGCCAAGACTGTCATTGGCTGCAGCAGTCGGTTTACTGCAGCCTATGACAAAGCTCAGCAGTGGTGGCCAAGACTGTCATTGGCTGCAGCAGCGGGTTTACTGCAGCCTATGACAAAGCTCAGCAGTGATGGCCAAGACTGTCATTGGCTGCAGCAGCGGGTTTACTGCAGCCTATGACAAAGCTCAGCAGTGGTGGCTAAGACTGTCATTGGCTGCAGCAGCCGGTTTACTGCAGCCTTTGACAAAGCTCAGCAGTGATGGCCAAGACTGTCATTGGCTGCAGCAGCGGGTTTACTGCACTCTGACAAAGCTCAGCAGTGATGGCTGAGCTCTGTCATTGGCTGCAGCAGCGGGTTTACTGCACTCTGACAAAGCTCAGCAGTGATGGCTGAGCTCTGTCATTGGCTGCAGCAGCGGGTTTACTGCACTCTGACAAAGCTCAGCAGTGATGGCTGAGCTCTGTCATTGGCTGCAGCAGCGGGTTTACTGCAGCCTATGACAAAGCTCAGCAGTGATGGCCAAGACTGTTATTGGCTGCAGCAGCGGGTTTACTGCAGCCTATGACAAAGCTCAGCAGTGATGGCCAAGACTGTCATTGGCTGCAGCAGCGGGTTTACTGCAGCCTATGACAAAGCTCAGCAGTGATGGCCAAGACTGTCATTGGCTGCAGCAGCGGGTTTACTGCACTCTGACAAAGCTCAGCAGTGATGGCTGAGTTCTGTCATTGGCTGCAGCAGCGGGTTTACTGCAGCCTATGACAAAGCTCAGCAGTGATGGCCAAGACTGTTATTGGCTGCAGCAGCGGGTTTACTGCAGCCTATGACAAAGCTCAGCAGTGATGGCCAAGACTGTTATTGGCTGCAGCAGCGGGTTTACTGCAGCCTATGACAAAGCTCAGCAGTGATGGCCAAGACTGTCATTGGCTGCAGCAGTGGGTTTACGGCAGCCTATGACAAAGCTCAGCAGTGATGGCCAAGACTGTCATTGGCTGCAGCAGCGGGTTTACGGCAGCCCATGACAAAGCTCAGCAGTGATGGCCAAGACTGTCATTGGCTGCAGCAGTCGGTTTACTGCAGCCTATGACAAAGCTCAGCAGTGGTGGCCAAGACTGTCATTGGCTGCAGCAGCGGGTTTACTGCAGCCTATGACAAAGCTCAGCAGTGATGGCCAAGACTGTCATTGGCTGCAGCAGCGGGTTTACTGCAGCCTATGACAAAGCTCAGCAGTGGTGGCTAAGACTGTCATTGGCTGCAGCAGCCGGTTTACTGCAGCCTTTGACAAAGCTCAGCAGTGATGGCCAAGACTGTCATTGGCTGCAGCAGCGGGTTTACTGCACTCTGACAAAGCTCAGCAGTGATGGCTGAGCTCTGTCATTGGCTGCAGCAGCGGGTTTACTGCACTCTGACAAAGCTCAGCAGTGATGGCTGAGCTCTGTCATTGGCTGCAGCAGCGGGTTTACTGCACTCTGACAAAGCTCAGCAGTGATGGCTGAGCTCTGTCATTGGCTGCAGCAGC
The DNA here is from genome assembly GCF_035609145.1 of Eleutherodactylus coqui. NCBI lineage: Eukaryota > Metazoa > Chordata > Amphibia > Anura > Eleutherodactylidae > Eleutherodactylus > Eleutherodactylus coqui. Next base: position 172,091,441 of record NC_089841.1, read on the forward strand.
GGGTTTACTGCAGCCTATGACAAAGCTCAGCAGTGATGGCCAAGACTGTTATTGGCTGCAGCAGCGGGTTTACTGCAGCCTATGACAAAGCTCAGCAGTGATGGCCAAGACTGTCATTGGCTGCAGCAGCGGGTTTACTGCAGCCTATGACAAAGCTCAGCAGTGATGGCCAAGACTGTCATTGGCTGCAGCAGCGGGTTTACTGCAGCCTATGACAAAGCTCAGCAGTGGTGACCAAGACTGTCATAGGCTGCAGCAGCCGGTTTACTGCAGCCTATGACAAAGCTCAGCAGTGATGGCTGAGCTCTGTCATTGGCTGCAGCAGCGGGTTTACTGCAGCCTATGACAAAGCTCAGCAGTGATGGCCAAGACTGTCATTGGCTGCAGCAGCGGGTTTACTGCAGCCTATGACAAAGCTCAGCAGTGATGGCTGAGCTCTGTCATTGGCTGCAGCAGCCGGTTTACTGCAGCCTATGACAAAGCTCAGCAGTGATGGCTGAGCTCTGTCATTGGCTGCAGCAGCGGGTTTACTGCAGCCTGCAAACAAAGCAGTACAGTGAAAACACGTGAGGAGTATCAGCTGCTTTATGTTGTGCCATGGGGACCTGTATGTAAGAGAGTATTATCTCAGAAAACCCCTTTAAGGCTTGTGATGAAACAATGAAAACCCGTCACTTGTTTTCATCAAGCAGTCTGAGGCCATCACTGATACAGCGTGAACAGTTGTCACTATTGTCTTCCGTATGTTGAAGGGCCGCGCAGATGACGTAGAATACGTGGTAATCTATGGGGTGTATATATATATATCTTGCATGCATCTAAGTTGTAGCAGCTACTTTCTATTGCAGGAACTAGTAGACAAGCTGTATCATTTTCGGGACCACTACTTTGAAACCCACAACGTGGAAGATGCAGTTCGGAAACAGCGTGACGTGAAGGACCAGATGGAGCAAACGGTCGCTCTGATGGATGAGACTGACGGTAAAGCTGAACATTTTACCCTTTCTGTCCTCGTTGTTGTAGAGAAGGTTGTCCTTACTTCTTATTTTGTAGACACCTGGAAGAACAAGGCCTTCTTCTTAATGCTGAAGGGAAAGGCTCTGAACGTGACCCCCAACTATTGTACAGAGGCGGAGGAAGTGCTTTCTAAGGCCGTTAAACTGGACCCGGGGCTGGTGGAGGCCTGGAATCAGCTTGGAGAAGTCTACTGGAAGAAGATGGATGTGACCGCTGCAAAGACCTGCTTTCTGGGTGCTCTAAATCACGTAAGCACTGATAAGCCTGTATTGTAGTCCTCTTCATCTCCGCTCCTCTACACGTAAATACTCATTTCCTTCGTTTTAATATTGAAGTGTAAGAACAAAGTCTCGCTGCGAAACCTCTCGATGGTGATGCGGCAGCAGCGCTCACAAGATGCAGACGAAAATTCTCGAAATATCATGGACAGTGTGAAGCAAGCCAAGCAAGCTGTTCAAATGGATATGAGAGACGGCACCTCCTGGTGTAAGTACTGGGTGCAGGCCCTTACTTGGGCCCTTGTGGTAAAGATGCTGGTCAGTGCCACAACATTACTACTAATATAGCCATTGTTATAACACAAAAGAAGAAACTGTATGCACCTCTTGTTTTCCCCTAGCGATCCAGTGCTGAAGCTCCGCGGTGTCCCGTCAGTCTCTATTTACAAGCTGGCAGCAGTGACATTTTGTACTGTTCATGATCGAGGCAAGCCAATCAGTGGGCGCAGCAGTCATGTGCCGTACCCCTGGCATTGTGGATAGCGTTGTTGAGCGATGATACTTGTAATACAACATGGGACTGTAGCGGTCACATGCTGGCGGCTTGCAAACATAGACCTGGAGCGCGAGTGCTGTATCACTGGGGAAAATGAGGTGAGCACTGTCTCTTTGTTTTATACCAGTGACTGCTGTATGTAGGTATTTTATAGGGCTCGGTCACATCAGTGTTAGAGGTTCAGTTCGAGGAATCTGTCACTGAATTACATTAAGGCCTCATTCACACGGGTGACATGGCATCGCTGCGAGAAAATCGGATTGCTGGTCCGGTTTCTCGTGGTGATACTGCGACTTTGTAGCGCCATATGTGAGGATGTTCGTGGGGGGCTTGAAATATAAGCTCTACCCCAAAATAAGCAGTAGCTGAAGTATACTCTCTTTATTTTTTACATCGCCTAGAAGCGCTGTCCGGGGCTCCGCTACAGCTTCGCCCCAGGTTCCCAGCACTGGTGGTCGTCTTCTCTTCTGGCCGGGGATTGAAAAATCCCTGCCTCCTAGAAGTGTTGGCTGTAGGGATGAGCGAGCGTACTCGGAAAAGCACTACTCGCTCGAGTAATTTGCTTTATCCGAGTATCGCTGTGCTCGTCCCTGAAGATTCGGGTGCCGGCACGGAGCGGGGAGCTGCAGGGGAGAGCGGGGAGGAATGGAGGGGAGATCTTTCTCTCCCTCTCTCCCGCCCGCTCTGCTCCGCTCCCCGCTGCGACTCACCTGTCAGCCGCAGCGGCACCCGAATCTTCAGGGACGAGCACAGCGATACTCGGATAAAGCACATTACTCGAGCGAGTAGTGCTTTTCTGAGTACGCTCGCTCATCTCTAGTTGGCTGTGATTGGCTAAGTGTCAGCAAATCACAGCCAGCACTTGATGAATGGCTGTGATTGGTTCATCGAGCGCAGCCATTCACAGCCAGCGCTTCCAGGAGGCAGGGATTTTTCAATCCCCGGCCAGAAGATGATGAAGAGAAACCGTGCCGGAACTTGGGGAGAAGCTGCAGCAGTGTCGGAGAGCGCTTCTAGGTGATGTATGCTGTTTTTTTTATTTTTTTTTCTGCAGCCAGGGTTAAATTAGGACTTTGACAGTAGGATTTCCTACTGTCAAAGTTGCGTTGCATTGCACCGCATAAAAATCGCATGTTCATGCAACGCAACGGAGAGGAAGGCTCCATAGGGAAACTAGGGCTACAAAACCTCACGAGTCGCGGGCATATCGCCGGACCCGTGAAGTTTTTGTGTCAGGTTATTGCATGCTACAAAACATTGCACGTGTGAAGCAACCCATAGGAAAGCATGGGCTTCACGTACATGCGATTTGTAGCAACGCAACGAATTTGTGCAACTTTGTTGCCCGACGTTTGTCACTAGTGTTACTTTGTCCTGTAAAATGTTGGGACGGCCAGATGGAAACTGAACAAACCCCATTATAGTCAATGGCATCCGCTTGACACTGTTCAGTTCTGTCGTAAGGCTGATCAGTTTGGCCAGTGAGTGACGTTTTCCTGCTCCCACAATGGAGCCCACAGCACGGAAATAGGCTTTATTTTGTGACTAATCAGACATAAGCTCGTCAGGGTGGGGAAGCATCTACATAAGGCTGCCTTGATATAGCACATGGACTTGCATATTTTGATCAAAATCTGTGCGTGTAATGGATGTTGTTGACAGCAAACAACTCGTTTGCTCTTTCCAATGATTAATGTAAAAGGACTCTAACTTGTGACATTTGGTCTCTGCAAAGTTTGACATTTTGAATATACTTTGTGATTGTTTGCTTAGGTCTTTTTACATTTGTAGACATGGTCCCAATGATGAGTATCAATCAATGAGATCTGTGTTCGTCTACCGTGCCTTAACACAGGGCAGTTTAGTGGAGAGATGTGCTGCCAACAATGATGATTTTTGTTTTTATGCCGGATGAAACGTGATCACCCAACAAATGAGAAGTTACTTGTTCGTCGGGTGATTGCCGCCGCGTTCATATGGACTGTAACCAATCAAACAAGCATTCTTAGTTACGTACTTTCCCAATGATTTGTCCGTATACGGGAGCCTTTACTGATGCTGCATTGTGTATTTCCTTTCACAGATATCCTTGGCAATGCCTACCTCTCTCTGTTTTTTTGTACTGGACAAAATCCCAAAATTTCTCAGCAGGCTCTGAATGCGTACGTACAGGCGGTGAGTTTTTAAAGTAATTTTTTTTTCTCCTGTGTCATTTTCAATAACCATACAATCCTATAGGACCGATACTTTATAATGAATATACAGCTTGCTTACCGCAGACTTGATTGAAACATATAGGGAATGTGAGAATACAACATGTTAGGTAGCAACACCTTGATGTATTAGAGAGTCAACACATTTGTGGCTGTGGGGGGATATATCATATAAAACCACTGGATTGTAACAGTTATTATCGGGATCGTTTACTGAACAAATCTGGTCAGGGTTAGTGAAGGACTAGAACATTAATTTTCTTCTACTTGCAGAACATATGCTATTACTCACTGATCCATCATCATATTTGGGTATTGCAGTGATGTAGATAACATTCAGGGGACGGATTTGGCATTGAAAATGAAAAAAAATTAAATCCTACATGGACAGTGTATAAGTAAGTGGCTTTCTCTAGAGGTCCCATTGAAGTAAATGCCATTCACTTTGGATCTGAGCCAGGCTGGATGGATGACAGGTAAAACCTGTCGCGACACAACTCTGATCCCAGCCTCCAAATGGGTCTCCAGTCAAGGCCATTGACACCTCACTTGTGCTGTATATGTACAGCGCTCATCATAAGGGGTTCAAAAGGACATTCCGTATATTTTTTTTAAATTGGTGGAGTGGCCTTTTTTATGTAATCAACTTGTATTTCAGTGATTTCGCAGATTTCACAGCCATAATTTAGTTAGGTGTAAAGGCAAAATTGAACGCGTCCGATGAACACTTCCATTAGTTAAATGGGTATGCCTAATTCATGAAGTGCTGGCATATTGCTAGGATATGCTATCCCTTTATGATCAGTGGGGACACAACCTCTGGGACCCTCATTGATCCTGAGTATGAAGGGGCTGCAGCACTGATTCAGCACAGTGACACTCCTGGCCACCCACTGTGGAGGGGAACTACAGCACCGCCACCATTGATGAGACTGGGTTTGGTTGCAGTTCCCTGCACTGCCAGGTGGCCAGGAGCACCACGGTGCAGCGTAAGGGCTCATGTCCATGGGCATATGCGTATCAAGGCCTGCATATTCCTTGCATAATTCTCTGCTTCTGAGTGCGTGTGCTTTTTTTTTTTTTGCGTGGGTATGGCTGCATATGTAACCACGCTTCCATAAACACGTGAAAAAAAACACAGGCTTTGCAAATGCTGATCAATTCGTATTTTGCTAGGCAACAAGCCTTTCACACGCAAGGCTTATTCCATGGGTTGTGTAAGCTCTGCATATGTACATGCATCCACAGAGTTCAGTGGGGGCTGTACACGCATATTACGCAGTAAAATAGAACATGCTGCAATTATTTTCACCCGCGTATTGACACACAGTGTTCACACGCTGGTGTGCATGGTAGACTGAAAGTCCATTGTTGTTCATTGCCTCCACTCACTGCGTGCCATTAGCCCTAAAACAGTAAGGGGCCACAGGCTGTTCAGCACTGTGGCCCCTTCATTGTTAACATTAGCAGGGGGTCCGAAAGTGATATGCTATCACTTTATTAAACAGAAATTCCCCTTTAGGAATCACTGGCACATACTTCGAAACATTTCACAGTCAGTAGATGTTAATGCACTTATATTGGCCGTTACATTGGCTAAATGTCCTGGGAGTATAATTAATCTCAAATACACGTAGGAAGCCTATTGCGTGAACTGATGTATAAAGAGACTGTAAATGTAATGCACCCGGAGAAGAATAGCTCCAAGTGTTACATTGTTACTAGAGATGAGCGAGTATACTCGCTAAGGCACTACTTGCTCGAGTAATGTGCCTTAGCCGAGTATCTCCCCGCTCGTCCCTAAAGATTCGGGGGGTGGGGAGCGGCGGGGGAGAGCGGGGAGGAATGGAGGGGAGATCTCTCTCTCCCTCCCCCCCCCCCCGCTCTCCCCTGCTTCCCGCCGCAACTCACCGGTCAGCCGCGGCGGCCCCCGAATCTTTAGGGATGAACAGGGAGATACTCTGCTAAGGCACATTACTCGAGCGAGTAGTGCCTTAGCAAGTATACTCGCTCATCTCTAATTGTTACCAAAGAGTTCATGAACTCCCCACTTATGTTATCACAAAGACTTCTTCTACCATAGGAGAGAGTGGACAAGACTGCCTCCAGTAACCCAGATCTACACCTCAATCGGGCAACTGTAAGTGTTTACCTGAGGCCATATCAAATCTAGAATGGTGCATGATTTTATTTGTATTGTTTTGGCTCTTACCCCCTTATGTTATTTAGGGTACATAGTTATAAAATTCTTTACCATTTACATTTTAGTCCAAACTACTACTATGGAACAGGATGAACAATACTTGCCTGCAGTGTTTGTCAGGCGACTACATGAAGCATTAATGTATTTGCCTGACGGAAACATTCCATGTGAGAATTTAATAGTAAAAGCATCTGGTCTTATATCTATCTCATATTACCTTATCATTCATTGGACTCATTGGGAGAATCGACTGAGAAATTAGTACAAGTTACAGGGGGTGCACAAAAATTTGGAAACGCCGTATGGAATGCAGGCCTTACATTACATGTGATCATAAATCATATTTCACAGTACTACCAGTAAATTTTAACTCTATCAAAAGGGCAGCTCAGTGCTAATGATTAAAATCCCATGTGGATCCTTTCTAATGGTCCGGGATCCATACATGTGTGCTACAGCGGCGTTAGTAGGCAGGGCTGTAGTTGTTGCGTGATGCAATGATCTGTATAACAGCTCCAACATGTGGTAAGCGTCATTTGTCTTCAAGACAGCGTTCTGCGCAGTTGTGAGAGAATCATGGCAGAGCTGATGGAATTCCAACATTGTCAAATTGTTGGGGCCTGTATGACGGTGCCTCTGGAACAAAGGTAGCAGACGATTTTGCTGTATCAGGAGAACCGTATCCAAGATTATGACCGCATACAGAAAGACTGGAAAAACTCGACTGACAAACACTAGCATGGACGGAAATATGTGTTGAGTGATAGACAATCATTGCATAGGGTTGTGATGAAAAAGAAGCAGACTACAGCTTTGGTGTTTCCATGTTTTTGTCCACCACCTGTATATTACGGCCATCAGTTTCTTAATCACTTGGCATCATGTAATGAGAGAGAAGAGTTAATAAAGCTTTAGATTTCCAGTGTTCTTGAGCTGATGACTCCTTTTTATTATAAGTGATATTGTGCTTGAACCTCTCAGGATCTGTGCCGTATATCTAGAATATTCTGCCATCTAAATAAATGGGCACATTCTGCCTCCTTGGCTTCCATGTTTAGTATGGGCAGCCTGCCTGATGTACTCTGGGATCTGATAGGAACTCTCGTCTTGGCTGCTAGTACTACAAACTGCTGGCAGCTTCTGTAGTTTACGTCCAGCATGCAGTCAAAACAGGAGGTACATATTGACACCTTATAAATCCTGGTTTACTATAAGTAATGGCGTTCTCTTCCACTCAGTTGTGCAAGTACGAGGAGAACTATCAAGGAGCGCTGGATGGGTTTTCTCGAGCTGCAGCTCTGGAGCCGTCTTGGACTGAACCGGTCATGAGGGAAGAGCAGTTGCTTGATTACCTGGGCAGGTTGTGTGGTCTTCTCGGCAACAAGGTAACCACCCCCGAATGAGAGTATATATTGTGGTTTATGGAATGATTGGCTGCACTACTTGTGGGTATGAATCTAAACTGAAGGAGTTAATTGGATGGACTGATCTAGAATAAGGGCCATAATGGTGGAGCTAGATGTAGAGCTTATTAGAAGTGAAGGCTGTAGGTGAAAGATAAGCATTAGGTCAGTGAGATCTAGGAAGATCAGTGTGTACTCTGGCATTGGGGAGTTTGCATGCTCGAGAAGGCTGGTTCAAATTTGGGTGCAGCATATTTGCTGTATTGGATGCAGTAAGTGACATGTTTTGTGGTGTGTTTTTTTTTTTATTTTTTATGTGTTAGGCCGCCTGCACACGAGCGGAAATCCCGCCGCGGGATTTCCGCAGCTGAAAGTTTGCATAGGAGTGCATTAAAATACGCACTCCTATGCAGACGGCCGCGGTTTGGCCGCGCGAAATCTCGCGCGGCAAACAAACCGCGGCATGTCCTAATTTTCTGCGGGGCACGCACTCACCTGGCCGCCGGCTCCGGTCTGCGCATGCGCCGGCTGCACGGCAGCCGGCACATGAAAGAGCCGGGGCCGCCAGGCGCGGGAGAGTACGCACTTGTCACTGCAGGCTCTCGGGTCGGATCGCGCGGCGAGAATTCTCGCTGCCGGATCCGACCCGCTCGTCTGCAGGCGGCCTTAGAATAGAAAGAATTTTAGAACTAACCGTACAACCCACACCTTGAATTTGGATGCTAATGCTTTAAATAAAATTTTATTTAGAAAAGCTACATTTCTTTCATTCACCTTGCCAATGTGCTTATTTCTTTTATTTTTCTTCAATTTGTTTACACAGGGAAAAATCCGTGGCAAACGACTACAGAACATGCTGAGTAGTTTAAGTCCGGGACTTCTAGGTCATTATGGAGATTCTGGTGGACTACAGCTAAAGCCATTAAGTGCTCTGCAACCAGGAAAAAACCCCGGCCTTGTGGTGCTTGGGAGGGTCGTGTTCAGCCTAGTGCCTGAAGAGCGAGTGCCTTTGTAAGTTAGAGCCTACAGCCATTACAGCTAGCAGATGTACTGAAAATAATTTTGTTGGCATATTCAGTTGAGTCCGTAAAGGGCCATTTATACAAATGTTCACCCAATCATCACGCCATGTAGCAGAGCTAACAATCATCCATTGGACACTCGATCATTGATTGATTTGTGGGAATTTAGCACACATAAAAATACTGTTGAGCTGCACATCTCCCCATGTGGACAGCGATGTGCAGCTGACCAATGATCACTGTATGGAGCGAATGATCGTTGTAATGATCATTCACTTCCATACAGACAACGATCTGCCATGTGTGAGCGTGAGGCGATTTTTTATTTTTTTTATTTTTTTACATTTTTCCAATTGAAAATGCATATTTTAATCCATGTGAAAGTCACATGTTCAGCGTTGGTTTTCTCGCAAATTGCAATTTTACAAGCAAAACTATCAGTCCAGGTTTCTGTGACCAATATCGCGCTCGCCCGTGTGGATGCACCCTTACATCAACCTTACAATCTCACACATAAAGTTTAATTTGCTGCTGACAACTTCTTTTAGGTGCTGGATGATTCTTTTTTACAGTGAGTGTAGTATTGTATTAGACTTACTTTTCTGTATTTTATCTACAAACTTACTGGATGTAAAATAAGTTTTTGTAGTTTTTTTTTTTATCAAATGCAAATCTCAGAATTCAGGCAATGTTCACATCTGTGCGGGATGGATGCAGAGCTGTTTTCCTGTCAAAGTGACAGGCGCTTTAGTGGAACCTAATGTTATAAGTCATTGGGGTTCATCACGCCCCTCTGGTGTGCGGTTTATGACAGACCAGGCTCAGCATTGCAGTTTCATTTTAAAATGGAAACCACAACACTGATGTGCTCAGGGCCTAGGCACCACACTTTAAGGTCACTGGTTCACCTGGTAAATCAAGTCACTAGTAAAACTTGAATTGGTACTTGAGCCACTCATCGGCAGATATTTAGAAGGCTTGCTTTATGTAACGCTATGGGGCTTCGGACTGATGCCAAGCCACTTGGGATAAATCTTAGCTGTGTATTTCCAGGACCTCCAATGCTGCAGTGTGTGACAAGTGAATAACAGCTGATATTAGCAGTCATCAAATAGTAAATTCATTTAAATGGGACCGGTCACCGGGGTGGGCCGCGTTCTATAAGGCAAAAAGTAAGCCAGCAGGTGCCTCACATGTTGAGCAGCCCTCTGCACGTCAACTCGGGGCACGACTATAAAACAGATTCTACGTGTAAATTATTGTCCTGTCTGGCTATTGGGTCCCGCTTAATTTACAAAGTGGGTGTGCTTTTTTTTTTTTTTTCCAGGGTGCCCTCGAATGAAAGTTCATAGTGGCATTCGGTAGGAGACCCACTATCTTGTTTTACATGAGGCATCTGCTAGATTCCCTGAGTTATAGGGGGCTGTTCTGGTGACAAAATCTGTTTTTGCAGTATTTGTGATACAAGCAGAGGGGTGTTAGGAGAGACTTGCAGTAAAGCAGATTGGACAGATGTGACTCCCGTAACATACTCTGTAGTCGTGAAGCTCATCTTAGGGTTAATGATCTCTTGTCCTTTGTTTTCCTCTCCTCTGTACTGATTTCAGGCATACACAGGAAATAGTTATTGGCTGGATATTTTGTATTCCTTGAGTTGCCCTTAAGTGTTTGAACAGATGAGACAGATTTCTATTAGGCTAGTTTCACATGGGCAAGGGCAATATCAGCCCATGAATCTCGGCCCAATATCGCTCTCACCATCTATGTGAAAGCTCTGTGGATGCGAGGCGTTTTCATGTGAAAACCGCCTTGCATCACTGCAGGGAATCCCTTCATCTCATTGCTTTCAATGGGGCAGCAGCTCTGGTTCCATTGAAAGCAATGGGAGCACTCCGTAATACTCTCTGTGACAGCAGCAACGGGAAATCCCTTCACCCCAGTCACGGCTGAAGGGATTTCCCCACGACATCTGAAAGGAATCCCTTGCTGCTGCTGTCGCAGTGGATCGCGGAGTTCTCCCATTGCTTTCAGTGGGGCAGGGCAGTATTGCAGAAAGATAGAACATGCTGCGATGTGTTTCTCGCATAGAATCGCAGCGCAGTGCCATGTGAGAAAACATCGCTCATGTGTATGAACTCATTCAAATGAAAGGAGTTCATATTTGTGCATCTTGCAACACACAAATCTTGCGTGATTTTATCGCCCGTGTAAAACCGGCCTTTGTCAGAACCAAATTCATTTTTGTACTAAAGATAAACAATAAAGATGAGCGAGCATACTCGTTAAGGGCAGATACTCAAGCGAGTATCGTCCTTTTCGAGTACCTGCCTGCTCGTCAGAAAAGATTTGGGTGCCGGCGGGGGTGAGCAGTGTGTTGCGGAAGGGGGGGAGAGAGAGAACTCCCCTGTTTCCCCTACCACCACCGCTCTCCCCCGCCGGCTCCCGAATCTTTTCTGACGAGCAGGCAGGTATGCTCGCTCATCTCTAATACACAACACTAATCATTGCATATGTCTGCCTACGTCTGATCTCATTTGTCTGAACTTACTATTTTTTATCAGCACATTTTTACAGTTATCTGCTAGATTTGTCTCACTATATCTATTTCTTGACTCTGGATTTTGTAACTGGTAACATTTTTATCTTGTGTGGGTTCTTTTGTAGCACATTTGGCCTTGTAGATACAGAGGGAACCTGTTACGCTATAATGGTTTACAATATGGTGGAAAGCTGGGGAGTTCTCATTGCAGATTCTGTTACAATCCCTGAACCTCACTTGAAACAACATAATATTCAACACAAAGGCCAGGTGAGTTTGCATTGACCTTTTTTTTAAAAAAAAATCTATCTGAGATGAACTATGTGATACACCAGCCATGACCACCAGTGTCTGTGCTGCTGTAAATGAAGGTGCTGGTCACTGTGCACAACATAAAAGGGGTTCTCTGACACTAAAATATTGATGACCTATCCTCAGGATAGGTTATCAAAGTCGGATCAGTCGGAATCTGCCACTTGGACCTCTGCCAATCCATTGATTGAATTGGCTGCAACACTCGAGTGAACGCATTGGCTGTTTCAGTCCATACTAGGCACAGCGCCATACTTTGTATTGCAGCTATGCCTGGTATAGCAACTCATTCACTGGAATAGAATGAACTTCTTTTGTGCTTTATTACAATGAACTTGATGTCACATGCCCGAGAAGAGGCTACAGGCCGCTCTATGTTGATGGTCTCGAGCGGCAGATACTTCATCAATATTTTAATGTCTGAAAATTCCTTTAAGTTGAAGACCTTTTGTTGACTGTTCCCTCATGAATTACTGTATATACTCGAGTGTAAGCCTAGTTTTTCAGCACATTTTTTTGTGCTGAAAAAGCCCCCCCTCGGCTTATACTCGAGTTAGGGAACGCTTAAAAAAAAACCTTCATACTCCCCTCCCAGCTGGCGGCGGTGCGGCAGGCTGGTGTGTCTCCGGCCGCAGTACAGCAGGCTGCTTGAATTCTCTCCGCTGTCATCCCCTGCTGTCCTCTTTGCTTGGCTCTGTCATCCTCCGCCATCAGCGCTGTGTAAGTAAGAGCTGTGATTGGATCAAGCGTCAGCCGATCAGAGCCGTTGCTCGATCATTCACAGCCAATCAAGCTGCTTTAGAATTCTCCCCGTTGTCATCTCCCTGCTCGGCTTTCAAATCCCCTGCCATCAGTGCTGTGTAAGTAAGCGCTGTGATTGGATCGAGCACCAGCGCTTACTTACACAGCACTGTCAGGGCCAAGCAGAGAGGACGGCGGGGGATGACAGCGGGGAGAATTCAAGCAGCTTGTGGCACAGACACAGACCCCGGCTGGAGGTCTTTTTTTACCTAGTATATACTTGAGTATAGCTAGGCTTATGCTCGAGTCAATAAGTTTTACCAGTTTTTTGTGGTGAAACTTATTGTCTCGGCTAATACTAGAGTATATACGGTATATAGTATTGCAGATATTAGTCCTACATGCAGTTAAGTAAACATAATTTAATTTTATATGTTTTGAACAGACCTTTGCCTTTCAAAGTATACGCGTTGACTCCCCTGTACGATTGTTGGTGAATGGCAAGCCACAAGGACCAAGCACTCAGGCCAGTGCAACAGTGGCTTACAGACCCCAGAGCGAGTAACGGACTAGACCCCGGGATCTATCCTCGATGCTGTGAATTGGGGACCTAAAGCATCAGCTGCGATATCCCTCCCGTTCTGTGGTGAAGAATAAACTCTTATAGAGTCCTAACACAAACCCTTAACAAGCTGCACTAATCTGGTACAATACCGTTGATTCTCTAATGCCTTGACGCAAGCCTATCGTCGTAGTAAGAGACTAGAGTGGCTTCCTGTAACGTGCGCACATTCCTTATTGCTCATGTTTGTGCTTTTCTCTCCGTTCTTTTGTTTTACCTGTTGTAGTGTTATTTATAATGCAGATTCAGAATTGTGATAATTTATTTTACCAATACTTGTTGTGGCCTCTTGTTTAGAGGAAGATTAATATTTGTTTTTCTAAAAAAAATAATAATAATTTAAATTTACAATTATTTGGTACTTTTTATTTTCCCTCCAACGCAGTTTGTTTTTTTTTTATATTTGCAAGCACGGGTCTTTGTCATTTTGGCTAAATAATTGAATTTTATGAGTGTTTTTTTAAGTTTCGGAAACCTGATTTCAGTCTGCAAAGGTGAATAAATTGTGACTGAAAACCATAATTCATACAAACGTAGCTCCACCATTAGAGGAGAAAATTGGTGAGCAGCAAGGTGTGAGCCCGTCCGGTGACCCTGCGTATGGCACTAACCTGTATTGTGGATGACCACGGACGCTCGCATTCAGTCATGCCAAGTACAAGGTTTTTCTGTCTTTGTATTTCCTGTACTGACGCAAATACCCGCAGCCCATATGTGATGTTAATTGCATATGGGCTGCAGGTCGGACGCCTCAATTGACTTTAAAGTAGGCCGTTTGCGTGGATTCCGCGGTAAAATAAAGCATGTTGCGATTTTTCTTCCGCTCGCAGAATACGCAATCTGTGAGTGTGAAAGAAGAATAGAAAGTACATCCCTTTCAATGGCTGTGTTTTACTCCGGATCGTCTATGTGGACGGTGAACTCAGAATCCGCAGTTCAAATACAGTCTTGTGAGACCGGCCTAAATCTGATCGAATGCGTAAAGCTCATTTTTCTATTGTATGTAGAGCAGGAAATGGGCAGACATTCCCAGTAATTGCTCTTCCTTCACCTCTATTCATGCTGTCCAGCCTTGGCTATGTAGCTACACCGTTATGGTGATATAATGCGCCATAGTCTGGATAGATTCCACTAGAAATCCAAATGGAGGATACCACGGAGCATGGCAAAGGGATTTTGAAACCGCAGGTTGCTCGCTGTAGAAAATTAATATCCATGCGAATTTTAAGATTTTAAAAATAGTTTGTTTTTTTTTAGGTTTTAAAATCAGCTGGAGATTTTCTGAGGCTGTTTTGTGGCCTTCTAAAGCACATCCGGTTTTGCATCTGCAGGTAGCTGCCTGGCGTAATGCTTTTCTAGAACTTCTTTAGTAAAGAAGTGCCAAATCAATGGCAGATTTACTGCAGAACACCCCACCCCTTGACTGTCTAAGTCTGTCGTTACTAGAGATGAGCGAGCACGCTCGGATAAGGCAGTTACTCGAGCGAGCATCGCTCTTCTCGAGTAACTGCATTCTCGTCTGAGCAGGCTCCGCGGGCGGCGAGGGGAGCGGGGTGTAGTAGCCTCTGGTTGCAACTGACCAAGGCTGCTTAAAATTTAGGAACTTTGTAACGCGGACCCACTGCTGGGACCCAGACCAATTCCGAAAATGCAGCCTCAGTGCCTCTTGAAGTGTGGACAGTAGAGGACATGTATGCGCAGCTTCACTTCAATGGGACTGCCGATAGCCGAGCACTTGAACTTTGCTATCTCCAGTGGTTCCATCAAAGTGATTGGAGTAGAGGTGTTTAATAGGATTACCATGAATTGTATTTCTAACTCTTCCCCCGGTATAACTGTGAGTATGTATATACGGTATGTGTGTATATATACTCAATCACAGAGGTTAAAATGGTAACTAGTGATGAGCGAGCATACTCGCTAAGGGCAATTGCTTGAGCGAGCATTGCCCTTAGCGAGTACCTGCCCGCTTGAGAGACAAGGTTCGGGTACCGGTGGCGGGCAGGGAGCTGCGGGGGAGAGCGGGGAGGAACAGAGGGGAGATCTCTCTTCCCCCCCCCCCCCCCCCCCCGCTACCCCCTGCTGACTGCTGCAACTCGCCGCTCCCTTGCGCCGGCACCCGAACCTTGTCTCTCAAGCGGGCAGGTACTCGCTAAGGGCAATGCTCGCTCATCTCTAATGGTAAGCATTTTTGCCATAATCTATTTTGCTTTCCGTAAAAATGGTACTGCTATAAGAGAGGAGGGAAGGGATGTAATAGTCAGCACAACGGCATTGGAGGAATAGCGCTTGCAGTAATGGGAATTCTCTCTTGTAGAAGACCTGATCCGGATAATCTTTTAGAATTATGCACTTTATACTTCTTACTGTTTGTCTTGATAAGTTTGAGATTTGCCGCTGTTGGACACGTATTTTATACAAGAGGATTAATTGATATTTTTTAGAGATATTCTCAGATGTTGGCCATTTTGGCTAGTGGTTATATAAAATAAAAATGAAACATTCTCCCATTAAGTTTTTTTTTATTGGTGAAAAATACTGACCATTCTTATTGAGGTCGCAGGTGCTGATGGCCTACAACTCCAGACAGTCACAGCCGCGATTCTTCCCTAGAACTTGACATCACATGTAAAAGGATTCATCTTCTCATGTACAGCTTACAAGAAATACCTGTGAGTTACAAAAAAAAATGCAGGCAATAGCTAAATTTGACTACTTAAAGGGGTCTTCCGACTGCAGCAAGTTAGCACCAAAGCACAGGATAGGGGAGAACCTGTTTAACAGTGGGGATCCCACCGCCGAGATCCAGACCAATTGCCAAAATGCAGCCTCAGCCCCTCTTAAAGTGTGGACAGTAGAGGACCTTCACTTCAGTGGGACTGCCAATAGCTGGGTGCTTGAACTTGGCTATCTCCAGTGGTTCCATTGGAGTGGAGGTGTGCATGCATGACCTCCGCTGCATTGGTGGGGCCTCCAGCGGTTGGACCCTCACCAATCAGCAAGTTATCCCCCATCCTGCGCAAGAAAGACAACTTCCTGTTATGCGAATACCCCTTGAAAGCCTAATACTCCCCCACCCCCAAAAAAAATCCTTCACCAGTCTAATAAAACTTGCTAGGTGTATGTACATTTTCATCTCTCTCTCCCCCCCCCCCCCCCCCCCCCCCCTATTTATCTGCATCCCATTTTCTAGTTCAAACACGCACCCAGTTATCCATCTACCAGAATTGCTTCTGCCTTCATGTGTGGAGCCTCTCCCCTGTTCTCCTCCTGACCCTTATTTTCATTGTCTGCTACCACAGCAGTTCAGTCCATTATGGGCGAGATCAGATGTGGATTTCAGAATAACTCCTCATTAAATTGCAGTACAACCCATGTGGATGGGGTTTTGAAAAATGCCATTCACACGTAGTGGGAAAAATGAAACTGCTGTAGAGGGTAGCCCTTGAAGGTATAGGGGTGAAATCTGCCTATACTGCATGCAAGTTTTGCGACAAGAAAACTCCTAGGACAAGCATGCTGATGGCTAGCAAAATTGCTAACATTGTTTAATTACCATAAAGGGAAAAAAAAGATAGAGGTGACTGTTAAAATTGTGATATATTCATGCCTCATTCACACGGCAGTATTGTACCCCTGTCCACGGCCGAGGCGGAATATCACCAGTGATATTCCTCCGAGGGGGAAGACCTGACAGGTCTTAGCGGTGAGCCTATCGCGGCATGCCGTAATTTAAATCCCGCGAGCGGAGAATCGCTTTCATTCTCCATTCATGGACTTTGGCGCTGCGCTTTCCATAGCAACAATATGAAAAGCGTCACACTGCATGATCCGCTGGCAATTTCTCACCAGCGGATCATCGCCCGTGGACAGGTAGCCTTAGTCAGTAATTTGCTTTGGTATTTCTGTAGGCCATACTCCTGGCTTACAGAAAAAACTGTAAGGGAAAGATGTGTAACCCTTCTGTATTTTGGACTCAGTTCTGATTTTGGTTTACAAATAGCCTTGTGGCTCGTGGGGCCTTAGACTCGACCGCTGAAGGACGGGCAGAAAGGTCTCGTGTAAAAGAACTGCTTGTTTCCTCAGCGGAGTGCGGGCCTGGTAGGATGATGAATACATTGACTGAGCCATGTACACTGCAATACTTTGCATCCTCCTTGCTCGTTCTGTGTTATTGCTCTGTGTCAAACTACTAATCCTTTAAGGCTGCATTCACACAGGGCGGATTTGCCGCGGCAAATCCGCCTGCGGCCGCTAATCTCGGTATTAGCCAGCCATGTGGACAAGATTTCTCAGAAATCTCGTCCACACGAGACGGCCAATCCGCTGCGGTAAGTCCGTCTGAAACCGCGGCTGCGGCGACTGCAGCCGTGGCTTCAGAATATGCAGCATGCCCTATTTTCTTTTCTTTCCGCTGCGGCAACGCTCTCCTCTATGGGAGCGCCGGCCGCAGCGAAAGAGCGAGCGGCTGGGCCGCTTCAAAGCTGCCGCGGGTTTTTCCGCGGCGGTTCTCCCGGCGGAAATCTCACGGTTTCGGCTGCAGCCAAACCGCGGGATTTCCGACGGGAATCCGCCTAGTGGGAACCCAGCCTAAGTAGTGCAATAAACGATTAAAAGTATAATAACTCCTGCTGTAAACTTACCTAAAATGTTACATCTTCTCACAGGCTTTGGTTACAGATAGATTGCTTCCATAGTTTTACCCGAGTCCTTGACATGCAGCTAATTACTAGTTTGTAAGTGCCCTTCGTTGTATTGTAGATTGTGAGCACAGATTTCCCAATTCCCCATTACTTGAGTTACAACAGATGATCAGAATTGTACTTTGTGGTGGAAAATTATTTGCCACAAATCTTGCCCTTCAGTTTTTCCTTCAGTATGGCTTTTACCTTTTCATTTCGCAGTGTGTATATATAAGGATTCAGAAGAGGGACGATCATAGTGGTCAGAAGTGATACTTTTTTATTGTAATCTTTCACCTGACCTTGGGACGGTTTTATATATGTAAAAATGCTGCTGCCATAAGCCAGAGATACAACAAATGCATGTGAAGAACAAGTGGAGAAAGTCTTGTATCTTCCTTCCGCAGACTGGATTTTTAAAATGGTTCTCACTATGTTGATATAGGATGCTAACGTCACGAAGAGCGAGGTCAACAGGATAATGGATGATGTGATGACTTCTTGGACATGGATATCGGCAGTGCTAATGCAGGAATTCCTAAGCAAAGGGATGACATCACAGAAGAAGTGGTTCACCAAACTGGAGCAAAAGGGCAATCTCATTATCTTGATAGAAAGATCAAGGATCGAGAAAAATGCCCCTGCCCACACAACAACAATCAGCTTTATACATTGCTTCTGATGCATAATGCCAGAGTAATGTAAAGGGTAACAAATTGCAATGTAACGGTCAAAGGACATCACAGCTAAAAGTAAAAAATTAGCAACACCAAGAAGGAAGAAGGAATATGATTGCGTTAGACAGCCGGGTACAGATATCGTTTTCCCTCCTTTCAAGTACCCATGTAACATTTTTGGTGCAGTAGTGCTGATAAAACAAATATCCAAAATCGATAGATTACACAGAAAAAAATACATGGGGCTATGAAGACGCTGGTCGGAGAAGACGAGAGCCAGGATGAGAACGTTTCCAGCAGCTGTGAAGACGTAAATGACTACGATAAGCAAAAATGAGACGGACACATTGGGAAATAAGGACAAACCCAACAAGATAAATTCTGTAACCTGGGTTGCATTCCCCCATTCTATAGCATGCTTGTTAGATCCATGAAGGTAGTTCATTTTGGAGTGTATGGATAGAATATTGTTAGGATAGAAAGATACAGGTATTCAACATGGCAACACCAGAAGAGTAAGCCTTCAAGTGATGAAACCATACAGGTATTCCCTCTGATAAAGGACCTGCTCCACCATCTCCTCTCCAAGGATGTGCTGTACGCTTCTTATAGGATTTTCTTTTTCTTGTGACGTCTGTTTTTTTTTATTCTAGCAAACGGTGAAAAAGTTATTTGGACAAGTGTTTTTTACACAAGAGAACTAATTATGAGTTTTTTAGGAAAATGTTCTTGGATGTTGGCCATACGAAGTCTCAATGGCTTCCTGAACGTCTTTGGGATTTCATGGTTGCATTAAATAAGTTTCTCTATTTAGAGTTCTTGTTGAAAAAGTATAGAAAAATTACCTTTTAATATCAATCTTGCCACCAAGTCTTGAATGTCTAGAGGGTTAGGTTTCTTCGTCACATTAGAATTTCAGAATCCTTCTGCTAAAAGTGGTAAAGAGTGTCTTGTAATGTTTTAACAGTGGAGCAGAACACAAAAATAGATTGTATTCTGAAAGTAACCGCTGTGCACTGCAATATCTTTTTTTTTTTTTTTGTTTACAAGTATAAGAAAAAGTATGTGAACCTTTGGAATGACTTTGATTTCTGTATTTTATAAATCGTAGTCCGATTGTTAAAGTCACCATTTTAGACAAACTGTCTAACTGAACTAATAACACAGGGACAGTTGTACCCGGCAATTATTTTATTAAGCACATTGAGTAAAGGATTCAGAGTGCAGGAAGGAAAGGTGAACCCTTGAATTTAATAACCTGCAGATTCACCTTTAGCAGTAATGATGGCCTAATATAAGGACAGGCCCTCAATAGTAGATTGGTGGTGGTGCACTGCTTGAGACCCATGCTGATGAACTGTGCATCAGGTTGCTAGTTTTTGCACTGAACTGATTTCTGTAGGAAGCGGACAGCTTTGTTCTCACTGTAGTGGTCAGCCTTGGGAAATAAAGGTAACCCCAACAGGTATAGTGTCCATTCACTTCAATGAGCGCTTTGACTGCAATACCAAGTGGGGCCATTGCAGTGAGAACAGAGCTGTCTGCTTCCCCAAGAAATTGGCTTGGTGCACAAGCACATTGGCTCAGTGAACAGTTCATTAGTGGGGTTTCAGGGACAGCAGAACCTCACTGATCTACTATTGATCAGCTATCCTGGGAGATAAGGCCATCAATAACTTACAACTGGACAAACCCCTTTAAGGACTCTACCTTGGTCAATACAAATCCTCTTTTGCAATTATTTTATTCTTTGGGTCATTGTTTTGCTTAATCGCCCAGCATTTCTTCAGGTCGTGAGTTCTTGGTCTTTCATCCTCCTGTGAAATGTTTTTGCTACACCTTTTATAAAACCTTGTTCCGTCACTAATTGCAGGGTATTCAGACCATGAGGCAGCAAAGCAGCCCCAAACCATCATGCTCCGTTCACTATGCTTCAAGGTTGGGATGAGGTTTTGGTGTGCAGTCCTCTTTTCCCTTCAAGCATGGCTCATCTGTCCATGAAATATTTTCTCAGAAGCATTGTGGAACCTCCACTGGTATAAGACAAGCTTGGTATGGGCAACAATGATTTTTTTTAAATTTTTTTGGACAGCAGTGACTTTATTTGTGATGTCCTTCCATGAACACTGTTCTTGTTCAGTATTTTTCTTTTTGCGTATATTCTTTAAGGATTTTGTAGGAAATGGGGGGGGATGCGAGGGTTACAGAAATTAGCAGAGAACATCCATGAACAGGAAACATAGGGAAACTTTGATCAGATTACAACGTAAAAATAAGAGGAAAGATACATAAAAATTCTGCATATAATCTGTGGGCATGTGAAGGACAGGCGCATAAAAGGGCACTATACAGTCATCCCTACAGAGAAATATAACATGTATCAGCATAAAATGCAAGAGAGCTGGAGTTAAGCCTGGTTTAGACACAACGAATATCGCTCAAAAAAATCGTATGGGTGACTTTTGACCAATAATCGTTGTATGCCTTTAAGCAACAGGGTGATCGCTCAAACGTTGAGCGATCACTTTGCGCTCCAAGCGGGGAATACAGAAGACAAGCGGGGGCGCTTGTCTTCTGCATCCAGCTGTTTTCTGCTTGGAGCGCCCAGCTGCTATACAACTGAGAGCTCCGAGCGGGGGGGGGGGGGGGGGGGGGGGGATACAGAACGCAGCTGGATAGCTGTCTTCTTCTTACCCGCCTGTCTTCATGGAGCAGGATGCAGCTAAAACAATAGTATCAGCTGTATTCCTCCGTGAATTCCTGATAAGGCTGATCGTTCTCTTTCAGTATGCTAAAAGTGAACGATCAGTGATTCCCTAACGAAAACTGCACGATGTCAGTGCAGTTAGACACGACGATTAACGCTCAAAAGGCGGCTTTGAGCGATTTTTGAGCGAAAATCGTTGTCTAAATCAGCCTTTAGCTTGAGGCACTGTGTGTTACAAGTAGAGTCTGCTTATATAAATATATGTAGATCTGCTGAAGGGCTGGATGAAAGTGGAACCATGCATGTTTGTTTGTTTGAAGATCTGTAGAAAGGGAATTGAGTAGAATTTTTAAATTGTGACTAGTTGTCCCCAATAAGGTGGAATTTGTCATTTCCTCTCTAACAGTTTACTTTTTTTTTTAGAGGACTTGATGATGTTTAATTTAACCCTTCCATGGTTTGGGGAGTTTTTGTGCCTTTTTAGTTTCTGGGTTGGCAGAATTAAATAGATGTTGAACCCATTCTGTAATAATTCTATATGTTTGAAATATCGAGGTTTGGTAAAATTAGTTTTGGTGAAGAGATAAATTTGGAACCTAAGAAGAGGTTAATTTCCTCGATGTTGGTCCAGAATGATTGAATTGCAGAGCATGGATGCCAGATGTGTAATGGGGTTCCTAGTTCCTTAGAGCAACATGAACATAATGGAGAGGAGTTATGTGCTGTTTTGTGTAAGAGGTCTGGCGTTTTGTATCATCTGGGAATTAGTTTATAGTTCACTTCTTGGAGACGCGATATGGAAAAAGACTGTTCTTTTTAGTAGCATTTTGGTTTCATTGGATGTGAAATTCGTGTTTTGTTTCAGCTTTCCGTTCTCCTTGTTAAAAGGGCGTTGTCCCTACACGGTCTGACACTCGGCACTGATTGGACAATATCAGACGGCGCAGAGACACATCCCAACTGGTGACTGGCAACTTATTCATACATAGGGAATAACAGAAATGGTACAACTCAAAGTCACAAGAAAAGATGCTTTAGAATTGGTAATTCATGGGTAATACAGCTATGTACTAAAACAGGAAAATCTACAGGTTCTGTTAAGCTAAGTCAATCTACTATCCAATGAAGCCATGGGTCACAAACAAGGCTTTAACCCTTTCCAATCCGTTTTTGAATTGAGGGTTTCCTAATGGGCTTGCTGTTTCTGCAACAGCTCCCTCTGCTGGCTAAAACCAAGAACTAGATGAGGGGTTGCGTCGGAGCTGCGGAGCGGCTGGCAGAGTACTGTAAGTATACAGTGTCTGACGTCTTCCAACAGCGGAGTTGTACAAGCTTCAGTGGTTATGCCTGAAGATGTTCGATAGTGGATTGGAAAGGGTTATCATGGCATTGAATTCTCCTAAATGATTCCATTCATATGAGATTAATTTTCTATGCACCAATTGATGAGCAGTAATGGAGAACAGCCAAGTTTTTTTCTGACTTGCATGATATGGGGACTCTTGGTTGTGCACATTGGGACCTACTTGTAGTTTACAGTTTAATTTTGTTTTACATAAAAGGTTTTGAAGAGAAAACTAATTAAAAGAACCATATTTGGGTATTTGCTTTTCTAAAACCAGCTTCTATGCCCATGATTCCTCTACCAGCAAACTTCTGAAGATCTGGTTTACAAAATTATGTGTCTTGTTCAATGCTGTTTTTAATCTGCAATGTGGTCTGACTTTGGCAACACACATTGTATTATCCTCTTCCATCGCTTTCCAGTATGCCACCTTTGCCGGTGTCTTCAGCAAATCACAAGCTGATAAAACTGCCAACTCATAGAAGGTGAAAGTATACCATTGAACTGTTGCCAGGTGAGAATCTTCCCCAGTACATAAAAAAAAAAACAATACTTGCCTAGCACGTGCCGTCCGCGTCCCACCCGATGGCCTCTGGTGCTCCGGCAGGCTTCCGTGCAGTCCTAAGCGCCAACAGAACATCGCTTGCTGGTAAACCCCACCTCCAGCAAGCAATTGTTCTGATTGGTTCTTGAGTGCCGCAGCTCAGCCTATAAGAGCAGAAGTTCGATGAATCAATCTAAAGCAAATAGAAGAGGTGTCAAACCACAATGAAGTATTATGGGGGACTTCAATTAGCCGGATAAAATATGGGAAGACGAAACCTGTAAATCTAGTGAGGACAATAAGTTTTTGAGAATAATTAAAGATAACTACCTTTTCCAACTTGTGTGGGAGCCAACTAGCGGAAGAGCCACTCTGAACTTAGTATTAACTAACAAACCGGAACGAATACTGAGGGTGCAGGTTGAGGGACACTTGGGAAATGGTGACCACAATATAATTAAATTCCAGCTGTCATTCAATAGGAAGCATTATCAGGGAGCGACAAAAAACTAAACTTTAGTAAAGCAAAATTTGATCAACTCAGAATTACTCTTGGGAACATAAATTGGAACAATGTGCTAAAAAAATAACAGCGCAGACGACAAATGGGAGAAGTTTAAAAACATCCTAATTATGCCATGTGAGCAGTACATACCCTTTAAAAATAAAAGAGCTACAAGAAGAAGGAAACCAATGTGGCTTGACAAGACTGTAAGAGGGGCAATAAAAAAAAGAAAGCGTTTAAACTACTAAAACAAGAAGGCAGTGAAAAAGCACTAAAAACATACAGGGAAAAAAACTCATTCTGTAAGGAAAAGATCAAAACTGCCAAGGAGGAGGCAGAGTGACTGATTGCCAAAGAAAGCAAAAATAATCCCAAACTATTCTTCAATTATATAAACAGTAAAAGGATTTGTACGGAAAGCACTGACCACTTAACAAATCATGCAGGAGAAACCATAGAAGATGGTGGAGGGAAGGCAAACCTATTAAATAGCATTTTTCTCAAGTGTATTCACGAAGGAAAAAGAAATGTCACACGAGATGCAGAGGAATAAAATGAACTCCCCTCTAAGTATTGCATGCCTAACGCAGGAGGAAGTGCTGAGCCAGTTAAGAAGGATTAAAATCGATTAACTTTCCGGGCCCAGATGGAATACACCCAAGAGTTATAAGGGAACTAAGTAATGTGATAGACTGCTATTTCTTATATTTAGGGACACCATTGAGACCGGGTTGTACCACTAGATTGGTGCATTGCCAGTTTGGTACCAATATACCAAAAGGGGTCTAAAAAAAAAAGAACCTGGTAACTACAGGCCGGTAAGTCTCATTTCAATAATTGGAAAAATATTAGGAGTTTCTGAGAGACGCCATCCTGGAATACCTCAAGGAAAACCAACGGTATAACTCCTCATCAGCATGGATTCACAAGGGGTTGATCATGCCAGACCAACTTGATCAGCTTCTACAATGAAGTAAGTTCTAGGCTGGACCTGGGATAGTCTATTGATCTTGTATATCTGAATTTTTCTAAAGAATTTGACACCGTGCCACATAATAGGCTAATATATAAAATAAGCCAACTAGGACTGGGCGAAAACGTGTGTATCTGGATAAATAACTGGTTCAGAGATAGAAAGTAGAGGGTGGTAATAAATGGTTCGTACGCGGATTGGACCACCATTGCTAGTGGTGCATCACACGGTTCAGTATTCGACCCCATTCTGTTCAACATATTTATCAATGACTTGATAGAGGGACTGCACAGTAAAATATCAATATTTGCAGACTATATAAAATTATGCAAGGTAAAACAAAGGAGGACAGTATGCGGCTACAAACTGACCTAGATAAGTTGGGTGCTTGGGTTGAAAAATGGCAAATGAAATTCAATATTGATGAATGTAAGGTTATGCACATGGGCAGGAGAAATGGATGTCACCAATATACACTAAATGGGGTATTGCTAGGGAAAAGTGAGCTGGAAAAGGACCTGGGGGTACTAGTTGATTGTAGACTTAATTGGAGCAGTCAATGCCAGTCAGATGCTGCAAAAGCAAATAAAGTCTTAGGGTGCATTAAAAGAGGTATAGGGGGCGAGGGACAAGAACATTATTCTCCCACTATATAAGGCACTTGTCAGGCCTCACATGGAATACTGTGTACAGTTCTGGACACTGGTGCTCAGGAAAGATGTAGCAGTGCTTGAAGGGGTTCAAAAAAGGCAACTAAATTAATAAATGGAATGGGAGGACTGGAATACCCAGAGAGGCTATCAAAATTGGGATTATTTACCCTGGAAAAAAGATGGTTAAGAGGCAACCAAATAACTATGTATAAATACATGAGGGGACAATACAAGGATCTCTCCCATGACCTGTTTATACCCAGGACTGCGATGGTAACAAGAGGGCATCCGCTACCTATAGAAGAAAGCAGATTTCATCACCAACACAGAAAGGGGTTCTTTACTGTAAGAGCAGTTAGTTCCGCAGTTCCACAGTCTCTCTGCCTGATCGCGAAATCCGTGAAGGAGTTTAAGAGGGCACTAGACATCTTTTTAGAGCGCTGTGATGTTATAGGATACAGACATTTGGTGACCAGCGGGGTTGTTGATCTGGGTCTTGGAGTTAGTTACAACTCAAACATTGATCCAGGGAATATTTTGACTGCCATGATGTCAGGAAGGAACCTGCATTGTTTTTTTTTTTTGGGGGGGGGGGGGGGGGGGCTTTGCCTTCCTCAGGGTCAACAGGGTGTGGGGGGGGGGGGCTTTGCCTTCCTCAGGGTCAACAGGGTGTGGAGGGGAGGGGGGGAAGCCATCCAATCCGCGGCCCTCCTGCAAACCATTCGTTTAAAAAATGTTAAAAATTCTGTACTGCACATGTCCGACAGCTCGCTGTATGGACCATCCGCAGTACAGAAGAAAAATAAAAAGTATGCGCTGATTCCACATGCGGAATCCGACCTGGTTGTGTGCAGGCGGCCTTAGTGGGACCGTGTATTGTAGTCACTCATTGTTTTGTAATATCACATGTGTCCTGGAGAGGCCGCAGTTTTTTCCAGAAATCAGATCACCAAGGAGTTCTTGTTTATAGAAGAGGATATCTATACAGGACAGCCCTAATGAAGATGGGTTCACACATGGTATATTTTGTGCTTTTTGGGGGCGGCAAAAACACGAGCAGATTTAAACGTCATCTGAGTAAACATTGTGCTGGTGCGGTGTGCATTAAGTGTATTGAGCGCTCTTCTTAATACATTTGGTACATTTTCAGGCTGTATCTGCATCAAAGATTAAAAAGAGACCAAAAAGCCACACATCTTTGTGCACGAGATGCCATGCACCAAATTGTGTGACGTTTGTACGACAGAAAACAAAGTTCAGTAAATCTGTGCCCAGATGCACTCCTTTACCCAGCTACACAATGTGCGCGCGAGAACTTTAGACATTTTGCTCCAATTGGGATGGCATGTGTCTTGTGATGTCATAACTGCTGGTGGTGTTCTGTGTATCAGTTTCAAAGCATTAAGGAAGAGTTAAATTAATTTTCCTTATTGCAATTAACAATAAAAGTGGTGGTTGTCAACTTCTAAATCTGCTTGGTTAGGTGATTATTTAGAGTGTCACTTTGTAATTGGAGCAGATATCTAATATAAAAAAAGCTTACAGGTCTCTCTGTCAGTCTGTCTCTGCTTGTCTTTCTCTGTCTGTGCTTGTCTTTCTCTCTGTTTGTCTGCCTGTCTTTCTCTTTGTTTGCTCTCTCTATCGCTATCTCTGCCTCTCTATCGCTGTCTCTGCCTCTATCATTCTTTTTCTGTCTGTCTCTATTGCTCTCTCTCTGTTTCTCTATTGCTCTTTCTGTCTGTGACTCTATTGCTTTCTCTGTCTCTCTATCGCTCTTTCTCTTAGTGTATCGCTCTGTCTCTATCGCTCTCTCACTCTGTCTCTCTATTGCGCTCGCTCTCTCTCTCTATCTCGGTTGGGCAGTGTATCTTGCAGCTTTGCAGTGTTGCTTAGCAATGCTTCACTCATTCCAGCGCATGCCTAAAGCACAGCAGCGCCACCCATAGACTTAAAATTGCAACTTTCAACCCGCCTGACAGATTCTTGAATGTATTAAACTCACATTTGATGATTTTACAGCAGCGGTGGGCATGTGTGCCATCTAATGACACCATCAGCCACCAAAGTTACAGCAACAAATCAGTGTGGTGCAAGAAAAAGCATGAAGGTTCATTTATATTAGATTTTGTGGGTTTTGGTTTTTATCATCTACATTTACCCGTATAGAAGCAATTAGAAGGTTTTTCCAAAGATCTAAATGTATTTTATGCTTTTTCTGTACTGCTAAAATGCCATATATAATACACACTGATATCCTACATACACAGTGTATCTGGTACCTCTATGCCTTTCTACAACAAAGCCAGGTTTACATCTAGTAAAAACACGTTAAGAAAGCGCTTAATAACTGATGAAATAGTAACCATACAAATAGGGGTCAAATTGCTAGGCTAAGAGTTAAATTACATTCTCTGTTTAAGGCTTTATTCACACAGGTGTATATAGGCCGCGGTTTCCCAGCCCATTTATATGTATCAATTATGTCGCTCAAAATTCGTTCAAACGAATGAATTTGAGCGAAGATCGTTCAGTGTAAATGCACAAAAATTGCTCACTCGTCTTTCCCGGTTGGTTGGCTCACTGGCTTTTCATGCCATGTAAACGCTCCCCGCTCAGCACTTCCCATAGTTGGTGAAGCGCTGAGCGAGAAGTCTGAGATCCAGCAGCAAGTCTTTGTGTAAACTGTCGGCACGAGCACTGACGACCTTAGCGGTGATATCAGTCATTTAGCTGACTGTTGTCCCATGTAAAAGGGCCATTATTTGTAACATCCAGACATCTGTATAGGGGAACCTGTTGTTGTGTCCTAAGAACGTGCAACCTCAACAACATAAATAAAGGCACAACTGTGCAAAGAAAATACAACATAAATGGGGGAATACTCTCCCTATAATCCCCTATCCCGGGAGGGGACCCTGCCTGCTCAGCAGACCGACAGCGCTGATAAGTGCGAGCCTGCAATCGTGCCTGGGCCTCTGACCAGTCCCTAGCTGGGAGCCTTAGCACAAAACAAAAAGGGAAACCAAACCAAAACAGCAAAGCACTTAGCTTATCCAGCAGAGCTTCCATCACACTGTGTTTCTCCGTCGCTGTCCAACATAGGACTGACGTGAATTGACCAGCACTGGAGTAACAGTTAGCACTGCTTAAATAGGAGCAGAGCTACTTAGCACCAGCTGCTGACTGACATTAATCTGGCAACCTCCACACCTCTCAGCTCCAGGAGAGGTAGGAATGCTGCTAAACCCTGGTTTGGCCTGAAAGCAAGGTGGGAACCTCAGAACGGCTGCAACAGTACCTCCCCTTCTAGGAGGGGCCCCAGGACCCTTAAGATCAGGACGACCAGGGTTTGATCTGTGAAATTTTTTGACTCGACGGGAGTCCAAAATGTGACTTATTACCAACTGCTCTTCCCCATCCGCTAGCACAGGAGCCGGGGGTGGAGGGTCATTCCCAGGATCGATGAATCTTTTGAGCAGAGATTTGTGGAAAATATTGTTAATTTTCATCGCACTGGGAATTTCTAACCGAAAAGCAACCGCGTTACTCTTCTCGGTTATTTTAAATGGACCTATAAATCGTGAGCCAAGTTTAGCGGACGGTTGTTTGGGTTTTATAACTCTGGTAGACAACCAAACCAAGTCTCCAACACGGAATTCTGCCCCCTCTGAGCGGTGACTGTTAGCAACTCGTTTTCTCCGCTGAACTGCTCGCCGTAACTCTCTCTGGACCTCGGCAATAATAGGCCCAGAAGAATCTGGCTGCCCCAGTGCCGGAGCAACACACTTCTTCAATTTCTGAACCCTCTCAGGATCCATATTAAAACCCTCTTGGGTATAATCTTTGAGCGTCAGTCTCTCAGGAGGGGATATGCGGCTCCTGGGGAACTCGTAGTCAGGGAGGAGTTTAATTGCACAATCCCCCTGTCGGAGCGGTGGCAATCTGTCTGCCCCCTCTGGGGAATACACATCAGAGAGGTCAGCGATGACTTCCGGCAACTCTTCTGCCTGAATAGAAGCTATATCAACAGAAACGCAGCCGGGCAGACAACCAGGGCTCCATTCAACAATGTCCCCCTTCTCCCAGTCTACTACCGGGTTGTGTAGACGTAGCCAAGGCAGCCCCAAGACTACTTGCGAAGGGAGGGATTCTATGACATATAATGTTATAATCTCCCTGTGGAACAGCCCAATTTTTAAACGGATGTTAGGCACACAAAACCTCAGACTTCTCTGCGATAGTGGAGCAGTATCAATGGCGGATACAGGAATGGGAAACTCCAGAGCCTTCATCTCTAAGCCTAAACGTCTGACCGTCTCCCGATGTATTAAATTAATACTAGCTCCACAATCCAGAAGGACTCTTATGGGGCTGCCCACACTACCAGACAGGATCCTCGCAGCAAGCATCAGTCTGGAGGGTGATATCCAGGCAATTTGATGGCCTAGAGGGGCCCCCTCAGTAATCTCCCGGTCATCAAGTCCTGGCTGGCAATTATGACGGGGACAACACTGAGCCATGCGACCAATGCGGTTGCAGGAAAAGCATCGACCTTTGCACTGTACTTTGTTCCCATTTCTAGCCCTGGCAGCCAGAAACCCCAACTGCATGGACTCCTCCACATCTGCTGATAAGAAGCCAGAATCTATGGAGAGTTCCTGATGTCTCTCCCTGATCCGTCTCCCAGCTTTGATAGCCAGAGACATGGCCTCGTCTAGACTGCGGGGTACTGGATAGCCTACCGATACATTCTTGATTTTATTGGATAGACCCCAATGGAACTGGCTCTTTAAAGCAGGGTCATTCCACTGGGTTTCTGCTGCCCAACGTCGAAACCCAGCACAATAATCTTCGACAGAGGAGTCTCCCTGTTGTAAACGTCTGATATTCCCTTCGGCCACCGATATCTTGTCTGGGTCGTCATAGATTAGACCCAATGGAGCAAAAAAGTCATTCACCGAGTCCAAGGCCTCAGACGTTGGGGGTAATGAAAAAGCACATGCCTGCGGCGCCCCCTGCAGTCTGGACATGACAATGCCCACCTTCTGGGCGTCGTCCCCTGAAGACACTGGACGCAGTCTAAAGTAGAGCTTACAGGCATCCTGAAAGGATCTGAATTTCTGCCTATCACCAGAAAAACGGTCAGGTAGCTCAATTTTTGGTTCCTTGCTGGGAACCTGCAGCGCAGTTTGTCACTGTTTTATCTCAGCGAGCTCAGCAGCCAGCGTGCCAAGCTGGTGCGACAAAACCTCAAGGGGATTCATAATAATGGCACAGAATCTCCCTGAGTAGGTAAGGGCTGGTCAATCTGTTGCGTCCTAAGAACCTGCAACCTCAACAATATAAATAAAGGCACAACTGTGCAAAGAAAATACAACATAAATGGGGGAATACTCTCCCTATAATCCCCTATCCCGGGAGGGGACCCTGCCTGCTCAGCAGACCGACCGCGCTGATAAGTGCGAGCCTTCAATCGTGCCTGGGCCTCTGACCAGTCCCTAGCTGGGAGCCCTAGCACAAAACAAAAAGGGAAACAAAACCAAAACAGCAAAGCACTTAGCTTATCCAGCAGAGCTTCCACCACACTGTGTTGCTCCGTCGCTGTCCAACATAGGACTGACGTGAATTGACCAGCACTGGAGTAACAGTTAGCACTGCTTAAATAGGAGCAGAGCTACTTAGCACCAGGTGCTGACTGACATTAATCTTGCAACCTCCACACCTCTCAGCTCTAGGAAAGGTAGGAATGCTGCTAAACCCTGGTTTGGCCTGAAAGCAAGGTGGGAACCTCAGAATGGCTGCAACACCTGTCACCTGTCTAAAGCATCATAAACTAACTTATGGTGCTCTTAGGTCAGGTGATAGGGAGCCGGGTGATGTATTTTTCATATTCACCCGTTTCCTAGTTTCCAGGATGCCATCGCTGAAACCCACTTGTTTTAATATATTTCTTTAACAAAACTGGAAGATTATATTTGATGCGGCCGTGCTGAAGTGCGCCGTTTTTCCATTTCTTGGATTTGACGGCTCCAAATTTCTCCGTGCACGTCTTCACATCGGAACATGGTTAATAATTTTCAGGTGAGCTGATTCTACTTTTTGTTTTAGCTATCTTCTAACTATGCAGTGTGACTTGGCATCTGGGGCACAAACTGGGAAGCTCTGGTGCTGCCTGGTAAACTTGTTGTCCAGTGGTTTTAAAAAAAAAAAAAAAAAAAGCAGCAAATAAAACGTCCTCTCTCGGTGATTCTAGTAAGAATGGCAGGTAACCACCGAGACCAGTAATGCTCTTACAGCACATAATCGATGGCAGCCTTAGAACAAACATCAGCGGGCAGCCACCGGAGCATCTGCCATGGATTGGAGGGAGACTGAATAGGTAGGAGCTACTTTAGTAATTTTTATTCTAGGAATTTTTTTTTTTTTTTCTAGCAGACATCCCCTTTAAGGTTATATTCACCCATGCCAGATTTGGTCTGAATCCGCATCCAAATTCCACGTTGAAACCCACATGTAACCCACAGATTTCACCCAGTCTTTAAAGAGCTGATCTCCACAAAATCTTCAGCAAAAATTGACGTGCTGGGGATTTAAAATCTGCACCGCAGGTCAATTTACACTGTGGATTTTTTCAGGACATGTGAACAGGATTTCTCAAGATGCCATGCACTGCGCTGCTGCTGTAATATGCTGCAGAAAGTCCACAGCATATTGGCCATGTTTGAATTTGTCCTAAGGAAAAAAACAACCATGGGTTTCAGAAACACTGAATTCCTGGTGGCCTAAGGCAGGGAAGGTGTTGATGTACAAAACTCTGGTGGTCTAGTGCTGATAAAGGGTTAACGGGCACACCCATGGTGCTTATGTAGAACAGTAGGGGTTTAATGGCTATGCGTCTGGTGGTCTAGACTTTTTTTTTTTAATGCAAAAAGGGAATACTACCAGTACCAGCATACCAATTCTGTGACATTAGAAGACATTGCTGGGAGGGAGTGTGAAAGAACTACAACTCTCAGCACAACCAGGCTATTGGAATAGGAAATCAGAAGGTACAAGAAGTGATGATTACAGTTCCAAACATTTCCCTGGCTATAAAAGCTCACCCAGAAATCCATCATGATAGGACTTTCTCTCTCCAATGATGAGCTCTGCCCTTCATGACATCATCCCAGCTCCTTCAGCCCTAGCATACAGCCTGGCCTTCACTATTGAGCTCCATCCCTCATGACATCATTGCAGGTCCTTCTCCAATGATCCTATCCACATTAGGGAAGGTCCTTAACCTTTTCCGTCTGCAAGCGTGAAAACCACTTTCTGATAGGAGATGTCGCCTAAGGCAGAAGGCTCAATCTACCTCATGCTAGGGGCTCCCCTGCCTGTCGGTCATCAATAGAAAAAATAAAAAATGTCCCGGAATGCCCCTTTAACCAAGCAGTTGCTTCATTCATAACATCAGAGGAGATCCTGCTGGTGTTTCTCCAAATCCAATTATTAACTAGTTGTCATAAGACCTTGATTGCCAACTTTATCTTAATGACATTTTAAATCCTACTAAGCCGTTGAAATATTGTATATAAAAGAGAACGGTCTTAATACAGCAGTTATAATGCTGTAATGTTATAATAGTCAAATGCAAAATAGCCTACAACTTTGGGAGCGAAGTTTTGAAATCTAGTGTGGAAGCCTCATAATATAAGTAATGAAGTAATGTATCAGGGTGTACTACTCCACTTGGCCCCTAGAGGGAGCAATGCACACATTTGAAGTCTTATTTTTGGAGCAGCAAAATAAGGAAGGAAAATCCAGGGAAACCTCTGGCAGCCATGTTATAACTCAGACCGGGAAACGTTAAGCAGACTAGGCTAGAGGAGCCTGTAAGCAGCGTGTAATCACCAGGATAGTGAATGCTGGTAAGTCCTTAAAGCACCTACTTACTGTCCTGCACCCTCTGTCACAGAAGCAGAACTTCTAGCTCCTATGCCCCAGTGCAAACTCTGTAACAGCACCTTGCCCCTGCCACGTGCCTTGTTATGTGACAGTGGGGCCTGTGTTCACATTCAGGCACTGGGTGCAACTATTACCTCTGCACCCCTATGGCTGCACCCATGGCTCTTTTACACGTGTCAGCAATGGAAGGAACTTTATTAAGAATAATAATCTTTATTTGTATAGTGCCAACTTATTCCGCAGCGCTTTCGGCCATGGGAGAACACAGACAAATACAACAGATTACATGTGATATACAATCAGTTTGAAACGAAGGGATGGGGGTGATAAGGCATCGAGGGAACACAGGCAGTACGGGAATTACATGTAGAAATCAGTTATTAGGAAGCAAATGGGGTGGGGTGGTAAGGAGGTGCAGGGTACTGGTCGTATGTAATAGGCAGGGTGGAAGGTGTGGGGAGCCATAGGGAGGGGCGGGAACTATGTCAGGGGATTTGGTATGCCTCCATGAAGAGGTGTGTTTTTAGGGTGCGTCTGAAGTTTCAGGCATCAGGGATTGTGCAGATGTTTTGAAGTAGTGCATTCCAAAGGATCGGTGCTGCTCGGGTGAAGTCCTGGAGACGAGCATGTAAGATTCATATTAGAGGGGTATGTAGTCTGAGTTTGTTAGTGGATCAGAGTGAGTGGGCTGGGTGGTGTACTGACAGGAGGGACGTAATGTACGGTGGCACGGCGCCGTGGAGAGCTTTGTGGGTAAGAAGTTTAAATTTCCTTCTGCAGTGGATGGGCAGCCAATGCAGTGACTGGCATAATGCAGAGGCGTCTGAGTAACGGCTGGATAGAAAAATGAGTCTAGCTACCACGTTTAGTATGGATTGGGGAGGGGAGAGTCTGGTGCGGGGGAGGCCAATGGACAGTGAGTTGCAGTTCGAGCCGGGAATGGATGAAGGTGACAACGAGTGTCTTTAGCGTGTCCGTGGTGAGGAACGGCAGGATTTTAGCAATATTTCTGACGTGTAGGTGGCATTTTTGGGCCAGAGATTGGATGTGGGGGGTAAAGGAGAGGCCAGAGTCCAGTGTGACCCCAAGGCAGCAGGCATGCTGTCTGGGGGGTTATGATGGTGCCAGATACTAGTATGGAGACGTTGGGGGGAGGTCAGCTGGTTGAGTGCGGAAAGACAAGGAGTTCAGTTTTTGAGAGGTTAAGTTTGGGAAAAAGGGAGGACATGGTATTAGAGACAGCAGACAGATCTTCGGTGATATTTTCGAGGAATGGTTCAGAGATGTCACGGGAGGAGGTGTATAGTTGGGTGTCGTCAGCATAGAGATGGTATTGTAGGCTGAATTTGTCCAATTGGGGCTGTGTAGATAGAGAAGAGGAGCGCGAGGAAGTGGAGAGGAGGCTGGTGAAGGAAACGCTGAAAGAGCAGTCAGAGAGTTAGGAGGAGAACCAGGAAAGAGCAGTGTCCTTTAGGCTGCCTGTCCACGGGCGATGATCCGCAGGCAATAAATTGCCCACTGATCACGCTCTGTAAAGCTTTTTATAGGATTACTATGGAAAATGCAGCACCAGAATCCACGAGCGGAGAATCATAGCGATTCTCAGCTCATGGGATTTAAATTGCAGTATTCTGCGATTGCCACGATTCTCCGTGGTGAGCCCATCTATTAGATAGGCTCATCTCAGAAACCTGTCTGTGCTCCCCCCTCCTCCCCGGCAGCGGAATATCTCTAGCGATATTCCGCCTCGGCTGTGGACAGGGGGCCAAAGGCCGATAGAGCGGAGCATAGTGAGAAGGAGGTCATGGTCAACCGTGTCAAATGCAGCAGAGAGGTCAAATAGGATTAGTAGGGAGTAGTCACCTCTCTACTTTGCCGTCATCAGGTCGTTTGATACTTTTGTGAGGGTGATTTCGGTCGAGTGTATGGGGCGAAAACCGGACTGAAAGGGGGTCGAGAAGAAAGTTGTCAGAGAGAAAGTGTGTGAGGTGGGAATAGACAAGGCGTTCTAATAGTTTGGAGATGAAGGGGAGATTTGAGACGGATCGGTAGTTGGCAGCGTCTGTTGGATCAAGGGTCGGTTTCTTTAGCAGAGGGGATATGATGGAGTGTTTGAATGAGGAGGGGAAAATACCAGAGGTTAGAGAGAGGTTGAAAATGGTGGTGAGGTGGATAATGACAGCTGGGTAAAAGGTATCAGAGGAGGTGAGAAGGAAGAGGGTCGCTAGCGCAGGTGGTTGGGGGAGCAGTGGAAATCAGTTTGTAGACTTCTTCCTCTGTCGTTGGTTCCAATGTATAAAGTGAGTAGGTGATTGATGCAGTGCTGAGGAGACTGGGATCAAGGCTAGCCGTGGAGTTTTTAGAGATTTCTTTTTGAATGTTGTCTATTTTTCTTTTTTCTTTGAAATAGGCGGCTAGTTCTCCAGCACTGAGATCCATCAGGGGGGTCTGTTCTGTGGGGCTGAGGAGGGAGTGGAAGGTGTCGAAGAGTTGTTTGGGGTTGTGGAATAGTGAGGAGATGAGGAAGGTGAAATAAACTTGTTTGGCACGGTGGAGGGCGAGGTTATAAATTTTAAGCATAAATTTGAAGTGGAGGAAGTCTACGGGCTGCTTTGATTTTCTCCACAGCTGTTCAGCACACCTAGAGCACTGCCGGAGGAAGCGCGTTTGGGACGTGAACCAAAGTTGTTGTGGTCTGCGCCGAACGGCTCAGGTCACGGGGGTGCCACTTTATCCAGGGCATGCTTGAGAGTGGTGTGGTAGTGTTCAGCAGCCAAATTAGGGCAGGAGAGGAGAGTGGTAGGTGACAGGGAGCACTGGATGGTCTTGGCGAAATGATGGGTGTGGACGGACTAGAGGTTCCTAGAGGTGCGTTAGATAGGAGGGTCTGGGGGGATGCTAAAGTGCCTGATGGAGAAAGAAAGGAGGTTGTGATCAGACAGTGGAAGAGGGGAGTCAGTAAAGTGGGAGGCAGAGCATAGGCGGAGGAAAATTAAATAAAAAATGTTGTCATCTCTGTGAGTGGGGGAGTCTGAGAGTTGTGATAGGCCAAGGGAGGAGGTGAGCGTTAAAAGCTGGGAGGCAGATGAGGAGCTAAGGGTCGTTAGTAGGGATGTTGAAATCGCCAAGGATGAGGGTGGGGATTTCACAGGATAGGAAGTGGGGGAGCCAGGGGGAGAAGTGGTATAGGAACAGGCGGGTAGGACCTGGGAGGCCGGTAGATAACTGCGATGCCCAGGGACAGTGGGTGGAAGAGTTGTAGGGTGTGGACTTCGAACGACTGGAAGGTAAGCGGGGGAATGACCTGGAGAGGTGAGAGGTGAGGACGTGAAGCACGACCTTCTTCAATAACATATATACTAGCCAATTCAATACTGCAGACTCATCCGGCGAGCGGTCCTCCCTACCACTGAGACACTGCAGTTGTGATTAGGCACTGGCATTGCCTGACTGCATTGAATACTAACATTGTGCCCTTTTGTTCTCGGGGTCACTTGGGGTCCCCACTGATCATAAAATAGTGGCAGATCCAACAATAGCCCATCACTTTATCATACCTCCCAATTTTTTGGACAGTTAGGGCTCCTTCACACTGGAGAGTGCGATATCAGGCTGTGAATTTCGGCCCGATATCACACTTGCTACCATGTTGAAAGCCCTGTGGATTCTAGGCGTTTTCATGTGAAAACAGCCTCGCATTACTTTGGGGATGTGTCACAGCAGTGGCAGAGGATCGCGGATTTGTCTCATTGCTGAGTCCTCGCAGCTAGATAGAACATGCTGTGATATGTTTCCCGCATGGCATTGCGGTGCCATGCAGAAAACATTGCTAATGTGAATTAACCAATTCAAAAGAATGGGGTTCATATTTGTGCATCTCCTAAAGTACAAATCTCACACGATTTTCATGGCTGTGTAAAGCCGGCCTTAAAGGGGTTTTCCAGAGAGGATACTACCGATAACCTATCCTCAGGATAGGTCATCAATAGTTGATCGGCTCTGGTTTATCGCTTGGGTCCCCGACTGATTAGCTGAGTGGGCGCATGCTGTCAGTGCTACAAATACACAGAGGTCGGCGCTGAAGCAGCGGAAGTCTCCACGCCGATCTCTGAGTAGTGGCCGGTGCTTGTAAGTTCAGGCGCGGCTTGCATTGATTTCAGTGAGACCCCAGCCTGCAGTTACAAGCACAGACCACTTCACAGAGGTCGGGACGTAGACTTTCGCTGCTTCAGCGCCGACCTCTGTGTATTTTCGATGCTGACAGTATACGTCCGCTCAGCTGATCGGTTGAGGTCCTGAGCGATGGACCCCAGCCGATCAACTATTGATGACCTATCCTGAGGATCGGTCATCAGTAGTATTCTCCCTGCAAAACCACTTTAAAGAGGGACACTTATGGTTCTTTTTGTAGGAGATCCACTTTTCCATGCATATCTACAATGCTTTCAGAAAGTCTTCAGACCCTTTCACTTTTTTTTTACATTTTGTTAGTTTGTGGCATTAGGCAGATAAGAAAATTCATGTTTTCCCCCCTCATTCTGCACTTGATACCCCATAATGCCAATTTGAAAACAGAATATTGGAGATATTTGTAAATTTAAAAAAAATGATACTTAAATTTTGCATTGACATAAATATTCTTTGGCTTGACACTTGAACTTTAGCTCTGGGGCCTCCCATTTCTTTTCTTTGAGATGTTTCTACGCCATTGCTTGGAGTCACCTGTAGTAAATTCATTTGATTGGGCATAATTTTAAAAAGACAAACCCCTAAGGTTGCACAGCTCACAATGTATATCAGCGCCAAAGCCAAGCCATGAAAACGAAAGAACTGCCTGTAGAG
Organism: Eleutherodactylus coqui; assembly: GCF_035609145.1. Taxonomy (NCBI): domain Eukaryota; kingdom Metazoa; phylum Chordata; class Amphibia; order Anura; family Eleutherodactylidae; genus Eleutherodactylus; species Eleutherodactylus coqui. The sequence continues at coordinate 172,129,162 of NC_089841.1, forward strand.
CTCAAAGGCAGGATTGTGTGGAGGCAGAGGTCTGGAGAAGACTACAAAAGAGTTGCGCTGGCTTGAAAATCCCCAAGAGCACAGCGGCCTTCTTGCATGGAAGACGTTTGGAGCAACCAGGACTTCCAGAAAGTCCAGCATCACTGCAGCACTCCGTCAATCTGGACTTTATAGCAAAGTGGCCAAAAAGAAGTGTCTCCATTTGGAAGAGACACATAAAAACCCACCTGGAGTTTACTAAAAAGCACCTAAAGGACTCTCAGACTGTGAGGAAAAAAATTCTCTGGTCTGATGAAACCAAGATGGAAGTTTTTGGTCTCAATTTGAAGCCTTATGTTTGGAGGAAACCAGTCACTGCTCATCACCTACCCAATATCATCCCTACAGTGAACTATGGGGGTGCAGCATGATGCTGTGCGGGCGTATTTCAGCAGCCGGGACAGGGATACTGGTCAGGATTAATTGAAAGCTGAATGGAGAAAAGTACAGATATAGGCCGCCTGCAGACAGCCGGGTCGGATTCTTGCAGCGGGACCCGACCCGAGCCCCTGCAGAGACCAGCGAGGCACTCACCTCTACCGCGGCTCCAGCTCTGTGATGTGCCTCTGCAAGCCCAGCACAGAAATTGAGCATGCCGCAATTTGTTTTCCGCGCGGACAAATCGTGGCCATCTGCCTAGGATTGCATTTTGTATTGCAATCCTATAGCAGCAGCCACGGGCGGAAATTCTGCGGAAAATTCCGACGTGGAATTTCTGCCCGTGTGCAGGGGACCTTATTCTAGATGAAAACCTGATGTAGAGTGCAAGGGGCCTCAGACTGGCCAAAAGGTTCACCTTCCAACAAGACAATGACCCTAAACACGCAGCCAAGACAACACAGGAGTGACATAGGGGCATGTGAATGTCCTTGAGTGGCCCAGCCATGACTTGAACCCAATTGAATATCTCTGGAGAGACCTAAAAATGTCTGTCCACAGACGGCCTCCATCCTACCTGACAGGGCTTGAGAGGCTGTGCAGAGAAGAATAGAAGAAAATCCCCAAATCCAAGTGTGCAAACTTTGTGTCATCATATGCAAGAAGACTGGAGCCTGTAGTCATTGCCAAAGATGCTTTAACTAAGTATTGAGTACGGGGTATGAGTACTTATGTCAGTGCAAAATGTTAGTGTTTTATCCTTAAAAAAATGTACAAAGGTTTCTAATATTCTGTTTTAACTGTTTGCGAATGATGGGGAAAACTTGTTATTTTTTTTTAATTTGCAGAAGGCCACAACATAAATTGTAAAAAAAAAAAAAGTGAAGGGGTCTGAAGACTTTCCAAATGCACTGTATATGCTTCAATAGTTTTCATTAAAATATTAGTGCAAAAATCATCAAAATATAGATATTTTTAAGATCCAATATACAAATTGTGTCTAATATACCATTCTGAACCATATAGATAGTTTTTGGAGCAATATAAAGTTTATTGATGCAAATCCATTTCCCAGGTCATTTAAAGGGACAAAGAGGGCCTGGTGTCAAAAGTAGGGACTGCCCCTCCAAAAGAGGGACACTTGTGAGGTAAGACTTTATAAGATGGGAAAACCTCTTTAATAGAGATGAGCGAGTATACTCGCTAAGGCACATTACTCGAGCGAGTAGTGCCTTAGCCGAGTATCTCCCCGCTCGTCTCTAAAGATTTGGGGGACGGCGCGGGTGACAGGTGAGTTGCGGCAGGGAGCGGGGGGGAGATCTCCCCGCTCTCCCCCGCCCCCCACGCCCCCGAATCTTTAGAGACGAGCGGGGAGATACTCGGCTAAGGCACTACTCGTGGTCAGTGAATGCTGTAGGGAGGAAGTAAGGGAATTTTTTAAGCATAAATAATTTTGAAAGCCCCACCCCCAAGGCTACTGTTACAAGGCGACTTTGGCTGCAACAGGGGTCGCACGGCCAAAGATCACCGTGTAGCCCTGCAAGCTTTCCGTTGACACGCAGGTCGCAAAAAAAAATCCACAGAGTTCAATGCAAGTGCAGTTACAGGGCTACATAGCAATCTTTGGTGGTAAGGCCCCAAAGTCGTCGTGTAACTCTAGCCTTATTGTTAATGAATATGTGCGTGAATAAAAAGCTATCCTTGAAAACCCATTTAAGGCCCAAAAGAACTGCCTCCTGATGTGGTTAAACCTATAGTAGAACCAAGTAAAGCTTATATGATATATGTATAGAAATATTTCTGGGGATCTTAGAACTTGAGTCATCTTAAATTCTTGATTATAGTGCACTAACTTTTTCGACAATACTAAAGTCGCTTCCTTCATAGTCTGAAACGTCCGATAACAGGGAACAGTAGATTGCATTAAGTAGCACAGCTGTTCACATTTGTGTTATTTTTTCTTTTTAAATCATGATAATGCGAACCCAATCTAGCAGGGCTAATGCACCGGGATACATAACAAGTATCCATAGAAATCGGCAGGGCTATACTGTATTAGTGGATCTGCATGTGGTTTGCACAGGTATAAAACTTTATATAAACTGGAAGTAGAAAGATTCCGGGTTGAGGGAAAAAATCCAGTATTTTTATTGTGAACATGATAAAAACACCAATAAAGGCAAACAGACCACCGCTGTGCGTTTTTCCAACACGTTTCAAACTAAATTCATGCCATGTATAAGAATGTTTAGTTTAAAACGTTGTGGAAATCACAAGATCCTGCGGTCTGTTTGCCTTTCTTTATTTGAGTTTTTATAGTGTCCATAATAGAGATTCTGGATTTTATTCCTCAACCTGGAATCTTTCTACTTCCATCATTGCTTGCCATGCGTGTTCCAGCGGTCATCCAGGGAGGAACTCATTCAGAAGGGGCAACTAACTATATGCAGCACTGCAGTATGTATGTATGTTGTATTATTCTTTCTAGAATCTCTTGTTCTTAATGTCTGACTGTAATAAAACAGATTTGTTATCTATATAGTAAAATCTGCCATCCGCACACTCAGAGTACAGATTACTATTGTCTTACAAATCTATGTCTTTTCATTGTGATAGATATGTATGTAACCTCTTTTTATTTTTCGGCACCCAGATCTCACAGGACACAATGGTATCTTCTTCGTGGTTTTTATCCATTGTTGCCATTTTCGCCAGTATCCCATCCATCCAGTCTCAGAATTACCGAACATTTTTGGATAAACACATAGTTGAAGATAATGCCAAGATCAATTGCAACATGACCATAAAGGATCGGAACCTCAACAGGGATTCTTGTAGGATTCGTAATACTTTCATCCATGATAGTAATGCGAAGAAAATCCTTGACGTGTGCGCCCCATATGAGAGTTCTACGATTGTTCCCAGTGGAAGATTATTAACGCTCACGGATTGTAAACTGCTAAGATCTCCATCAGCCACAACGTGTTCCTACAGCCAGACAGGGGTGAAGGGAGTCGTTTACGTAACCTGCGAGAAACAACGCCCCGTGCACTTTGTGAAGTTTGAAAAAGGCACCGAACCAGACCCTGAACCCACCCCGAAACCAGGCTTTGCTGCACAGTGCGCCCCCTGTATATGGACGCTGAGTCTTCTTGTCTTCCTTAGAGAGCTGTTGCAGAGCATTTCATTATTTAATATGTAACCGATTGATATTGATCTGACTACACCATCAATGCTTCTGAGGGCCGAGTCACCCAAGCATATGGTAGATTTATTTACATTTTAAAGGGAAGCCACATGGTAAAAAATCCTTCCAGTAAGCCATAACTTTGCTAGGCAGTGCCAAAATGAGTGCAAAAAGGTGCTAAGCAATAGTGCTTGCCACGATATGTGGCCAAACTGAATCTCCATGGCCACACTCTTGTGGAGACCAGTATCGCCACTTTTATACCTCCGTGGTAGAGTCTGAATGCGTTAAAAAAAATGCCATATTAATGAAGCCCTTTTACTTTGGGTCACACGCCATATTTATGACGGCCTTTTTTTACGCTATTATCTCTTGGTGAGGTTTACTGCCAACACAACAGTATTATAAGGGACTAATGATATATTTGAGGGAGCCCCTTTGCAGAGTTTTTTATGCCTTTTGAATAGCAATTATCACATTCATTCACACTTTCCACCTTACCTAAAAATCATCTGTGATTTGAAGGGAATCTCAGTGAAGCAGTAATTTTGAGGATTCAGTGTACACATTGGCAGCTATACAAGGGGGTACTAGATATTTTAATAGAACTTGAAATGTTCCCGTAAGAACTCACGTACACAGCAGTATTTTGTACAGAATCTTAGTAACGTTGGCATGATGTCTCCGTGTACCACTGCATGTCTTCAGTTTCCTACAGAAGCATGGTGACAGAAAATAATATGGCATGCTCCAGTGGACTCTACATGTATGACATTAGTCTACTTCTGGGGCCATTACTTCTAAGGAAGAACATCTCTGTACGCATGGGGAGAAATTTAGTAAGCCCATCATTTCCTATGCCAGGCTTGGTATAATTTCCCCCACGCACCTAATACATGTAGAGGTGCACACAGCTTCATATATTGGGTGCTTGCCGGCACCTCTATGCACATTCTCAGAAATGTCCACCAGGTCTGACCCGGCATACATTTCTGGCATAACTTATGTCAATTTCTGGTGTAAATTATACATAAATCTGTCAGTCCGATTGGCCATACCCACTCCCATTTTCCCCGAAAGTGGGGAGGCTATCGCAAAACACAAAAAAGTTGCAAATTTATCACAAATCACAACTTAAGTAAAAATTTGTGACTTTCTACACCAGAAACTGGCTTAAAACGCTTTACGAATGTTCTCCATGGAGTCCGATGGAGCCAACACTGCAGTGTGTGAAGGTCGTACAGCACTCCATGATGAAACCATGTAAGCTTAATGCACAGGGTTCTGCCATTGGTATGGACCTTTAAGGTACCTTTACACGGGACACAGGACATAAGCGTTGGACAGCCATCCCTCAACTATCGCTCCTGTGCTGTTACACAGGCGTAACAGTCTGTCAGATAATGGAGACAGAACAGCCGGAGATCTCTTGTGGCCGCCCGCCTCCATTTACCGTAAAGAATGAGAAGCTGCGCAGCAGCCCGTCATTTTCAGTGAGCTGAAACGGAATGATTAGCACCAACTGATTGACTTCTCATCCGTACCCTTTTGGGGGCAAAGTGTTCACGGCCCAACAGTCATTTGTAATCACTCATTTGAGCGATTATGCGGGCGCTTGTCGACCTGTGTAAAGGTACCCTTAGGCTGTGTTTACCCAGGGGCTCCTGCACACTGGCGAAAAAATTGTGCAAGATTTGTGTGTTAAGAGACGCACAAATATAAAACCCGTTCTTTTGAATGGGTTCATTCACATTTCTGATGTTTCTATGCATGGCACCGCGTTACGTTGCGATGCAATGCAGGAAACACATCACAGCATGTCCATTCTTCTTATGATATCGCCCATTGCTTTCAATGGGAGAACATCGCAATCTCCTGCCGCAGCTGTGAAGTGACCCCCCGCAGTGATGCGAGGCGGTTTCCTTGTGAAAATGCCTTGCATCTAGGGGTTTTTAGAAGGACTGCGAGGGCAATATCGCGCCGTGATTTACCCGATATCGGCTTTGCCATTGTGCAGGAGCCCTAAAGGCACACTTACGGAAATTACTGGAAAAACATAAATTCCTACATATTTTATGGACGTTTTTCCACTTCATGGAGACAAAAGTCAAGTTACAAACATGTAATATCGCTGGCTTTATACAGTAGCAAATGGTTTGGGTGACTTTTTTTACACACCTGTATCTCTGTCCCAAAGTGCGTTGTATTAATGTAGGCTATTATAAGTGATTTTAAATATATATTATGCAGTACATTTTCACGGTAAATATATAATATTTTGCATGAATGCATACTGTCTTTATTAGGCTGCTTTACAGCTACGTTACAAGGCTTCTCCGAGCAGGATAATATTACATGACCACCTTACATGTACTCATGATATTTACACATTTACACAGATCTAATGCATATGGTGCTGGCGCCCTACCGGGATGGTGCACACTGTTCCCATAGCACACCGGCCATCCAAGGGGATAGGTATAGAGGATAAATATATAGGATAGGCACTCAGTGCTCAGGGTAATAATGCTGGATGGCTACAGGGTATATCTTAATAATCAGTATATCAGTGGGGAGCCTAACCAGGATTGTCATGGCTCATGCTCTGTAATCCAGGTCAGCATTTCAGGGATTCAGAACACATTAAAAACCATCCAGTGAAGAGGAAGCATTTTGGGAAGCGTCCTCTTCTTCAGGTGTAATGTTTAAAAAAAAAATTCTGAGGAAGGGAACCCTCACCGAAACACATTGAGCTTTTTTATTATGTTTTATTATGCACAGCCCTTAGTTGGTCAATAAAATCTGGTTAGCTAGAAGTTCTTGAAGGCTTCATCTTCACTCCATGATTCTTATGCTTCACCTCTATATTTATCTCTTATTCCATGTCCTGCCACCTGAGAGTCATACGAGTAGAGGGGCTGCTCATTTTCATCCAGAGGTTGAAGAATCATTTGCTGATTGTCCATTTCCAATTCTGGTACATTTATTGGTATAATGCTCTATGGGGATCACTGGATGCCACACACCCTGGGGGATTTAATCTGACTATTGGAGCATATAGCATGTCCAGCTTCTGTAGCTCCATTGTCTTTTTAACATAATTTGCCTACTCAAGACAAATGGCAGTGGCAGCACAATGCAGATAGCGTAGAGATCGCGTTGTTCCTACCCACCTTATATAGCGCTTCAGCCATAGAGTTAACAAATACGACATTTGTACTTTCTGAACTTCCCAGCATTCCTTGCTTTTATGCTGTTTTAAAAGCAATGCCTTGTGACCTTATAGGCTATAAACTGAAGGCCCTGGTCCATCCGACTCCCTTGATGGACAAAGAAATATTTGGATATTGATATCAGATCCTATTTTACTCCTTACAGGCATTGTACAGGGTATTGCAGCTCCACAGTGAGTGGGATGGACAAGTTTTCATATTGTAATTGACTGCCAGGAAAACCCAAGAGAGGAAGATGGAAGACCCTTTTGGTGATAAAGAAATTGACTCCATGCGATGTAGTTGACAGTTGTAGATATAAGGCAGCTACTTCCTGTCTCGGACTAAAGGAAGGAAAAGTCTGAAGCGCAGACAGTTGTTATATAGAGGAATGAACACGTACTACACTTAAGAGTTTTTATTTTTACCATGTAATACAACAGCATTCCAAGGTGGAATCCAGCGCCATCAAATAGATGATACATTCTTTTATTGGTACATGTTAAAAAAAATAAAAGCAACCCCAAATTATTTTGCGTTTCGAACTGTGTTAAAATGTCCTAGTCATAACATGAATACCTTCACACACTTTCTCTTTATAGGTGCACCTCCCATTCACTCAAGTACACCAAAGTGAACCCTTAATATAACCCTTACAGACTGGTTCAGCAATAGGAATCTAATACTAGCCAGATAGACCACACTATACATAATATGCAAAATCTGGGAACTATGTTTACTCAATAAAGTTACATCATATCTGATTTATAACTTAAGACTCTTGGATATCACGTATCCAACATCATTATCCAGTAGGCTTCTCTCCTAATTCTCTGCTTCCTTTTCTGGCTTTTTCACCTTCTGAATCGCCATTACTTGAAAGGAATCTAAGTTGCTCTGGTGAAAACGGCGAAGTCCCAGGGGGTTCCTGACAAGTTGCATGACTCAGAATTCCTAATGCCAAAAATATGTTCACCTGTATAGCCGTGCAACATTTGGGCGCAACACAGACTACGTATTTACAGCGCATAACTTAGGCTGGACTCCCACAGTCGTAAGCCTAAAACACTGCATGAGTCATGCATTGGTTTCCCGCTGTGCAGCTGGCGGTGACCCGGTCTATCGCCACGTTAGGCAGCGATATTGTACAGCGCATGACAGTGTATCTCTTGCATACTCTCATGGGCAGTCCACCTGCTTTGTTGTGTTCATATTTCCTGCGCTGTCGCTTCGCAACACCGAATATACATGCTGCCCATTCGCAATGTAATTGGAATGTAACTTTTCCAATGACGGAGCTTCAAAATGCAATGGACATTTGATTTTGAAATTTCTCTTTTACGACCCGCTTGCCGCACAGATTTTCTCGGACCCTAAAGATACTTTTCCATCAACCTTTCTCATCATTGTCCACGGTCTTCCAGAACGTTTCTTGTGGACATTCTTAACAGTTCCATCTGCTTCAAACTTATCTCTAATTCGTGTGATAGTCGCGTAGGTGGATTTTTTGAAAACGGTCTTTGCACTTCCACTGTGTTTTCAAACTTCCAGTAGCAATTTAGGATAAATTTCCTTTGTTCAAAGTTTAATCTGGTATTATGCATTTTGTCTTATGGGTCAAGCCTAAAAAGTAGAGCAAATTAACTGGGGGAAATAAATTAAGACTGAGGCAAAAGAAAACTGACTTAGTTGTCCATAGCAACCAATAAAGTCTCTGCTTTCATTTTCCAGAAGTGGAATCTGATTGGTTTCTATGGGAAACTAAGCCACTTTTCCTTTGCACCAGTTTTGATTTATCTCCCCCATTAAGTTAGAGTATTAAAAATTTTTGAAGTGGGTATACATTTTATAGGGATACAGTAGTAAAAAGCCCAGAAAGCAACTCACCAGCTCCAGCAGGACTTCTGATTAACACGTATCCACAGCAAAGGGAGCTCCCATCTGGCTGGCACTCCTTCAGCCCAACATTGAATAAGGCAAGTGAAAAATAGAGGATCTGCTCAACGTATGCACACATTGAGCAGACACTGTATTTTTCATTTATTTTATAGGGATACCCTGTATATGAAATGCTCTTTCCACAAAGTGAGGAAGATGTTTACAAGAGAGGGTGAGAACCTGGCACCCATAGGGTAACCCCCTAATTGGAGGAAAAAACAACATTAAAAATTCAAATTAATTGCGGAGGAGAAGAGAATCTACAACTGGCAGGATGTATTCCTGTAAATTCTGCAAATAAGATGTGTGTTTGCTAAGTTGCTCAGCCAGCACTAAGATAGCCTTATCATTTGGCATTGGAGTATATAAAGCCACAATATCACGAATGACCCATGAAAACAATTGTATTCAATGCATGTTATACTTGACTCTTAACAGCTATATATTTTATATAACTTGGAAGTCTCTGGACCAGTGGTTAGAGATGGTGGCTCAGCCAGATGCAGAGCCTCTCGGTCAAGGAACCCATTCCTGAAATAATTTTTCTTAGCACTGGAGGGAAGACACCTTTATGTATCTTCGGAAGGGCATGGAAAATGGGACAAATTGGATGTGGAGCATTCAAATATTTCATTTGTTTATCAGATTGTACACCTAATGCCAATCCATCACATAATTTCCTACAGGAGGTTTGAAAGGCTTTGCTGGGATCTGAAGAAAGGTATCATCATACAAATTGCATACACTTCTCTTTCACTCCTAAAGTGATGTTATGTTATGCCTCAGTTCTTGTAGAGCACGTCTTTCACCTGCTGACATGTTACAGTCTCTGACAGGCACTGTATCATATAATAGTCCCAAGTTCCTATTCGACCAACAGCTGAAAGTCTTCCATTTCTTCCTGGCAGGATTGTATAGGGCACGGAACCCCCAGATTGGGAAGTGTGGTATTATCAATTACAGGTATGGTATTTTGTGATCCTTCCCCTGATTCTCCACCTAAAAAATGTAGAATAATTATTGATAATTGCTCTGAAAAATGTAAATCTGTAAACTCATTGTGGGAAATTATGGTGTCTATCATATTATTCATATATCTGTTTTACTGCCCCAATGAATCATACTCATTCTAAAAATGCTTCACAGTACGTAGCTGTACAGATTTGTGTACATCCAGTAGGCTGTTGTACAAATTGAACTTTATCGTAGAACAAAATGAAGACCCTTCCTGACTACTCACTCTTGATCTGTGGATAAAATCCATCCTGACAGATCGATTACATTGAGATTAGTGACATTTTTTGCTTGTTACAGTTGTGCTTTCTCATTATATATTTGCGCTTTTGACGTCCCATATGCTTCCTCATGACTTGTCTGTAGTTCTTCATGGCAGCATTGTGCCACCCTTTGGATTTCTGAATATTTCCATAGGTTGTAAAAAAGATATCCTCTGATTGGTAGACAATAGTATCATGATCAACATATCCGTATGAGTCTGAGGCATCCGTGATTGTATCGGTTGTTCATGTTCAGGTGATGAAGAATTCACGTTGTTCCCTTTTAGGATTTTTGATTTGCCGTTCTTTAATGTTGATTTGTGTGCACCTCCTTCTCTTGATTGTCTATACCAGTTGTACACCATACCTGACATATAATCTTGTATGTCCCCTTTGAACTTGCTTTGTTTGACTTATATGTCGTTTTCTAATGTGGTAATATTACACTTCCATTTTTTGCCAAGATCAAATAGATATACTGATTGAGGCATTCACATGTAGTTTATTTAGATGTTTATATAGTGGATTATTTCAGATTTTGCAATTAACTACATCATTTTTTTAAATTCTGATTTTTATTGGAAAATGGATACAGATCTCGAACAAAAATAATGCCGGTCATCAAGCAACTATATAAAGGAGAATATAAGATTATGACTTGACATTACAATCAACAGCTTTGAAAGCAGGTTATTCCTTACCACTGACAGGTAATGAAAATCTCAAGAGTTGTTGTGAGCAAAAGATCAAGTGCGAACAACCGCGACTGGGTAGTAAAACAGGACACCATCTTGGGTAGCTGCTGAAGTAGTGTCAGATGTAGAGAAAAGTAAGAAATAAAGGAAGTATGAGACAAGAGGAGGAGGAAAGGGGGAAGGAAAGAAAGAGGGGAGAAATGGATAAGCAAGGTGGGCTAACTTGCCATAATAAGTTAAAAAAGGGGGGGTCTGATTGAGAGTGGGAATCTTCATGACATCAGGGACAGGTAATCCTGAGATTCCTCAAAACATGACCAATAGTGCCACGAATGTAAAAACTTATCATGATATCCCAGAAGTGAGGCCATCATGTCCTCCATTAGTTGTACCTCATTGATTTTTTTTGAGACCAGAGGCGTATGGAGTGAGGGGTCTTTTGTCTCCACAATGTAGGAATGCATGCTCAGGCTTTATTGACCACGTATCGAATGATTGATTTCCGTTAAGCGGGTATGAGAACATCACAGACATAGAGAAGGAAAAACCTGGGAGATTTAGGTAATATGTGGTCCGTAAACCTTGACGTAATTCATCAGACGGCATCTCGAAAGTCAGCAAGTTTTGGACATTCCCGATATGAAGGTTCCATCCTGAACCCCACAGCGCTAGCACAGGGGAGACACCGATTGAAAAATGAGGTGAAGTTTGGAGGACACCCAATACCATCTAGTGATGACCTTAAACCAAGATTCTTGAATCCTTACAGATATGGAGGATTTGTGTGTGGAGATGAGCGAGCATACTCGATAAGGCAAACTACTCGATCGAGTAGTGCCTTATTCAAGTACCTGCCCGCTCGTCTCTAAAGATTCGAGTGCCGGCAGTGAGCGGGGAGCGGCAGGGTAGAGCGGGGAGGAACGGAGGGGAGATCTCTCTTTCCCTCTCCCCCCCTGCTCCCCCCTGCTCACCGCCGCAACTCACCTGTCACCGGCGCCGGCAGCTGAATCTTTAGAGACGAGCGGGCAGGTGCTTGAATAAGGCACTACACGCTCGAGTAGTTTGCCTTATCGAGTATGCTCGCTCATCTCTATTTGTGTGCCATTCTGTACCAACAAAGACGTTGATCCTAGGAGAACTGAATATGTAGGTCCCTTTCCCAGGTGGAGAGATAGGCAGCTTGCCTTTCCTCCGGTGGGAGAACAAAGAGTTTATATAGGGATGAGCGACCACGGTGAAGATAACCCCCATCGGAACACAAGCGTTGAAACATGGTGAGAAGGTGCTCATACCTAGCCGGCGATGGTAAAGAAAGAAGGAAATGTCGGAACTGAGAGGCTGACCAGTAGGATAAAGCACAAGGTTCCTGAAAGGCCATTAACTAAGGAAACGTCTGCCACAACTTAAAGTGTTGAGCTTGCAACCGCTTAGCACCAATAACTACAGTAATTTTATGGAACACTGATAATAATTTATTTCACCTAGTCTTTAAAGTCCTCATTAAAGACAGTAGTGAGTATTTTATGTACCTGGAACCCACTAGGAGACATGTTTTTAGAAGCATATAATTGTAGGGTAGTATAATCCCATCATCCATATAACTGCTACAAGTGCAATTTTTCCAACTCTCACATTAGGACAACTTAACTCTGCATTAACCCCTGATGTGCTTAATATATGATTGGAAAAAATACCTGCTGCTTTACGCAGTCTTCCATGGTTATTTATATCGATGGAGCATGCATTAATTTCAGGAGTGTTTCGCTGAAGGGCTTGCAGGTTCTGACATGATTGAAAAAAAAAACTCCTCAGAGCTTTCTTGTTAATGACGTATATATGCAAAAAAAAAAGTTAGGTTACTTACTTTACTGAAGCACTCATATGCAAACAGCAGGGGTGTAAGGCTGGCTTCATAAGGGCATATTCGCACACGTATTTGCGCACGCAATACACAGAGAATAGAAGCCATTGATTTCAATGGGTTCTTTCACTTGCGCATATTTTTCCTGGGCATTTCAATTGTACGAAAAAGCACGCAGCATGCTCTATTTTCCAAAGGTCCACATGGAATTCAATGGGGATTCACATATGCATGTGCAATATGCTGGGAGATGTGTGAAAGACTGCGTAATTGCTCAGGAATAAGAACACATCTTGAATTCATTAGACTAATTAGCCATTTTAATGGCTGGGAGCATTGATGCTTTATTTTTTGCATGCGCAAATGCACATGCTTGCGCATGGAAAAAGCACAAGTAAATTACGTTGATGCGTGTGCATAAAAGCAACGTTTGTTCTGCAAAAATGCTGCGCTTATGCGCACACAAATACGCATACGCCCGTGTAAAGCTGGCCTAATGGACCTTTCATATGAGACGGAATAGGCCATACAACGCATCATAAGCCAGGGTAAATTCCACACCAAAATCGGCAGACGGAATTGCAAATGGCTTAAAACCTGGCTGCAATTCCTTGGTTAGATGTGCGAATTTTAGAGTGGAATTTTGTGTTGATTTGGCTGCAGCCTGCAACTTAACCCTTTCCAATCCACTGTCTGACCTCTGAAGACATCATGATTTAAGGCTGAACAGCTCCAATCTTGGAAGACATCCTTCAGGGTTCTCTTACTGTATATTGCCAGCCTCTCTGCTGTTGGAGCCTATCCAATGTGTCACCTCATGCAGTACTGGCTTTAGCCTGCATATAGCGCCGTTGTATAACAGCAGAAAAAGAGTAAGCCCCCTAGGAAAACCGGGATACAAATTGGATTGGAAAGAGTTAATTCCGTCCCGTATGAAAGTTCCCTAATAGGTGAAGATGCGGTCGCACCCAAGCCCAAGGCTAATTTCACACGGGTGAGCGCGATATTGGGCCATGAAACTCATAAAAATCTATACAGTCTGATTGCCTTGCCTGTCCCCACTCCCATGTTGGCTCTGAAGTGGCGCACACACAGAGATCGGCGCCCCACCACCGACAACAGTGTTGTCCTCCCCCCTGCCCATGCCGCTGTGGCCAATACTGTCCTGCCCCTGTGCTGTAATGGCGCTCAGCGCAGTGGATGAGACCCTTCCAACGCTCTCCGGACTTTCAGGGGATGTGGCCGCTAACGGCTACTCTGCTTCCTCTCTCTTCAGCAGCTGTCACCAGCTCCGCTGTCAACAGCCGGATGGGAGCAGAGTAGCCTTCAATGGCCGCATCTCACCGCTACAGTAAGGGAGAGGACAGTACAGCCGCTGCAGGGCTAATCTCGACGCTAAAGTAGGGGGGAGGCCGGTGGCGGGGTGGTCATGAGGGAGGAAAGGGAGAAAATTCAGCCAATCGAGAGCTAGGGACATGACAGGGGCATTCCTCCATGCAAGCCCTGTCAAACACCTAGCTTCCGGTGGTGACAAGATACAATAGTGCCCCCGGGACCTCACTCTAGCATCTCCCTGGCAGCGCCATGTTTGAGTATGTGGGGTAGCCTATCTAGTAGCGGGTGAGCTGACTTACTAGGTGGGTCCGCTGACTTAGTAGGCCCAGGTGTTATTGTTTAACCCTGCGAAATCACGCCGTAAAATGCGTGATTTCGGGTATATGGGGCTTTCAGTGAGCATTTGTGCAGCAAAATAGAGAATGTTGTTTTTTTTTTTTAAATGCGTGCGGAAAAAGAACATGTGATAAGGAACCTATTGGAATCAATGGGCTCTATTTGCTGCATATTCGCATTGGTTAAAGAGTAGACGTAGCTAAATCCACAACAAAATCTGCATGTAACGAGGATTTTGCTACAGATTTGGTCCAGATACAACAGTATTATATCTAAGTGAAGTGCGAACCCAGCATTATTGTGTTAGATTGTCCGCTTTCTCTTTGAGCATGGTTAGGAGAAAGTTCAAGTTGCAGAGGAAGTTCTAGCTCATGCATAATTCACACTGCAGGGCTTGGAAGGCAGAGCTCAAGTGTATCTTTGGGTAAGAGACTTTACCTTCATAAACACCTCTCTCACTATTAGAGGGTACGGTCACACGGTGGAATTTTCCACAGCGAATTCCACATCAAAAATGTGTCAAAATCCATGCCTTTTGTCAGATTATTTTGGTGCAGGTCTGCACGAGGAATTTGCCCTATCAATGGGCAAAATGTGCGTGTGGAATCCCAAAGTGGAAAAAATGGCATTTTGACGAGTTTCCGCATCAAGAAGTATCACACAAATGTATTTGCACAAGCAAAATGTGCACAGACAATACACAGGGAATAGAACCCATTGATTTCAATCGGTTCGTTTACATAAGTGTATTTTGCGTGCACATTTCGTTTGCGCAAAAAAATACGCAGCATGCTCTATTTTCCTGTGAATTTGCGCATGAAAAAATAGCACACATTGAACTAATTAACTTAATTTCAATAAATGGGAGCATGCTTAATAGGGATGAGCGAGTATACTCGCTAAGGCACTACTCGCTCGAGTAATGTGCCTTAGCCGAGTATCTCCCTGCTCGTCCTTAAAGATTCGGGGGCCGCCGCAGCTGACAGGTGAGTTGCGGCAGGGAGCAGGGGAGAGCGGGCGGGAGAGCGGGAGAGAGAGATCTCCCCTCCGTTCCTCCCTGCTCTCCCCCGCAGCTCCCCGCCCCGCGGCGGCACCCGAATCTTTCGGGACGAGCGGGGAGATACTCGGCTAAGGCACATTACTCGAGCGAGTAGTGCCTTAGCAAGTATACTCGCTCATCCCTAATGCTTAATTGTTTTTGTGCACACAAAGGCACACGATTTGCACATGCAAAAAGTACAGTAAAACACACATTGCTCAAATACGCGCTGCAAATGCATACGTAAATGCGTTTACGCCCGTATGACATTGGCCTTATGGTATATAAAGATAAAGGTCATGTAGCTGAACAGAAAGCACAAATAAACTCTGCAACATTTATTAGAAGGGTTATCTTTATGAAGACATTTCCTGTCCATATGCCTGCTGTAGAGGGGGTTCCCAATGCAGGACCCCCTCCATGAGCCAAAACAGAGAGCTGCTGTCTGACAGCACATTCCGCTCTGGCAGATTCCAGCCATCCTTGTATTACTTGCAATATTATACTTCCGCAGCAACTGCGGCTGGCCAGAGCTTTCCATAGCAAAGTCAGCAGTTTGCCGAAGGTGTCAGATACTATTTTGAAAGAGGCTTTCTGATGAGATAACCACTTTGAATAAAACATCTGGGATGTGCTCCCTCCTTGGCAGAGGTTGCTTACTAAGCCTTGGTTAGTCAGGGGCATGATTTGGGGAGTCCAGGAGTACGTGATGAAGTCATGAGAGTAGTGATGTCACAATGCCTGAACTTGTCCCTTTCAATGGGACTGTTCCATCGTTAAATAGTAACCTTCTCTGGTAAATCATGCAAATCATAAATGGATTTTAATTGGACTCATTTAAAAAATATGCTCCTATCTAGATATTGCTGTTACATACTTATTATGGACCCAATCATGTATCAGTAATATCTAGAAGCAATTAAATGAAAGCAATTGAAAGATTTTTATGTCTTGTTTGATCTAACAGGGAACAATAATATTTAAATTGTGAACTTACCCCTTCAAGGTCTCACTTACAGCACAGGTGATGTGGAGCGAGGACCACAGCATGCATGCAAAAGTCAAGCTTTTTATTGTGTCATTCTATTGTGTACACAAATAATAGTGATAGCCGGGTGTGATTATATAAGGGGGCAGCGTTTGTTCATTACTGTTTTGTGCTATTTTGGTCGTGTTAATAGTGTTT
Source organism: Eleutherodactylus coqui (assembly GCF_035609145.1). Taxonomy (NCBI): domain Eukaryota; kingdom Metazoa; phylum Chordata; class Amphibia; order Anura; family Eleutherodactylidae; genus Eleutherodactylus; species Eleutherodactylus coqui. Next base: position 172,145,645 of record NC_089841.1, read on the forward strand.
GTCCTTTAGGGTATTCTAGTATTCGGGGGATGGCAGAGTTGTGAAGAGGATTTTGTCTGATAGCATGCTCAGAAGGGGGGCTCCACATAGACCGTAGAGTAGATATTCCCTACGGACAGCCAAGCAAGGCAAGCTACTCCTTGTAGCCCTATGTTGCTCTCTGCAATACTGGACTCTGTTTCCTCCACGAGATCTCTTCTCTCCGGTGAGCGGCTATTAGCAAGGTTCACTGAACTGGTTTTTAGGGCTATGGCCTAGCGTGATGTGAGCATTGGAAACACACTAGGAGAGCTTCCATCTGTTATGTTAGCTTGCTAGCTTGGTTCTCTTCATGATCCAGTATTTTTGCTTTGGTGTGAGGCCTGTCTGTCGTTGAGGGCGAGTTACGATGACAAGGAGGAAGGAAGCCGGTGATGGCGCTCAGGCACAGGCATCTGTGAACGCTACGCAAATAATTTGCACTGTGAGCCTGCTCAAGCAACATTGGAGGCAATATCGAACATTGAGCATGGTGATTGTGCGGAATGAACCGAACGCTTTGATCATTCTGATCGTTTTACTGAACAGGTTGGCAGAATTTGTTCGCTCAACTCCTTCTGCAAGCCTGGTAGGAAATTCTCATGAAACATCTACAGTTGTATTTGCCTCCTCTGATGGAACTTTTAATACATTATCTCACTCTATTGAGAAGGGTAAGTATGGCCTTGTTTTATATGCTTCATCTGCTTCTGCAAATATTATTATACAGGCCATTTCAGCAAAAGCTAGTGGTGTGAATATTGTGAAAGTATTAGGGTAATCTGTTACTCTCATCATTCATGGGTTAATACAACTTTAAAGACAAATTTAGACGTCCTGATTATCGTTGAGAAAGTGTTATAATGACCGAAAGTGCGTGATAATCGATACATCTAAACACGAGCCATTGTGCACTTTTCATTCACTTTTAATTCATCGGTCAGTTTCAGTCAGCATAAAAATAATCAGTGGCCCATTCACTTCTCGTTACTTTTAAACACTAAACACTTAGTATTTCACATAGAATGTAAAGCAGTTAATCAAAAAGTGAACTATTCTCAGTGATGATCTGCCTGTCTAAACAGGCTGAATGAGCGCAAACGATTATGAACAAGTTAGGGGTGGCATCACTTGCTCTTGTACTCATTCAAATGAGAATCAGGGCATAAGTCTAAAACTTCGAAAGCAGCACAGACCTGACTGAGCTATTCTTGGTAGCAGGAGAGTTTGGACATTCTCTAGAGACTATATTTAGTCATTGTATCTGCATTCTTGTACTCTTTTCAGTAAAAGATAATGTATTCATTAGTAAGTGTTAGACTTTTGTAGGATTTGCTCCGTTTTACAGCAACAAGGTCTAACTTAGGGTGCGTTCCCACGAACGTATATCGGCTCGGTTTTCACGCTGAGCCGATATACGTTGTCCTCGTGTGCAGAGGGGGGAGGCTGGAAGAGCCCAGGAGCAGGAACTGAGCTCCCGCCCCCTCTCTGCCTCCTCTCCGCCCCTCTGCACTATTTGCAATGAGAGGAGGCGGAACGGGGGCGGGGCTAAGTTCCGGGAATTAGCCCCACCCCCGTTCCGCCTCTCCCCATTGCAAATAGTGCAGAGGGGTGGAGAGGAGGCAGAGAGGGGGCGGGAGCTGAGTTTCTACTCCTGGGCTCTTCCAGCCTCCCCCCCTGCACATGAAGACAACGTATATCGGCTCGGCGTGAAAACCGAGCCGATATACGTTCGTGGGAACGCACCCTTAGGGTATTGGTCCACTGTGACTGGACACTATACTTTCTTTTGTTTTGCTTTGCACAATAAAGCTCAATGGGCTGGACTTGATAGAAAGAGCACAGTTGTGACTTCACACAGTTGGTGTCCCCCCTCCATATTCCAACAAATGTATTAAGGTGATGGAATTTACGGCTATATAGTCTCCTATTCCTACATTAAATGTGGTCAATTTTAATAATTGCCTGGATCCCTGTTTGGATAGATTTAATAAAGGCCCTATAGTGGCCTTTCCTTGCCCAACTGCTTTCGCAAGCTTATTAATGGAATTAGGTTAATGTGTTCTGTGGAGGTTGAGCAATCCAGAAGTTTAACAATACTCTTGTTATTCCAGTTTACATAATACACTTTCTAGAATAGATCTCCTGTTAGGTACTCCATTTATGCCTCCTCATGTTAATAGAGTGGAGTGGAATATCTACCACAAACTGTGTCTCATCACTCTCCACTCTATTTGTAGTTGATTATGAATGGTGGGGGATTTGGTTTGGATAGAGTTTGGAGGTTAAATCCCTTTATGTTGAACCTGCTTGATGGTAATGTTAGAACGGAGGAGGCTCTATTGGAGTTTTTTTTTAGATTAAGGCCTCCTGCAGACGGGCGAAAATTCCACGTCGGGATTTCCCGCGGAATTTCCGCCTGTGGAAGCTGCCATAGGATTGTGTTAGCAAGCGCAATCCTAGGCAGACGGCCGTGATTTGTCCACGCGAAATCTCGCGCGGCAAACAAATCGTGGCATGCTCTATTTCTGTGCGGGGCTCGCAGAGCCCCTCACAGAAATCTCACTCCCCGGCCGCCAGCTCCGGTCTGCGCATGTGCCGGCAGCCCGGCAGCTGGCACATCAAACAGCCGGAGCCACGGAAGGAGGTGAGTACACGCTGCTCTTTGCAGGGGCTCGGGACGGGTCCTGCTGCAAGAATTCTCGCAGCCGGATCCGACCCGGCCGTCTGCAGGCGGCCTAATACTGGTTCTTTATTAGTGTTTGTAGTGTGGGATGCTATGAAGGCATTTATGCATGGTCATTATATAAAGAAGAGTAGCCTGCATAAGTCTAAATCTCAGGATATTATTTGGGCCTTTCAGATGCAGATGAAATTTCAAGTCATTTTTTCCTCTATTTTAAAAACCTATATGCTTCTAAATTTAATGTGGATTGTGCAGATCTTTATGAATATTTGGCCGTAGTTCAATTTCCAAGTTTGATGATCAGAGGGATATTTTTTCACTCGAAGCTGCCAAAGCTTTTGACAGTGTCGAGTGGAATTATTTGTGGGCTGTTCTTTATGGGATGGCTTTTGGTGAGAAATCTGTGGCATGGGGTACACTGCTCCATTCAATGCCAGGGGCAAGAGTGAGGGTAAATGGTTGTATTTCTGGACAGATGATGTTAGGGGGGAAACAAGACAGGAGTGTTCTCTGTCCCCTCTTCTCTTTGCCTTGGCAATCTTGCCCCTGGCTGGTTTGATAAGGCAATCACCCGATATAGTTGGATTTCAGTATGGCGAAATTGAGGAACATGTCTCATTATATGCAGATATTGCTGTATACAGGGGATGTGAGAAGATCAATGAGTCCTATTATGCCATTTCTGATATATTTGGTAAGATCCCTTGCCGATGGACTATTCATTGGAACATATGCAATTACAAATAGTGAAGGAATGCAAATATTTGGGAATTGTGGTATCTTCTAAGCCTCAAGACTTTATTTCTGTCAATTCGCTTTCATTGATACAAACATTTGAGGATAGGGTCAAGGTCTGGCATCATCTCCCATTGTTGATAATTGGCAGGGGAAATCTTATTTAAATGATTTTGATGTCACAACTCTTTAATATACTTCAAAATTCTCTGGTTTGGATTCCATCACAATATTTTTTAGACCCCATATGATATTTAGGAGTTTATTATGGGATAAGAAATTAAAGTTAAATTAGAGACCCTTCAAAGGGATAAACAGTCTGGAGGGTTGGCAATTGCAAATGGTTGGATACATTTTCTGCCATCTGAATTGCAACAGTTGAAGGGGTTGGGAGAAAGAAATGGGGTGGGGTTGAATGGCAGATTAGTTTCTAAAGTGACAGGTTGTAGCCCCGCTATAACGGGATGTGAGAGAGGGAATACATTCTGGAATAAATGTAAGCAGATTTTGCAACTATACTATACACACCCCTTCTAGAGGAACCCTAAATTGACAGACTTTTTTTAAGTATGTCTTGAACAATTTAGAGAGCTTTATGATGCAATTGCTGCTCAGGCCCGGTCAGTATCTATGCTTACGGTTTAATACCCTTTAGTGATTTTCTTGGGTGTTCTGGCACTATGTAGGGTGTAATATCTTATTTAAATAGACAGATGCTTTCTTACTATTTATAGTAATTCCCAATACAGGTAAAGGAAAAATAGGAAAAATATTTAGGTCATATTAGCGAAGATAAATGGGCCACAGCATTGTGTATGATTCCAATAATATCTCTATCAGAAGGTTAATGACTATCACAATTGTATTTAGTGCATAGAGTTTATCGTACTCCAATAAAGTTGCTTAGCATGGGTAATAGATTAAACTCATACTATCCAAAATGTTATATGGATGGTGCAGATTTAATGCATGTTGTCTGGGATTGTGTAAAATTACATGAATTTTGGAACGGGGTACTAGAGATAATTTATAAAATATATCTTGTTGATATTTGTCTTAATCCTAGAACTTGTATATTTGGCATTATTGATGGGCTTGATGGGCACACAATTTGGGGAATTCAGAGAGCATTGTATCAGGTGCAGAAGCTGATTAGTGCTTGCTGGATGCAGTCTGCCACCCCCGACAGTAGAGACCAATTTAGACACAATGATTGTTGCTCAAAATTCGCTCAAAAGCCGTCATTTGAGCGATAATCGTTGCGTGTAAATGTGCCAATCTTTCATTTTTCTGCCGAATGACAGATTTCAGTTTGGCTTGAAATCTGTCTTTTAGCAGAACGGGTGATAAGACAGACTGCATGCTGTGTTCTGCCCGGGGAGCGCTGATTACAGCTGATTGCATTGTCTCAGCTGTTTTCAGCTGTCAGCCCCACCGGCAAAACAAAAGGAATTTATTCAGAAAACAGTGGGTGGTCCTCTAAATAAATTCAGCTAGTAGTGGCTCACAAGCTGCTAATTGGTACTAATAGGCATTAGTACCAATTAGTAGAATATGCAAAATGATCGCTCAAAAGCCATCTTTTGAGCGATCATCTTTGTGTCTAGACCCACCTTAGGAGATTTTGTTTCAAAGATAAGAGAGGTTATATCTTTCAAAAGGGGGATATATAAAAAAAAGAAAAAGGCTGTTTGACTAGCCGATGAAATTTGAGGAAGATGGTCTATATATGGGATAGTTCACATCGAGTGCTGGTTGCCTTGAGGTATTGTAGAAAAGTTGATGTAATTTGGTGGGGGGAGGGTGACAAGGTGGAGAAGAGTTTACAAATATGTATCTCCTAATGTACCTTATATTTATATCTGCATACCATGTACCACTTAGTTTCTATGTTTTAATCCAGCCAAACTGACAAAGAGGTGTGACCCCAAAATGCGTTTTCACATGCTGGCTTTGGACATTGTTCAATAAAAGAGAAGTTCTTCACCACTTCATCTATGACCTTTAATTTCTACTAAGTTTAGAGTGTTGCGCTTGGTTTCCAGACTTTTTAGTCTTTTCTTCTTGCTGCAGTGAGGGTGACAGGTGTCACGAGACCCCCATTCCCAATGATGAGACCCCCACCGATCAGCAAGTTATTCCCTATCCTAAGGATAGTGGATAACTACCAATTGTGGTACGACCTTTTCACTTTATTTTATGAGTTGTTACTATTTGTTTATGCTATATATGTCATTATCACCGAAATAAGCTTTGTTGTACTTGGTATACCAAAGCGTTACTGCCAACCCATCATATGTTTTTTACCAAGTGAAACTACAACTCCACGTATGGCCTGAACAATGGTATGGATATGCTGAGAGTTGTAGTTTCACAAGATGGAATACAGCCGATCTTACACATGAATACAATACTGCATATTTCCCAGAGGAGCATGGATGACCTATTAGTTTCCTCACACATTCTAGATGCTCTCCCTAAAGAGAAACAATACCCTTCCTAACCCACATTGAGGCATCTCACTAGCCAAGCCAGGAACCTATTGCACACTGATGAGAGGTAATTCCCCCGAAACAGCTGTCTGTGTATGATTATCTTTTCCTTCTGGAGAAGACTCTGGCTTTCGTTCATAATTCCTAGTAATTTTTACAAGACTTGTTAAAAGGTCTGACATTGACTTGCAGGAATGCTGCCATCCAATAGGTGGCAATATAGAGGCATTCTTTCATCCTCCCATTCACAATACTGATGCGATGCAGTCAGAGAGAATACCTGTTGTTGATATACCACTGAATGTTCCTTTGTGAATGATTCTGTATGTATCAGGCTGAAGATTTCTTTGCAGATCTAGCTATAAATACCAGAAACCAGGCAGTCGAGTGGAAAGTGGGCGGACCCCATTATAGTCAACGGGGTCTGCCGGCGGTGTTCAGCTCTGTCCACAGATGTGGAACCGTTTGTGGGGATTACCCTTTCCTGCTCTCTGGACGGACTAGGGAAAGCGGAATCCCCAGCGCAGATGTGAAAGCACCCTAAATAGTATCTATATGTATCATCTTTGTAATGCTGTTTACAATTGGGCTTTGTCTTATCTGATGAGTTTGTCTATAAACTGATTTGTTTTAAAGGGGTTTTCCGTGGAAACACTATTGATGACCTATCCTCAGGATAGGTCATCAATAGTTGATCGGCCAGGGTCCGTCACTCGGGACCCCAACCAATTAGCTGTTCGAATGCATGCTGTCAGCGCCGCAATAGCAGAGTTCAGAGCGCAAGCCTCCGCTCCGACCCCTGTTTAATTGTGGCGCTGTCAGTGGGCGCACAATCAGCTGAACAGTCGAGGTCCCGAGCGACGGACCCCAGTGGATTCTGAGGATAGGTCATCAATAATATTCTTCATGGGAAAATCCCTTTAAGACCCCAGAACATAAGGTGGAAAATAGGAATGTCCGCTCTGTAAATTAAGTGCTGGCACCCGCAGCTGCCAGAAAACCACAGCAGTAAAATGTGTATTGTGACATATTTTAGACAGGAGCACATATATAAAGTAGAAGATGCAAGACCTATGCAGAAAAGACTGAGGGAAGTGCAGATTGACAAGCAGATAGTTAACTATAGAGCCAGCAGGTTTTTCCAGATGCCTTTACTGGGTGTTGTAGACTAGCATGGAAACAGCAGATGTATTGGTTGCTAGTGAAGCTGGCATAGACTCACTTTTTTACACTCCCTTGTACTCGGTGGGGTAGATGTGTCTAAAATGTTGAATTAATTAGAGTGATGTTTGCAACATGTTTTTAAAATATCTGTAACACTTTAGAGCACACGTGTCAAACGCAAAGCCCATGGGTCGAATCCGGCCCGCTGCCTCATTTTATGTGGCCCGCTGGCTGTGCAGCATTCCACTTACCCATCCTGCAGGTTCTTCGGCGGTGGTGCAGCCTGACTGCTGACCTCTCCTCTCTGGTGTCTGTGTGCCGATGCTGAATGGAGAGGTCAGCGGTCAGAGACTGCACTGCTGTCACCAAACCGGACCTGCAGGCTGGGCGAGTGAAATGCCCTGAGGGATGCTGCCTGGCCCAAGGCCAACAGGGGGGGGGATTGCTATTACTACAGGGACTAATATGGGAACACGGTTACTACTGAAGCCATAGATATAAGGGACACTTACTACTGGGGCCACTATGAGGAACCCTATTACAACTGCTGCAGCCACAATGGACGTCACTATTTAAGCATTTTGGTCATGCAAATATGTTGTGTATTTGCGTGACCGAAAATCGATTGGCCCGTGTTTTTCATCCATTCAAGCGTGTTTTTTGATTGAAATCGGCAGCGATGACACTTGTGCTTCATTCATCTGACATAACGACGATCTCAACACATTCTGTTTGATGTAACGCCATCATTCACATTGGCTGTAATAAAGAAAAATGTGTTAACATGAGAACAAATAAAATTCTGTTAAAATGAAGTACAGAATTGTATTTCTGGTGAAATTCTCTGCAAGTTTGATATATTACACACCTACCATCCTCCTACCTTCCCCCTTCCAATTGGGAAAATTAGACTTGAATCCAAGATGGCAGTATTCAAAATGGGCATAAACGGGAATCTCTCTTCGTCTGCTGCCCATATGCAAAATTAGACCACCGTCTGAAAAACTATTTTCATTCTATATGGGCGTTTTCACACCTCTGAGACACCCTGTATTTACAGCCTGGGGGTACATGCACACAGGTTTTTTTTTCTGCCCGATTCTTGGCCCAAAAATCGGACAGAAGCAGCACCTATTCATTTTAATGGGTGTATGCACATGTTTTTTTCCATTGCAGCATGTCCTATTCTTTTCCAATTTTTGGATGCAAATAACACATGTCAATGTGTGGTGCTCAGCATACGGATGGGGTGTCCATTCACTGTCCGATCTGAGTTGTACCTGACAATCTCAGGTACAACTTTTTAATCACCCGTGCATTCCATATAGCTATTTTCAATTTTTTATGTAGATTAATTCCATGAACTGTAAAATGGTGTTCTCTTAGGGATCACTCACATGGGCGCTGTATATTATGCGCAAATTCTTTGCACATGTAATACGCAGTCCTAAAAGTCCATTAATTTACATTGGAACATTCAGCATGACCTATTTTGGTGTGTATTACATGCATTATAGGCTATGGGGGGTTAAAATACTCCATAAATTCACAAGTTACGTGTATTTAATTGTGCACTGTGTATTACGTGTGTGAAAAATACCCGCTTAATACGCAACCCCCATATGACCATGTGAGTGCGCGCTTAAGGAAATTGGTGTCTCTTGTTACAATTTAATAAAAGTTCCTTTGTTCTTTCCAAAGGTATATTTCATAAAGGGCAGACAGTATTTAGAATTCTATAGCTCTAGATATCGTGTTTTGTCCTTTGTATTATTTCTATAGTAGCTAGCTGTTGAGTTGTGATAGTGTGGGGCACTGGCATAACTATAGGGAATGCGGTTGCCCCCGGGCCCAGGAGCCTTAGGGGGCCCAGAAGGCCTCTCTTCTCCATATAGGGAGCCCAGTACTATGAATAAAGTGTTATAGTTGGGGGCCCTCTTACAGGTTTTGCATTGGGGCGCAGGAGCTTCAAATTACGCTTCTGTCAGGGGACATGGTGTACATGAAAAGCTATGTCCTAGAGCATTTGCTCACTGATCCCTTCAATGCTAATAAATATCAATAATTGGAGCTTTGCGTCGGTTTTTTTTATCACTGTGGTGTTAGTATGTATTCTTCTATGTACGCAGCTCCTGGGTAAATAGACTAGTAGACAGTGCTACTACGAACTTCGGTTACACTAGTAAATTATTTATGACCTCCATGTGTATACTGAACTCTAATTCTAGAAGTATTTTATCACTTGTACATTATGTGACATGTGAGCTTTAGCAGTCTGAAAACATGATATGAGAAGTAGAGGCAGGCGACCAAACTTAGTAAACTTTTTTTGTTTTTCTATACTAATAGTAACAAGGGAAGTCATGACAGATCAAAGGAGGGAAGATCGGGGAAGTGGGTTTATTGACAAGGTGTATGACATGCAGAGAAGACAGTTCTAAAAGTGTCCATCTATTACTGAGAAAAATACTTCCATAAATTCAAGAACTGATACATAATAAGCCTTCTTGCAGCTGATGGGCCATGCTGAAAACAAAAACAGCAAAAAGTGCTCTCCTAAAGGGACATTTCATGCAGGACAGAATATTCTGTAACAGCGTTGCGAAATATGCCCTGTTACAGAATATTCAGCCCCCAAATCCAACAAAAATTGCCCAAGACAGGTAAAAGGAAGCAAAGTTGACCAAATGTATAAGTGCAAAAGATTTAATTTGTTTCTAGAATCCTCATCTTATAAAGGGTATCCTGTATAAGCAGTGCTATAGATAAGGTTTGGGTTGAAAACATTTGGGGCAAGCTTAGGTTAGGATCCATCCTATTAAAGAAGTGAGCTAGCGATGATTTCACTGACATCAAGGACATGTGACCACCACAGTCAATCAGCAGCTTATTTTGACTAGCGATTATTTGCTTTAGTCACTTGTCCCTGTGTTGGGACATTGTCGCTGCTGCGACTGAAAGTAAAGAGCTGCGGGAGATTGGCATTAGGGATACGGAAGCAGCAGCAGGTCAGGTGAGGTTACTATGGCTTTTGTATTATTTCACCACAGTGAGCAGCTTTGCAATTTTTTCCATGGATAATCCCTTTAAATAGTTGGATGGTTGGGGATATCCCCAATAAGGCTTTAATAGTTGATTGGCAGGGGTCCGCCGTTTGGGACGCCTTGCAAAAAGCTATTGCCGGGACCACTGTCAGTATGAAGAGAGCTGAAAACTGAGAGCTGCATCTGCATTGCAGTGGCCCAGGTTGGTAACTGCAGCAACAGCTCCCACTTAATTTATTGAGAGTTGCGCCTGCAATTACCAACCTGGGCCTCTGCAATGCGGACTGAGTGGTCAGCTACTGACTCTGTCCACACTTACAGTGGGTCTGATAGCAGTTGTTTGCTGGGGGTCCCAAACCGCGAACCCCTGCTCATAAACTAAAGAAGACCTATCCTAAGGATAGCCCATCAATATAATTAAGTGCTGGAAAACCCCTTTAAAGAAACCAGGAAATATATGATAGTGTCTGTTAATGGACACTGAAATGGCCCATGATATGAAATAAGGTCCAATCAAAACCACCATGCTGCCTTTTGTGTTGCATGAGATCCGGACCCTTCCTTTGGCATTTTTGCCTTGGATTGCACTGCTGTGACCAATGCCAAGCGAGCAAAACCATAATATAGAGTGTGATTCTGTTCATCGCTGGTTGGGTGGATTTTCTCTGTACCTTCTAGTTAACCCTATTCTGAAATAACATGACGGAGAAAGTTGGTTACAGAACAAAAGTTATCCTGTGATTGAGGTCATGAACCGAAGTATAAGCAACCTTTGTTGAGATTACTTTCCTAACAAAGAATTAAGAATCATGTGACATCTATAGAGCTGCTAAGGCTGGCCGGACATGCAGATGATTTATACTACCGGTGGACAATCTGTGCACGTTTGGTAATTAAATGTATTTCAGCAGAACTGTGGAACCATTCAGTTTTCAGTTGCTAGTTATGATTATAATGCTTGAAGCGACATGGTCATCACCTTCGAGGACCTCAAGTTATGTTATGGAGTTTAAAGGTAAGGGAAAGGGTGTGCAGGGAGCTGTGTTTCTTACTCACCTGTTCCAACGCTGTGTCCCCGTGAAATTAGTGTCCGCTAGCAGCTTCACTCTTTCTTTGTGCACATCTCCCAGGTACTCCCATTCATCTCTATGGGAGATGAGTACACTGAAAGAGTTAAGCTGTTGGCACGCACTAACTTCGCAGGACACAGTGCTGAATTGGGGCATTGGGTGATTATGAAACACAGCTCCCCTGACCCTCCTTCCCTCACTTTTGACTTCCATAATGTAGTTAATGGGACTCAAAAGGTGATGACCGTGTCCCTTTAACAGCAATCATTTCCAAGTTGGGGCTAAGGACACAATCCGTTTTACAAGTTGTTAAAAAATCTGTGCAAAAAATGTTCTATGAATGATTATATACAGCAAACCGTTCTTCTGAATGACTCAAGCCTATAAATTCCATTTCTGGACTGTATACATTATAATGCAGTACTGCAGCATGTAATCTGCTAGTCTAAGGGCCCTTTTACAGAGCAGCCAACCGTCATCCCAGCGATGATCATTCCTGTGTAAAAGCACAGCAACCATCAATGCTCAGTGAATGGAGGCGGTGCGGATCGTTTCGTCCAGCTCACCTCCATTCACAATGATCAGGCAGTCGCTCATACATGAATGACTGCCTGTTTACATGGGTCGATTGTCGTTCAGTTTTTATGCATGTAGAAACCAAACGAAGAATGATAAGCAAATTAATTATTGTTTGTCGTTCGATCGGGTCATGCATTTACACTGAATGAATCATTCCGATTCTCGTTGGATGTGGGAATCTGAAGGATTAGTGTCCTGTTTAAAAGATCCCTAAACTGTAAGAACAAGTAAATATATTAGGGATATTCACCAGCGGCACATTTTTTGTAGGAATTTTAGAAACTGAGAATCAGTTCTATTCCTCTGAATGGGTTGCTTTGGGGGTAAACACGTGGATTTCTGCAAGCCCTATTCAGATGAATGAGACAGTCACAGTTTTTTTGTAACAAAACTTGTCACATATGAATTCAAGTTAGGTCATTTGCACACGGAAGAATTTTAGGTTGTGCCCGTCCATAAGCTGTCTTACACACGGGACCCTGCACATGTACAATTTCGTCCAGCGAATAGGACTTTACACCCAAGTAAATAAAAAGCCTGCGGGCAGTAAAACGGAACCTCCCATATAGAATAGGAGCCTCCATTTGAATGCCTGATCCTATTGCCTACCTAGAGATAAGTCGATAGTAGAGCTGTGAGTATAAATGCCCTTCCACATGGGATGATGATTGTGCAAATCACTGGTTAGATTGAGCAGTTTGCAGGATAATTGTGCAGTGTGAACGCATGCAGTGACCGACCGATCAGTGATAAATCGCTGATCAGATGTTTTATGCAGACCATAAAATCATCGTTGGTCTCTGCTGCATCTTTCAGTTTAAACAGGCAAGCCGCGGCAAATTCCACACCAAAATTGGCAGGCTACCTGCGGATTTTGATCAGGAATTGAAAATGCTTTAAAACCTGCCTGTAATTCTGCATCAGATCCACAGTTAGGGGTGCAAATTTTAGTTTTGGATGCGTCCTGCAGGATAATTCCATCTCATGTGAAAGGTCCCTCTAGCCTGTGAGTGGAGGGAGCAGAAGAGCTGCTGCAAAGTGCTGATGCCATCACAGCCTTCCTCTTATCTCCATTCACATAATACGGGTGGTGTAATCCATGCCAGTATTCCGCTACACAGAATGTGACCCGTCTACTCGCAGGGTACAGTTACAGCAACAGCTCAGAGCCTTCCACTTGACTTACAAATGTCACAGCAAAAACCATGAGAAAGATTTACTAATCCTGTCTAAACTGTACACAACATAAACATAAATGGGAAAGTCAGAAAATGCTCCAAATTTACCATAGTGGTGCATGCTGTGTGATAGATTTGGAGCATCTTGGCATATGGTACACACTTTTCATTTTTATATATCTCTTATGCAGAGATTCATTGGCAGGCAGGGGCTGTCTGGCAAATGTTAAGCTTCGAGTGCAAGCACAGAACACATTCATACAGCACCAGAACCAAGCTCATAACATGATTACAGCAGCAGAACCCCTGAAATAAATTATATATATTCTACAAGACAACGTTTATAACACGGCGGGCTTAGATCTAAATAATACCGTTACCATACAGTGTTCTCAAGTACTAGCGTTACACAGTGATAGTAACTACAGTGCAGTTACCTCCAGTGATCACAGTTGATGTTGCCTCTTTTTGGTGTTACCCGTATTCAGTTTTTATTCTCTATGGGCCCAGAACTTTTAACAGCTAAGACTCGCCTCTGCAATTCCCCCATCCTTCAGTTGCAACCCCTAATCAACTTTTAAGTTACCCTCCTCATAGTAATAGTGTCCCTGCTGTGGTCTCACTTCGTAATAGTCACCCCCGCTGTAGCCCCACTTAGTCATAGGACTATAGACCACTGAAATCAGTGAGTCTGACACCACGTTCTGTTGCCCTCAGAGAGGACGGCATAAAAGACATGACAGATTCCCTTTCACTTTATTGCATTAGTGGTAGATTCTATGATTCTAGAACAGGTCAAGAAAAAAACCTGCATCCATATTTACTATGTTGTAAGACCCTCAACCAAAGTAAAGCTTATTAAGAGAGTTGCTGCACTCCCATCCAACTCTTCAGGAGTGAAGTGAGGGAGTAGCTACTATGTGTCCCGCAGTAACCTCACTGGAGAGCGCAGCCCATGGAAGGAATACAATCTGGGCATGTGACCATGGGCTGAGATGGGAGGGAAAGTTTAATAGTTAACACTATAGCTGCCACAGCTTGGCAGGCCATTGGATTGTAAATATGTATGCTAGGTAAGGCAGAGTGGTGAATATTAACTTGACATTACTTATACATGATCCAGTTAGTATTAATATCCATTACAGCATTAGAAGAGCTATTAGAAACTTCCGCTAGTCTATGCAGGCACGGAAGTCAAACATTTTCAAGTGGCTCGTCAGCATGTTTTCTAAACAGTCTTTTAGGCTTTAGCAACTTTGATCACATGACATCAAGTTGCAGAAAAGTTTTGCTACCAAAAAAATGCATGCAACTTATTTGGGAAGATAAGGCGCTCCCCCTCACCTCTAAAGTCTTTCGCTGTCAGCACCCTCTCTGCACCTGGGGGCCTGTAATAAGCGCAGCACCGCCGGTCAGGTAATACAGAAGTGGCATGACCTGACCAGCGGCGCTGTGCTCCCTATAGGCTGCCGGGAAGCGCTGACAACCTTTGACTTCGTAGGTGGGGGGGAACGCCATATCTTCTGAAATCAGCTACGGATACACAACTGACTCAGGGTGGCTTCACCCTTGTGATCCAATCGCACGATTTCCCAGCGCTGCGAGGCTGCCAGAAAACGCAAAATTATAAATGGCACTCTTCTTCTGCTGCTTTTCTGGCCAGGAATTGAAAATCCCCATCTCCTGAAGCACTGCCTCTGATTCGCTGAGCGCTGTGACCAATCAGAGGCAGTGCTCAGCATTGAAAGACAGCTGAGCACTGCCTCTGATTGGTCACAGCGCTCAGCCAATCAGAGGCAGCGCTTCAGGAGGCGGAGTGTGCAGGAACCCTTCGAGTCAAAGAGTTTGCTGCAGAATTTGCCGATGTGGAAATTCCACAGCATTTCTGCTATGTGTAAGCATATTCTAAGACCAGATTCATCCAACCGTATTTGAGCGTGCAATACGCAGTGAATAGAACCCACAGATTTCAATGGGTTAGTTCACAAGCGCTTATTTTGCATGCGCAATTCCGTTGCGCAGAAAAACTATGCAGCATGTTCTATTTTCCTGCACATTTGCACAGAGAAAGAGAACATATGAAACTAATTAGGTTAATTAGCCATTTCAATGTACGGGAACGTGGCTGTGGATTTTTTGCGCACGCAAAAAGTACAGTAAAAAACTCAGTTGCATGCGCAAATATGCAAAGCCCAATGTGTAAAAACGTAATGCAAATGCGCAGGTAAATATGCATACGCTCGTGTCAATCCGGGTGGCGACACGCGGATGTATTTAAGTGTGATTTTGCAGACGAAAAAAATTGTTTGCGCAATATGCATAGAATGCTACCCATTGATGTCAATAGGCTCTTTTACATTAATGATTCATTTAATCGCATTTCCGTTCCGCGATACGCCCGTGTGACTGGACGAGAAAAAGCTAATCTCGGGACTCGATTGCGGCTATTCAGCCTATATGCGACTTTTGGCCGCAATGCGGCTGGCGTAAAAATGCATCGCCTGTGAGAATGAGGCCTTAGACTGTAAATCAGTGGATGCAAGTGTTGTGGACAGATGA
Source organism: Eleutherodactylus coqui (assembly GCF_035609145.1). Lineage (NCBI taxonomy): Eukaryota > Metazoa > Chordata > Amphibia > Anura > Eleutherodactylidae > Eleutherodactylus > Eleutherodactylus coqui. The sequence goes on from NC_089841.1 coordinate 172,161,170, forward strand.
ATCACGGTACATCATCTTCCGATCGGATGGCCGCACTTGTGTGTCGCGGTGGTCTAGAGAGCGGTTTCTATGCGACTGCATCGTGATAACCGTGAAGTTTGGATGGTGTTATGGTGGGGGGCGGTTTTTGCTGAGAAGGACTATAGTGATTATAGTGAAGTCCACACTCAATGCCAATGGGCACAGAGACATCTGGACAATGTGGCATTACCTACCCTGTGGCAATACTTTGGTAAAGCTCTGTGTCTCTACCAACATGACCGAGCACCATGTCTTACAGCTGCAGTGTTGGAGCTTGGTTTGAGGAGCAGCCCAAAGTCCGGATCTCAATCCCATGGAACAGCTTTGGGATGAACTAGAACGCTGTATCCGCGCACGCCAAACACCCTCATCATCCCCCGCATCTCTATCTGAAGCTCCCCTCGAGGAATGAAGGCAAATCCCTCCACACATCTATCGGAATTTGGTGGAGAGCGGCCCAGGAGGGTTACTGCAGTCATTGAGGCCAAAGGTGGCCCAACAGGGTACTGAAAAATGTGAATAAAATCCAATTTCATCACTTTCTATGTATGTGTCCCAATACTTTGTCAACATAGTGTATTTGATGGTTAGCCAGCCTGCTGAAATTGGTGGCTTTGGTTGACCTTAGTGTGATGTACATGGTCATGTGAATACATAGGGTGAGTTCACATGCAGCTGATTTGTTGCAGGAATTTCTGTGATTGCTCCATAGAGCTTACAGAAACCTATGTGTTTGCCACCAAAACAAACCCATTCAGATGTATGGAACGGATTTCCAGGGCTTATTCAGATGACCATAGGCACAACTACGCTCGGCGGCACGGAGTGCAGTTGCGCCTGAACAAGTGGAGTCCCTTCCTCTTTGCTGGCTTCTCAAACTCCATGCCAGAGCGCAGGAGTTTGAAAATAACAGCAGGATGATAGGTCTGCCCAATCTTTCCCACACATGGTATTCAGGTCCTATCTTTTCTCGGGTGTGGTATTCACGCTCCGAGAAAAGAGCTGGTGAAAACGAAAGCATTTAAAATCCTATTGATATCAGTGGTTTTGTTTCGTCCCTTTCCACGCTCATCTAAATCCGCCCTCAGTCATAGAAATTTCTGCAACAAATCTGCTATATATGAATATGTCCTTATAGACTCGCCCACGAATGTTTTTTGGCAGCGCACTGAACGTTTGGCCACTGTATGACTTATATCCTGTATTTTTTCACTAGTTTTCCCCCTTTGCAGGGTGTATATCTAATGTTCAGTTTTCTCTGAGCTGGTGGGTGGAGACTGCTGTTATGATGTCTGCCATACACAACACATGGCGAAAATAGAGGATTTTGCTCCTTCTCTGTAGCACAATAAATCAGGGGTAAAAATAGGAGAACAGGTTCGCTTTAAGCAAGAGAGACGCTTGATACTGACTCCCTTCTCCTGCCTACTTCTTGCTCTAGTATTGTATATTTGGTGGGTCATAAATTGTCAGCTCATGCAGATGAAGCACTAATGGGTTGGAGGATTTTGGCCCCCCCTCTCTTCTTGAAATCCATATGACTAGAGGGAAAAACAGGTCTGGGACAAATGACAAGGAAATATCAGTGACTTTTGAACATTTGGCATTCTTCATTGATTTGTACAGGGCCTGCTGACTTCCTGGAAGAATATGATCTTGAAGGATATGGATATGAGCTGGCATATATGGGATATGTAAAGGAAATAACTAGTGTTTTAAAAGGCGAGTGGAGTATGTATGTATATGAAGAGGTCGGGACCTCCAAGGAGTTCAGATATTAACTCATCACCAATCTGAATCACCATGGATAATGAATTTCACTGTCAGCCTGGCTTCAAACAGGGGTGAGAAAATTGTGCAAGACTTGTGCGTTGCGAGATGCAGAAATCTCGCACGAATATGAATCCCACGAGCGATTTGTTCCCGCATTGCGATGCTGGAAACACAATGCGGCATGTTTTATCTTTGTGCATGCTCTCGCATCGCATATCCCATTATCCTCAATGAGGAAGGCGGCAGCATTGCACCGAGTGCTAGGTGCATGCGGTGGGATGTGAGTATATTACTGGCCCCTCTTCAGCATGTCCCATACCGCAGTACTAGCTCTAGCCAGCAGACGGCGCCATTGTATAATGGCAGAAAGAGAAAACGCCTTAGGAAACCCTAAATTCAAAATTGGATTGCAATGGTTTAAAGGTGATATTCCCACCACAACAAGTTATCTCCTATCCACAGGAAGATGATAAATTGCTGATCAGTGGTGGTCTGACTACTGAGACCCCACCGATCCAGAGATTGCAGTCCCAGTGCATCCCACTTCATGGGACTGCTTGACACAGCCGAGCACTTTAACTGGGTTAGGTCCGGCAGCCCTGTTGAGGTGAATGGAGTGGAGGCACAGATGGATGTCCTCCATTGCCCACACTTTGGGATAAATCAAATCATGGGACAACCACCAATCAGCAAGTTAACCCTTATCTTGTAGATAGGAGATAACCTGCTGTCATGAGAATACTTCTTTAACTAGCTCATGCAATGCAAATGATTATTCTGGGTATTTTGAGGTTTTGGAACACGACCACCCTTGTCAGAGCGTCTCTGCTGCAGGTAGGGTTTTATTATAGTGTGATAATAGGGGATGGCTCATCGACTACATGAAGCCTTTTGAATGTGTCAGCCATTACAAGCTATGGCACGCTCTACAAGAGTTGGGTGTATCGGCACATCTAGTCAAGGTGATAAAATCACTTTATATCAATGAAGATGCCACTGTGAGAACACAGTACAGGGACACAGATTGGTTTGGGATTGGCAAAGCCGTCTGACAGAGCTGCATCCTCTCACCCTTCTTGTTTAACCTATGGGGGAATTGATCATGCGGAAAATGGAACTAGACGAATTGGAAACTGGAGTGAAAATAGCTGGCAGAAACATCAACAATCTCCGTTATATGGATGACACAACTCTGCTTGCAAAAACAGAAACTGCTCTAAAGCGACTGATGTGTAAGATTAAAACTGAAAAAAATGGGCCTCTACCTGAATTTACAGAAGACAAAATTTATGATGACTGCAAAAAATGGCCAAATTCAAATCAAAATCGACAATGAGGCCGTAGAATACTTGCAAGACTTCATCTTCCTTGGTTCGAAAATTGACCAGGCTGGAGAATCTATGCCAGAGATAAAACGTAGGGTAGCATTGAGGAGAAGTGCAATGCTAAACATGGGCAAAATCTGGGAAAGTAGGCATATCGGCATAGCAACTAAACACAGGATAGTGCAAACCAGAGTATTCCCCATAGCCGTGTATGGGCTGGACTGTGAAAAAGCTGATTAATGCGTTTGAGCTGTGGTGCTGGCGAAATCTGCTGCGTACATCCTGGATGGGGAGAGTAACAAACAGAGAAGTCCTGAATCGTATAACACCTAATATATCACTGGAGGGGAAGATGGCCGGGTGCAGGTTCCCAGATGACAGGATGTCAGGGCTCAGGCTCAGGGAGGATAGGATGGCAGGGCTCAGGCTCAGGGAGGACAGGATGGTGAGGCTCAGTCTCACGGAGGAAGGATAGCTAGGCTCAGCCTCACGTGGGACAGGATGGCCAGGCTCAGGTTCATGGAGAACAAGATATCCCAGCTGAGACTCACGGAGGACAGGGTGGCCGGGCTCAGGCTTACGAAGGACAGGATGGCCCGGCTCAGGCTCACGGAGGACAAGATGGCGAGGCTCAGGCTCATGGAGGACAGGATGACTAGGCTCAGCCTCACGTAGGACAGGATGGCTGGGCTCAGGCTCATGGAGGACAGGATGTCAGGGCTCAGGCTCACGGAGGACAGGATGGCCAGGCTGAGGCTCACAGAGAACAGGATAGTGAGGCTCAGTCTCACGGAGGAAGGATAGCTAGGCTCAGCCTCACGTGGGACAGGATGGCCAGGCTCAGGTTCATGGAGAACAAGATATCCCAGCTGAGACTCACGGAGGACAGGGTGGCCGGGCTCAGGCTTACGAAGGACAGGATGGCCCGGCTCAGGCTCACGGAGGACAAGATGGCGAGGCTCAGGCTCATGGAGGACAGGATGACTAGGCTTAGCCTCACGTAGGACAGGATGGCCGGGCTCAGGCTCATGGAGTACAGGAGAGCCCAGCTCAGATTCACGAAGGACAGGATGGCTAGGTTCAGGATCACAGTGGACAAGATGGCCCAGCTTAGGCTCATTGATTTTTCCATGTAATGTTATCAGAGTCAGTAGAAAAATCTATAATGCTTGGAGACATCAGTGGCAAAAGAAGACCTGATATTTTCCATGACAAACCCACAACGTTTTTCAAAAACACTTCGGATTCATGTCTATTTATGCTGTGGAATTCAACCCTTGAAATACAAGTGTTAAATTCCACAGCTGATCGACAAGTATAAAAGCGGCCAAATCCACACAATCTGCGTGGCTTCACACATAGCATTTTTTGATGCAATTTTTTTACCCAAAGCCAGAAGAAGTTGATCCGCCAGAAAGGAGAAGTCCTTCCTGCATATTTCTCATTCTTTCTTAATCCACTTCTGGCTTTGGCTAAAAAAACTGCATCAAAAACTAAAAGTGCATTTTCCAAAAACTTCTGTGTGTGAAGCCACCCTGAGGGACCTTTCAGACGGGACGGAATATTCCACAAGTGTGTTACGGAATCCACCCCCTGCGGAATATTCATCCCCAAAATGTACACTGCTAACGTGCGGATTTGGAAATAGAAGAATCCTGCTCGCAATTCCGCTTCAAAATCCATAGATAGCTGTGCAGATTTTAGCGCTGAATTCAGGTACGGTGTATTCCATAACGCTGTCGTAGAATATTCCGTCCCGCATGAAAGGTCCCTTAAGGGTAGATTTGGCCGCCACGGAATTCTTGTTGAATCAATGCGGTTATTCTACTGTGGAATCCTGCAGCGGATTTCGTCTCTGACCCCAGCCAGCGACCCCGTGTACCTGTTTCGTCTATACTGCGGATGCCGAGGCCGCTTGCCGTCGGCCATGTGCAGTACAGGTTTGTCTCTTAAAATGTTTGTTTTGCCGCACCGTTGCTAGGCAAAGATGCGGGTAATTGTGGCCCATCCGTAATGTCAATTATGGATGGGCTGTGAGCTGGACGGCTTCCATTGACTTCGCAGAGTATGCAGAGTATGCTGCGATTTCCTCCGCTCGCAGAAATTGCAAGGAAATTGACATTGCAAGGAAAAAGCAAGTTTGCATAACATGCTTTGAAGGGTATGAGCTGCGGATCCTTTGTATGGATGTCCACCGCGAATTCCGCAGAAAAAATCAAGTTTGTGTGCAGCGGCCTTATACTGGAGCACAGACCGCTGCGCTTTTCAAAAAAAAACAAAAAACGGAACATAAACGGATTCCTTTTTTTTTAACGTGCGAATGTAGCCTCATTTTTACGAACCATCCCGGAATTTCCGTCCAGTTGGTAACCCTGATGGCACAGAGGGTATGCAGTACTGCGGTGGGCATAAATGTACCTCCTTTCTAACACATAGACTAGAATGGGAAAAAGTTCATCAACTCTAAAAGTTCTGCAGTGCCAGTGCGGGTCAGTCCCCCCCGGCCTGATGACGGGGCAGCCCCCGCACACCCTGGGATGACAGCCACTAATCTGCTCCCGGCACTCATAGACATTCATGGAGCAGAACGGGTTCATCTCGTCTCCCCGCCCGGAGATGACAGCAGTCACAGGGCTCCGGTAACTACAGGGTTAAAAGGCGGTAGATGCGGCTCCTCCCCCATCCAGGAGCCGCTCCCACCCGGGCCCAGGCTGTACTGCTGTCCTCGTCCGAGCAGCCCCAAGGATGGACGATGCTGCGGCGCCCGCGGACAGGCTGGAGGACGGCGATGAAGGGGGCGCACCGTTTAACCCCTTCCTGCACGAGTTTCACCCGGAGGGGTTCTGGCAGAAATTGAGGGTGAGCTGCAGTAGAAGAGGGTCTGACAGGATACAGGGGAGGGGGCACTGAGTGCCACTACTGGGGGGGAGAAAGTTCTGCAGCAGTGGGTGGGGGGGCAGCAATGCAGAGAGCGGGGCAACCTGTGCAGCAGCAGCAGCAGCCCGGCGGTGTGAGCGCAGTGCCGCACTACCTGCACACAAGTCTGCGGCTGCAGGCAACTTACAATGGGCCATATTGCTGTAATTAGGGCTGAGATGTGACCTGTACTGCCGCGGAGCTGGGGGTGACGCTTCTCCTAGCAACCAATCAGATCCCTGCTTTCATCCAGAAACCTGCCCTGCCAAGTTGTTAGCTGCAAGCTGATTGGTTGCTAAGGACAACCGCTCTCTCCTGCCTTTTTATAGTGTTTTTTTTTTGTACATGGGCCCCTCGGTATTTTTATGCTGTTACCATAGATACGTAAATGTGCAACTCTTCGTACAAGGTCACGCGGCCTCCATCTCTCACCTAGTATACAATGGGCCTGTGTGTGTCTTTGCTGTGTTCACTTGTAACCTATTTAGGTCAGCCGAATCTATAAAGTTGCCAGCGGTGATCTGTCAGAGGCTCCTGTTAATGGGTGACGGGATATAACCTGGGTGTCCCTGTAATTAAACCTGACAAGAGGAGGCAGCGCTGGTGACTGTAATAGCCCATCCACGCTAGCTGCTAATTAGTAACCACGGAAACATGGCCGCGCGTGACATCTCCGCTTATACAAATAGCTGTGTATACAGGCCGAGGGCTGACCACATGTTTACAGAAGTGAGATCTATATATTTAGACGGGCGTCCCGGGCTCATCCATCATTTATGGTATACAGCGCTGTGCCAGCAGGATGCTCTGGATCTATGCCCCATTTATAAAAGAAGTGCGTGTGGGCCCTGAGAAGTAGTGTAGTATTGGCATCGTATATCCTCCTGTACATTATTAATATCGCCACTTGTTCACATCACAATTGCGCTATTTATAGTCGTCTCCGACAGGTCGTTTGGGAATGAGTTATGGCGGATTGTCAGAACTTTGCCTCCCGGATACCATTGTTGTCTGTAGCACCGCTGTAATGTATGGTGGGGCTGTATACAACGGCCCTACGGCAGTGCCAGGCTGATCTGCATGCAGTAAAAGCCACATATGCTTCCGTCTCCCCGTTCCCGATGTGTCCGGTGCCTCCGATACTTTTGTTTGTTTACAGGCTGCAATCCCACCTGGCCTACGGGACGTCACAGGCGCTGCAGCCAATAAGAGTGCTGAGTTTTGTTATTGGCTGCGGCAGCTGTCACGTCCCGTAAACCGGCTGGGCAAACCTGTAAATGTGAGCTGGTTTATTTTACTGTATACAAAAGAGACTTTTACTTAAAAAAAAATACACACACACACACACACACACACACACACACACACACACACACACACACACACTTGGAACACCCATTTCATTCTGACCAATCGCCAACTTCTGTTTGCTAAAATGCAGCCCAAACTAGCAAAGAACCTCCACCTTGCTTCACTGCTGCCTGCAGACACTCAGTATTGTGCCGCTATCCCTACATGCTTTACTGCTGCCTGCAGACACTCATTGTCCTGCTCCCCACCATGCTTCTCTTCTGCCTGCAGACACTCAGTATTGTCCTGCCCCCCCCCCCCCCCATGCTTCTCTTCTGCCTGCAGACACTCATTATTATGCTGCGCTCAGCCATGCTTCTCTTCTGCCTGCAGGCATTCGTTATACTGTGCTCCACCTTGCTTCACTGCTGCCTGCAGACACTCAGTATTGTGCCTCTCTCCACTATGCTTCACTGCTGCCTGCAGACACTCAGTATTGTGCCTCTCTCCACTATGTTTCACTGCTGCCTGCAGACACTCAGTATTGTGCCTCTCTCCACTATGCTTCACTGCTGCCTGCAGACACTCAGTATTGTGCCTCTCTCCACTATGCTTCACTGCTGCCTGCAGACACTCAGTATTGTGCCTCTCTCCACTATGCTTCACTGCTGCCTGCAGACACTCAGTATTGTGCCTCTCTCCACTATGCTTCACTGCTGCCTGCAGACACTCAGTATTGTGCCTCTCTCCACTATGCTTCACTGCTGCCTGCAGACACTCAGTATTGTGCCTCTCTCCACTATGCTTCACTGCTGCCTGCAGACACTCAGTATTGTGCCTCTCTCCACTATGCTTCACTGCTGCCTGCAGACACTCAGTATTGTGCCTCTCTCCACTATGCTTCACTGCTGCCTGCAGACACTCAGTATTGTGCCTCTCTCCACTATGCTTCACTGCTGCCTGCAGACACTCAGTATTGTCCTGCTCCCCACCATGCTTCTCTTCTGCCTGCAGACACTCATTATTATGCTGGGCTCCGCCATGCTTCTCTTCTGTCTCCAGGCACTCATTATACTGCGCTCCACTTTGCTTCACTACTGCCTTCAGACACTCAGTATCGTGCCTCTCTCCACAATAGCTTTACTGCTGCCTGCAGACACTCATTGTGCCTCTCTCCACTATGCATTACTGCTGGCTGAAGACACTCAGTATTGTCCTGCTCCCCACCATGCTTCTCTTCTGCCTGCAGACACATTATTATACTGCGCTACACCATGCGTCACTGTTGCCTGCAGACACTCAATATCATACTGCCCTACAGCCCTTTGGAGAACAAACTGCCTTTTGTTACAGCCAAATTTTGACTCATCAGTCCAGAGTACCTACTGCCATTTTTCTGCACCCCAGTTCCTATGTTTCCGCACGTCGTTGAGTCGTTGGACTTTGTTTTTATGTTGAAGTAATGGCTTTTTGGGCGCAATTATCCCATAATAACCGCTTCTGGCCAGACTTCTCTGAACAGTAGATCGGTGTACCTGTGTCCCACTGGTTTTTGCCTTTTCTGATCTGATGGTATTGCTGGACATATTCTGATTTTGAAGAGGCGTAAGCATGATGTGTCTTTTATTTGCTGCACTAAGTTTCCTTGGCCGACTACTGCTTCTACGTTGGCCTTTTCTTTATTCTGGAACAGGACATCTTAAAATCTGCTTTGAAATCTTTGCTTGGGAGAGGCCTTGCTGAAGCAGTATAATTACCTTGTGTTTTGTTGCCTTGCTCAGTCTTGCCATTGGTATATGATTGGTGATCTGTTACTGTCTTCCACAACCTCCCCTTTGTAGTAGACTTTGACTGCTCCTCACTTTGTTTCAGCTAATGACACATGTAAATAATAAACTTTATTTGTATAGTAATAAACTTTATTTGTATAGCGCCAACATATTCCGCAGCGCTTACATAGACAGGGGGGAATACAGAAAGACAAAATACAAACATTACAGAACCACGGTTACATATAGTAATCAGTTGATGGAAACAATAGGGGTGAGGGTCCTGCTCCAACGAGCTTACATACTACAAGTAATGGGGTGATACAGAGGGTAAAGGGGCTGGAGATGTGCACGGTATGGCGAGGTGGAGAGTGAGCGATGCTCTACACATAGACAATGGTCAGACATTTAGCCGTGTGACGGCAGAAACGGTATGAACGCAGGAGTGGTTTATGATGGCTAGCAGGGATTGCAGTCAGTAGGTCAGGGAGCATGTTATCAGGCGGAGTAGAGAGAGGTTTGTTTAGGGAATGCGGTATGCCTCCCTGATGTGCGTTTTTAGAGCATGCCTGAAGTTCTGCGAGTCCTGGATTGCTCGGGTAGCCTTTGGTAGTGCGTTCCAGAGGATCGGTGCTGCTCTGGAGAAGTCTTGGAGGCGGGAATGAGAATTTCGAATGAAAGGGGCGCTCAGTCTGGTTTCGTTAGCAGAGCGGAGAGCCCGGGCTGGTTGATGGATTGAGATGAGGGAGGCGATATAGGGGGGCGCTGCGCTGTGGAGGGCTTTGTGGATGAAGGTAGCGAGTTTAAATTGAATTCTGTATTTAAAGGGGTTGTCCCGCGCCGAAACGGTTTTTTTTTTTTTTCAACCCCCCCCCCGTTCGGCGCGAGACAACCCCGATGCAGGGAGGTAAAGAAAGCTCACCGGAGCGCTTACCTGAATCCCCGCGCTCCGGTGACTTCTCTACTCACCGCTGAAGATGGCCTCTTCCTCCGTGGACCGCAGCTCTTCTGTGCGGTCCACTGCCGATTCCAGCCTCCTGATTGGCTGGAATCGGCACGTGACGGGGCGGAGCTACACGGAGCTACACGGAGCCCCATAGAAGACTGCAGAAGACCCGGACTGCGCAAGCGCGGCTAATTTGGCCATCGGAGGGCGAAAATTAGTCGGCACCATGGAGACGAGGACGCCAGCAACGGAACAGGTAAGTATAAAACTTTTTATAACTTCTGCATGGCTCATAATTAATGCACAATGTACATTACAAAGTGCATTATTATGGCCATGCAGAAGTGTACAGACCCACTTGCTGCCTCGGGACAACCCCTTTAACGGGCAGCCAGTGCAGTGACTGGCACAGGGCAGAGGCGTCCGAGTAGCAGCTGGACAGGAAGATGAGCCTGGCTGCCGCATTCAGGATGGATTGGAGAGGGTAGAGTCTGGTGCAGGGGAGGCCGATTAGCAACGAGTTGCAATAATCGAGCCGAGAGTGGATGAGGGCAACAGTAAGCGTTTTTAACGTCTCCACAGTGAGAAAAGAGCGGATTCTTGCGATGTTCTTGAGGTGCAGCTGACATGTTCGGGCCAGAGATTGGATGTAGGGGGCAAAAGAGAGATCAGAGTCAAATATGACTCAAAGGCAGCGGGCATGTTGTCTAGGAGTTATGGTTATGGTTATGATGATCACTATCAGCTGTTTGGTATAGTTGGTTAATGCCTATGTGAACGCAGCCTTATAGTCGGGTGTATGATTAAACACTGCAGCATTTACAGTACAAAGGCAAGCGAATTAGATTTGACAAATCTCATTTACACATTGCAATTTTTTTTCTGCTGTGGAAAAAAAAAAAAGAAATTTGAAAATTACTGCGGGGAACGGATTTTGCTGCATATTTTCTCCATAGACCTAAATGGGAAAACGCCAAATCCGCAACCTAATCCTCAAATAGTTTTGTTACGGCTTTTGAAGCTTTACTGCTGCTGGGTTCTGCCCTGTGTGAACCCAGCCTAACAGCTTCTCTCCTTACAGCACCCGCTCCTTCCCCTGGACCCAATTTACTGATGGGGGCTCAGTGCATCGGGCTATGACAGGAACGCCCTCATCAGACCGCTTCTCCTTCACAGCGGCATATGAGAGGGATGTGAATTGTAAAACACGGGGAAGGGAGGCACACAAGGGGCAAAGGGTTAAGTAAATGACATATAATGGTGACCTTTATTAATACATTGTAATACTGGAAGAGAACAGGGGCAGACACACCTGGAGCGCCCTCTACTGTTCTAAGCAAGGTGAAGACCAATTTCTCAGCCCCGTCACCTAGCAAGAGGGGTTTTATAAGAAAATGTAGAGCATGGCAACAAATCACACAACAGCTTTCACTTTTCCAGAGCGCTGCGAGGAAGTTTTTGTGTGACAGTTTTAGAACTCTTTCCCCCCCTCCCTCTATATGTAAGGCCACTGTATGTTCACATCTGTGCTGGAGGCTCTGTTCAGATAACTTGATTAGGCCGCCTTCACATCGGCGCCGGAGCCTCCGGTTGTTCCGTTGCAGATCCGGCACAAAATACCAGGAGTAAAAGAGCTTGTGATAAATGGGTATCTATCCTAAGGAAGACATAGGGCAGACTAGATGGACCTGGCGGTGGTTTATGCCATCAGTCTTCTTTGTTTCTATCATGCTGCATCTCCATCCACAACCTGGACGCCATCCTCTATTAGTAATTGACAAGTAAGAGCCATATTTGGTATCGCTTTCTCATTCGCTTCATAGCAAGTCGCTGCATATTCTTCGGGTGCCAGTTTATCAGTAGAACTTGCTGACACGCCGGTAGTTTAACAACTGTAATATGGCAGCGATTTATCTGCAAACTTTTATTATATGTCCATTTGTGTTGTGTTTTTTTTTTTCGTTTTTTTTCTCCAACTGAGCTGCTCTTTATGTAATCCCATAGAAACACAAGTAGAACATCAAAGCTCAATCCAGTGGATTCCCTCACTGGCAGCGGATCTGTGTTGTGCTCGGACACCTCTAATTTGATATTTTCTCCCACTTTTTGGAACTTTTTTTTTTCTTGCACTTATGATTAATTGTCAATATGCTAAAAGTCTGCTAAGTGGGGGTCTCGTTCCCCCCCCCCCCCATCCTCCTTACTGTACATGCACAGAGCCGCTCAATTCATTTTCAGTGGGCTTGTGGGAGATGGGGATGCGCCGTCATCGATCCATTTAATCTGGGTGGGAGGAGTGACCCTGCAGTGAAAAGAGGGGGGACACAGGTTTCCCATTCTCAGGATTGTGTGGGTTTTAGCCTTGAGACCCCCACCGATCAGATTTTCACTTATTGACAGGTTAGTTCTGTGACAACCCCTTGAAAGTGGACCTGCCATGTCAGTGGGTCAGCTAAAGCGATGGGAGCCAAATCGAAGAATAGCCTCTACAGGGGAATAGGGGGGAGCAAAAAAAACGTAATTGGACTCACAGCAGGGCCACGGCTGCAGAACTATGAAGGTGGCCCTGCTTGCTTGAGGATATGACAGGTCTTCTTTAAGATGCCCAAACTGCCATTTGCACTCAGAGCATAGGACAGCGGCATATGACCCGAATCCTTCAGCCTGTCCATGCGCCAAAGAAAGCGGCATTAGTTTGTGGGGTATACTTGTTTTTGGTAACTCTGGCCTATCCCAGCAATGAACGCTGCAATATTTCAGTCTAATAATTTGTATAATTAAGTATAGCATATAACAATTACTAAATATCAGAGCCTGGTTGTATGGTTGGCGCAGCAGGGGGTCAGTGAGTTGGGAGATGTCCCTGGAAGTGGGTGTGAGACCCCTCGGACTGCTTTTACTGTATTTTTTTTTTTTTTTGGTTTTGACTATATTTTTTTGCTTGCCTGAAAATGGAGCAAACCGTGTAATGTTAGCCATTGCAATATTTGAGCTTGCACTTTTATGGAGTTTCTGAAGCATGTCTCTGGTAATTAGTGTGTTAAAGGGGATTTCCAGGACATAAAGAAAAACAAAACAAAAAGTTTTAGAAGGGCTTAAAGGGGTTGTCCCGCGAAAGAAAATGAGGTTATACACTTCTGCATGGCCATATTAATGCACTTTGTAATGTACATTATGAGCCATACAGAAGTTATTCGCTTACCTTTTCCGTTGCTAGCGTCCTCGTCTCCATGGTGCCGTCTAATTTCAGCGTCTAATCGCCCGATTAGACGCACTTGCGCAGTCCGGTCTTCTCCCTGGTGAATGGGGCCGCTCGTGCCGGAGAGCTGCTCCTCGTAGCTCCGCCCCGTCACGTGTGCCGATTCCAGCCAATCAGGAGGCTGGAATCTTCAATGGACCGCACAGAGCCCACGGTGCACCATGGGAGAAGACCCGCGGTGCATCGTGGGTGAAGATACCGGCGGCCATCTTACTAAGGTAAGTAAGAAGTCACCGGAGCGCGGGGATTCGGGTAAGTACTAAACGGGTTTTTTTTTTAACACATGCATTGGGTTTGTCTTGCGCCGAACGGGGGGGCCTATTGACAAAAAAATAACCCGTTTCGGCACGGGACAACCCCTTTAAAATGAAGAAAAACTGAACAATCTCCTATCGCGGCGGCTCCCTGTGGACGGTCATGTTCCTTGTGCGCACGACCAACCAGCCAGTCACAGACTTCAGCAGCCAGGAAAGAATCCCAGCCGAAGGCTGTGACTGGTTGGGTGGTTACGGGCACAAGCAATGGCACATGACCGTCCTCCACTTCTGGCTTCCAAGCAGCGGGCAGTTTTCTGTTAAATGTCTCAGAAAACCCTTTCCGTGAGCAATTGGCTGTGCCTGCCCCGTTTTGAACCGCAGGGAGAAACTGCATGTAAAAATTATGTGGTTTCATAAATGCATTCACTAATTGCGGTTTTGGTGTGTATTTTTTTCCCCCCTCCCCCGTGGTTAAAAATTGCGACAAGGAAGGGCCCCTTTACACGGTAAACACTGCAGGATAGTTTAATGGATTAGAATGTTATCTTCACACCTTAAGGTGAAGCTGTAAAATATGATAAGTGGCTGATAACACCGAGCTATGTGATAGGTAAGGAAACTGAGACAAGTGGTTATGTATTTTTCATGATGCCTACTGTATCATTAGCAACACTTTGGAGCCCAAATCACTCAAATTTTAACATTCACTGCAAGGATCACCATTTACTCCAAAGTTAAGGTCCATTTACATGCATAGATGATTGCTCAAAATTCGTCAGAAACTGACCGTTTTGAGCGATTATTTTGCATTCGGTACTAATCAGCCCATTAGTAGCTAACTAGCTTAATTTTGTGTATTTAGAGAACAGGTGGTCTGTTCTCTAAATTATAATTGTTCTGAGGTGGGACAGCAGCTGAAACAATGTTATCAGCGCTGCCCGCAGAGAACACAGCATGCGGTCCCTGTCATCAGGGACGAGGACTTTATGCTGAGCTAGACTCTGTGATGGACGAAGAGTGCACGATGGGCACACATTTACACGCTACGGCTATCACTCGAGCAGACATCTGAACGAATTTTGAGCGATAATCGTTGTCTGTAAATCAGACTTTAGAAAGTCATGTTTTGTAGAAGATGGTATTTGTTGGATTTACGTCCCTTTAGTAATCGCCTCTTCAGCTGTAAAAGACTAGTTAGACCTGTATGAGGGCTTGTTTTCTGTGGGATGAAGTGTATTTTACTTTGGCACCATTTTGGGTTACATATAACTTAATAACTTTTGATTTCTTTTAATCTTTCTTGAGGGATGCAGGGGTTAATTGAAATTCCACCGTCATTTTGCGGCTTACATTTCGCTCTGTGCAGCGTGTTACATTTATTCTGTGGATCAATACACTTACGGCAATACCAAATTTGCATAGTTTTGTCCCTATTGGGCTACTACCGTGCAAGTAGTACATCTCATAGAAAAAAGAAACTTGTGCTGCTGCAGAGAGCCAGAACTCCGTCCCACCCGTTCTATCTCTGTACGTCCGTGTAGCCATATGTGGGGCCGTATGCTGGTGGTTTGCATTTATTTATTTGTAAGGCCTCATACCCACGGCCGTTTCAGACTCCGCCAGCGGAATATCGCAGCAGAGTCTGACACAGCGCCCAAAAAGATCCCATACTCTCCTTGCCGGATCCTCCACAAGAGTCCCATCTGCCACACATGCACAGTGCAGCGCATGACGCGCCGGCGGTGATGGGTAATCACGCGATACTTTGCTGTGTTCAAAGCCGAAGTATCGCGTGACGGTCAGCTTCCATTGACTACAATGTAAACCGGACGCTCATTTTTCTGCGGCAAATGGGACATGCCACAATTTCTTTCAAGCTGCGGAATTCCACAGCAGAACACTGCAAGGCAAAAAGCTATTCGGTTCATTAGAACCTAATAGCTG
The DNA here is from genome assembly GCF_035609145.1 of Eleutherodactylus coqui. Classification (NCBI taxonomy): domain Eukaryota; kingdom Metazoa; phylum Chordata; class Amphibia; order Anura; family Eleutherodactylidae; genus Eleutherodactylus; species Eleutherodactylus coqui. Next base: position 172,176,670 of record NC_089841.1, read on the forward strand.
CGGATTACTCCACGTGAAATGCGGCAGAAATCTGTCTGTGGGCATTTAGCCTAAGTTATATTTTTTAACAAAAAATATCTAAATATGGGGTACTTATGGATTGCCTTGTTTGGGGGGGTTAAAAAAAAATAACAGCTATATAGACGTTGTTGTTTTGTATTCTACAACGTATGCTATTCACCGATCGGCGTAACCGATGTGCTCCTGCATTCACACCTCCATTTGGCTGTCCGTTAGAAGTCCAATACGGTGCCGTTTTTTGGAGAAGAGAAATTGAATTAAAAATGGAAATGTGGTGTGTGTGTTTTTTTTTGTTTTGTTTTTTTTTTTGTTTTTTTTTACATTGATTTCAACAGGGTTTAAAAAAACAAAAACAAACCAAAAAACCCCCAGTAAACTTTCAGTTTGCTTTTGTTCTGTTTGTGCGTTTTAAGTAGCGGTGCAGGCTGTGCTCCTAGTTTAGTTAAAAAAAAACCTGAAAGCTTTCTGCGTTCTGATCTGCTCAGTTTAACACAGCCCGTTAGGCTGTTCACCTCGCTACTTGCTCAACATCAGCTATGTCTATGGCACAGTCTGTCATATCTATGACTAATGCCTTACTTAGCTGAATCTTAGATGCAATTGTTCCATCTGATTGCACCTTAGTATACCATCTCAAAACTTAGCTTGTGTTGCACTTAGTTATATATCTATGACTGGTGCAGGACATGGCTGAATTGTGTATGCAATCTCTTTATCTTGATTGCATAATACTATACCATCCTGATGATACAGCTTGTTAAACTAAGCTGTTGAAACGCGTAGATGGTTTTATTGATGGTTCTATTTGATTTAGCAATTAGTAGTAAGACTCCTCATAGGCTAATTGCCTGTGGTAGTTCACTACTGTGCTAAGTGAGTGATACTGGCTATTAGTAAACCAACTATCAGGCATTTCTGAATTGCATCACCAGTTCTGCCTTTGATGCTGGTCTACGTATGCCGTTTAAACGGGCCTTAGTGGAGGATCAGGTGTTAGGCTACTGCTGGACTATTTTATCAGTCCTGCCTTTCATACTAGATCCTCCTTTGATATTCTATAATCCACTAACAGTTAGAGTTACTTGGCTCTGAACATTACTCTCAGTAACCACTGTTGTTGGTACTTGGTGCTTGTTCAATAAAATTGAAATAAGAATAAGCACTTATGCAGCATGGTGTATACACACTGTTAGAAGTACATCGCAACTAACAGTATACACTATATAGATTGACGCCTGGGACAATTGTTATATACTTTTCTGCTATCAAGGCAGTTATATCTGTAGTGGAGGATTTCGTGCACTACATTAATGCGCGTATCCATAACACTACTCCACCATAAGGAATTTCTTCATCCATACTATAGTCACGGATATTTACCAAAATAGGGATAGAGCGACAGGGTCACTAATATCTCTATTGGAGCATATGCATCATTATTCATCTGTTTATGCATATAGCCGAGATAGGTAAAAATCGCAAAGTGCCCTATGAATGCCTTTATCCAGTACTCAACCACTCTGTGATTATACGGTTTATCTCATCTTGATCACATTTTGGATTGGTCATTTTATTCATATGTACCACGAGTAATCCTATAGTGGTTCTAAATAAGACCATCAGACTAATAGTGGATATTTGTGCATGGTGAATCCACACCTAGAGAGCATCGGTAGTGTGGAAAATCCCTTCCGTGATAATTATATAAGTGAATGGAGATTAATACACCTTACCTGTCCTAGGCATCATATTTTATGGACGGTGCCGATCGGTTTTGACAGGCACTATACCTATTAAGGATTGATCACGCCCTATGTATACATATTTTTAAATTTATATCAATAAAGGTTAAATTTTATTTATTATTTAGTGGTTCCCTCGGTGATTCTATTTTGGTTCCTCAGGGAACTTTTCTGTCTCGGTGACGATCTGAATGAATAGCGCTGCAGGCTGTGCTACTAGCTAGTTCACTTTAAAAAACAAAAACAAAAAAACACGGAAAAAACCTGCTTTGTTTGCTTTCTTTCTGTTTGATTTCAATGGGGTAAAAAAAAAAAAACAAAGCTTTCAGTTTGTTTCCGTTTTTTTTTTTTTTTAAACTAAACTAGTAGCACAGCCCGCAGCGCTATTTCTGCAGTTAAAACCCAGAAACAGAGCAATAGCAAACTGAAAACTTGCTTTTTTAAAAATTTCAGTTGGGTTTTTAAAAAAAAGCGGTTTTGTTTTTATTTCTGTTTTAATTCAATCTCTTTGCTCCAAAAAATGAAACTGACTCAGAATTATAGCTGACACACAAGTGACGTGTGAATGCACCCTTAGAGACTGTGTGCAGTTTTATTTTTTCTTTTTTTTTTTTTTTAATTTTCAGAATAGAAATCCAGTTAAACATTGTCAGAGGCAGCACAAAGATCATGCTTCCAAACTTTCATAAACTCTGCCAGCTGACAGGAGCTGTAGCAGGTTATTTACTTAATCATTGTGAAATTTGAGCAAATTTAGAACACAAGCTGAATTAATTATTTCAGCGAACTATCCTAGTCACTTGGGAGTTGTCCACTGGCTCCCAGAAGCCAGAAGAAAGAGGGATAGGATACAACAGGTGGGAAAGGGGTGGGTGGAAGTCGGGGGTGGGAAGGGGAGAAAATGGGGTAAAGGGAAGGGTGGGAGACAAGTAGGGAGCCAAAAAAAACCCCCACAATCCCAAGCCACTACCCTATATTTTATATCCTTATCTGAGGTAACAAAGACCTGGGAACGACTGGATTAGGGCTCAGATTTGGGCGCCGGATGCAGGGTCCAACGAGCTCATTGAGCGCATAGGTTCTTATACTCCGAGTTTTGAGAACTTGTCCTGTAGGTCTTTGGATGCTGTAAGCTCTTTCATCTCCATAATCTCATGGACCTTACGGAACCACATTGAAATAGAGGGAGGTGACTATTGTCACCAAAGTTTCGGAATGCATGTCCTTGCTGTATCAACCACATGTCTCACAAGAGCACTTATGGGAGTACGAGGGAATCTCGCTGAGATGTAGGAGAAAGTATGAACTCCCAAATTCACCTGCATTCTGTGTAAATTTGGAGGAAATACACCATACCTGCTAGTATTGGGCATTCCCAAAATATACGTAATATGGTCCCTTGGCATGTGCTACACCTCCAACGGAGGGGGGAAACAGCGAGTATCATTTTATGAAGTCAGGAGGGCACCCTGTACCAACGCAAGAGGATCGTGAAACCCGTTTTCTGAGTCTTCCTTGAAATGGAGGATTTATGTGTAAATTTTATTTAGCGGTTCTGGTGTAAACGATACTGTCAAGTCCCTTTGTCAGGCAAGAACATACAATGGTAGTGGAGCCTCAGTTTCTGCAGTTAACATCTTCTAAACATGTGAAAGGGTATGACAAGAGGGGCCCATCCCACCACAGAGTTACTCAAATGGCATTTTTGCTCTTGAGAATCCCAAGTGGGGGAGTAGAGAGAGGAGAAAGTGTCTGAAGGATTTCCCTATATGTCAGTGACGTGGCTTCTGTGATATTTGCTAGCACATCTACAGATAACCAATGTCCTTCTGATAGAAAGTGGCTTGCTCTACATCTTCTGCTCCGAATCCAAAGGTGGAGCCTGTCTCCCTCTACGCTAGACTGAAAGGCTGAGTTCCCCAAAATAGGAAATGGTGGAGAAGGCCTGGGTGAAATGCTCTGATTTGGTAAAACTCGGGAGAGGGCCTAAAGTTGGACCTGACGTAGGGTGTGAACTGGCCTCCGGGGAAAATGTCCCCCTGTATCCAGGGTAAGGTGGTCAGGGGTACGGAGGAGGACATCTGTTCTAACGTGACCCGCTGCTTAAACTCTGCCTATACCAGTCAACCACATGCAGTAAATGGGAGGCTTGATGATAGGCCACCATGTCTGGTAGGCCTAATCTCCCCCCCCCCCCCCCCCCCCTCCTCTCTTTGGGCCTCAACAAGGCGCAATGGGTTACGCGGGAAGGCTTGAGAGTAGGGAATGTAAATGTCCGAAAAATAACCCGGGGATGTGAATAGGCAAGGCTTTTGAAGGCTGTACAATATTCTGGCCAGGATATTCATCTTAACTATTGCGCATCTACCAAACCATACTTTTGGGGGAGGAGAGGAAATCTTGTTTCTACTGTGTACACACTGCAACAAAAATTACACTTTATTCTATGGGTCAATATGATTGTGATAATACAAAACTTGTATAGTGTAGATAAGGCAAAATTGTATTTTTGCTACCATCTTCTGACAGCCATAACTTTTATTTTTCAGTCGACCGTTATGAGAGCTCTTTGTTTGCGGTTCGTCATGTAGTTTTTATTGGTACCGTTTTGGAGGACATGCAACGTTTTAATCGCTTCTTGTTCATCAAAAAAAAAAAAAATGTGATCAGACTGCAGGATAATTGAGTTACTTTGCTAGATCAGACTTTTACCGATGCAGCGATACCAAATATGTTTTTTGGAACTTATTTGTGATCATGCGATCGCCCCTGCAGTAGAATGTAATACCATAGTATTGCATTATACCATGATCTGACATGCAATCTATCAAGTCAGGCCACAGACATGGCTACATAGACAATCTGCAGTGGCAGCTGTGGGAGCCTTCAGAAGGCCCCTGGCTGCCATGGCAACTGAATGACATCCTGTAATCAGAATTAACGACATTTAAAGGGTTACCAGCTGCGATCAATGTGAGTGCTGATCCTGTTTGTTGTGGGCGGGTGTCGGCTGTGAAAGAAGCCGACACCTGCATTGTATGGAGTGAGTGACCATCCATGCTGCTCCATACAAACCCCTAATGTCCATGACCAGTCTGTACGTCATGGAGCATCAAGGAGTTAATGTCTATTAGTCAGACTGTGACATGTGATTATATTGATGTACTAGAGGGTATGGTGCCTGTGGCTTCATTCTTTTAAAGCAGGTGTCACCTAGGGACCTTCAGTAGGCCTCTAGCTACCATGAAAACAACCATCACCACATTATCCAGGCTGCTTTCACACGGCCGACAAAATCACGAGATTTGTGCGTTGCAAGACACAGAAATCTTGAACGAGTATGAACCCTATCTGTTTGAACGGGGTCATAAACGAGCAGTTTTTTTTTTTAAATTCTTTCAGCTTTATTTTTTTTGGGGGGGGGGGGGGGGGGAGGAGGGGAGGAATTTTGGCATGTCCTATCTTTCGGCATTCCCTCAAAATGCCTTGGCCATTGTTTTCAATAGGGCCGGCAAAGCATTGCACTGCGTGTGAGGCACATGCGAGGTTTACCATTTGAAAACGATTGGAAACACTCCGCGATCCTCCTCCACGGCTAAAAGCCGCAGTGGAGGATCGCTGCATCCCTGAAGTGGTGCAAGACTGTTTTAACACAACACAAAAAACACCTTGCATCCACGGGGACATCGCATGTTGGCGAGCGGATATCGGGCCACGTTTCACATCCCAAAATCGCACTCAACCATGTGAAATTAGCCGTAGTCAGGAGATAGAGGGTACCCTCCCCCTCTGTGTCAGCCTTCTCGATGCCACAATCACTGACCCTCTATGCTGTGGTCAGTAAACAGCCAGGATTAGCATTATTTCTCATCCTGGCTTTTAACCCCTTAAGGACATGGCCTATTTTGGGCTTGGGGACGCAACAATTTTTGGCGGATTTTCTTCTCCATTTATCAAAAGCCGTAACGTTTTTTATTTTTCCGTCGACGTGGCCGTGTAAGGGCTTGTTTTTTGCGTGGCGAACTGTAGTTTTTATCGGCATCATTTTTGGGTACATTATATTGTAAAACTTTTTTTTTTTTTTTTTATGATAGCAGGGAGAGAAAACGCATCAATCCTGCCATAGATTTTTATTTTTTTATTTTTTACAGCGTTAATCATGCAGCATAAATAAGATATTCCATTTTTTCTGCAGGTCGGTATGGTTACGATACCAAAACTCTTACTTTTTTTAGGTTTTTCCACTTTTCTGCAATTAAACTCTTTTTGTTTGGAAATCTTTTTTTTTTTTTTTTCTTTTTTCTAAATCGCTGCATTCAAAATCCTGCAACTTTTTTATTTTATTTTTTGATGTACGGAGCTCTATGTGGGCTTATTTTTTGCGAGACAAGCCGTAGTTTTTATTGGTACCATTTTGGGGTACATACGGCTTTTTTGATCACTTTTTTATTGCGTTTTTACTGAGGCAAAATGCTAAAAATTAGCATTTTGCCTCAGTTTTTTAGCGTTTTTTGAAACAATTTTTTTTCCGTGCACAGTCAAAAGCATGTGCAACTTATTCTACGCGTCGTTACGGACAAGACAATACCAAATATGTGGGGGTTTATTTTTTTTTTACTTTTTTTTTTTTTTTTTAATGCTAATCTGAGAAAAAGCATAAAAAATTGTTTTTTTTACTTTTTTTTTTTTTTTAACTTGGTTTTTTAATTCATTTTTTTAATCTTTCTTTTTTTTTACACTGTTTGTGTCCCCCTGAGGGACTTTGACGACAGCCCTGATGATCGCTGTCATAAGACATGGCAGAGCTACTGCTCTGCCATGCCTTATCGCTTATACAGGGATCTCAGGAACTGGTAACACAGGACGCCAGTGTCTGGCATCCTGTTGCCATGGTGACAGGCCGGGCTCTCCCTCTGTGATCTTTCCCTGCTGCGATCTACCTAGATCGCAGCAGGGAAGGGGTTAACAGCGGGGGGCGCATCTCCGATGCCCCCCCACTGTTACAGCGGGACGCCGGCTGTGACTGACAGCCGGCTTCCGCTGCGGGATAGCGCGGGATCATATGTGATCCCGCGCTATCCCCAGGACGTAAGTTTACGCCCTGTTGCGGGAAGTACCCTGCTGGCAGGACGTAAACTTACGCCCTGCAGCGGGAATGAGTTAAGTAGTAGCCTGGCTGTCAGTCTACATGTTGAACCTCTGGCCTCTTCTCAAATCTCCTACAGACTGAAAAGGGTTTTCTTCAAGAATTGCCCAGCATTTATTGCCATTCATTTTTCCTTAAATCCTTACCAGTTTTCCAGTCCCCGCAGATGAATAGCCTCCCCACAGCATAATGCTGCTACCCAGGGCTGTAACTACAGGGGCTGCAGAGGGTGCAGTTGCGCCTGCGCCTTGGAGCCCACAAGGGGTCTTTCCTATAAAAAGAGACCACTACAATGAATGAAATATTATAGTTGGAGGCCCTGTTCCAGATCTTACATTGGGCCCAGCAGCTTCAAGTTATGCTGTACTTCAATGTGGGAATGGTTATCTTGGGGTTATGGAGCAATAAATGCCAGTCAGCTGCTGCAAAAGCAAATAAAGTCTTGGGGTGCATTAAGAGGTATGGGGGCGAGGGACGAGAACATTCTTCTTCCACTATATAAGCACTTGTCAGGCCCCACATGGAATACTGTGTACAGTTCTGGACACCGCTGCTCAGGAAAGATGTTGCAGTGCTTGAGGGGGCCAAACAAGGGCAACTAAATTAATGAACGGAATGGAAGGACTGGGATACCCAGAGAGGCTATCAAAATTGGGCTTCTTCACCCTGGAAAAAAGACTGCTAAGCGGCAACCAAATAACTATGTATAAATACATTAGGGGACAATACAAGGATCTGTTTATACCCAGGACTGTGATGGTAACAAGAGGGCATCCTCTATGTCTAGAGGAACGAAGGTTTCATCACCAACATAGAAAGGGGTTCTTTACTGTAAGAGCAGTGAGACACTGGAACTCTTCCTGAGGATGTGGTGATGGCAAAATCCAAAGAGGAGATTAAGAGGGGACTAGATGCCTTCTTAGAGCTCTATGATATTACAGGATATAGGCACTAAATAACCAGTGGGTTTGTTCATCCGGGTCTTGGAGTCAGGTAGGAAATGTTGATCCAGGGACTGGGACGTATTGGGTTTGCACCACACATAGCGTTTCCTGCGATGGCCAGAAAGTTCAGTTTTAGTCTCCTCTGACCAGAGAACCTTCCATGTCTTTGGAGAGTCGGCCGCATGCTGTTTGGTGACCTCCAAACAGGTCTTCCACTTGGTGGGTGAAAACTGATAGCCCTCTGGGACACCCATGTCCCACCTACTTCCCAGTGCCGGATGGCTTAATACAAGATCCCTAAAGCTGAAGTAAATGCTCTGCTGGTTGCACATGCGCTGCTGTGGCTCCAATTATTTTAGTGGGGCAGACTGCTAGCCGAGCGCTATGCCTGTTGGACTTGAAAAATGGCTAATCTCGTCATCCTATTTTTATGAGACTACTTAGTGGCTTCCATCGCTAACGACAGGGGAGGTAAGTATAACACTTACATTCCCTGGACTCCATGGCTCACCTACTTTCAGCCCATAAGCTACGTTTATAGTTGTAAAAGTAGGTGACAGATTCCATTCAAATAATATACTGTAATTGGAAGTTTAAAAAAAAACAACAAAAAACCCCCCCCCCCAAAAAAAAACCAAAATTATAGGCCATTTTTCTGATGACTTATTCCCTTTAGTATACAGATGTTGCTTGGGTCATTTTCATGTTAGGAAACGGGTCCAATAACATTAGAGACTATCAGTTTGGACCAGTCCCATAACCTAAAGTAACGTGTAATATAAAGGACACGGAGTTCAAATCTGTAATTATATACTTGCACGCTCTCCCATTCCCCCGCTGTGCACCCACAACCCGGTCACTGCTGCATGCTAGGCCTCTATTGTGTCTGTCTAGTAGTAATCTCTATACAGTCAAGGGGCAGTTTGCAGGAGCACAGCAGGGGAAATAGGAGGGAGTATAAATATACAAATTACACGTGCCGTACTAAGCATAGAGAAGGAGAAAGCAGGTAGAAATCTAAAAATAAAGATGGTGCCTGATAAGCATCAGACATGGGCCTGCACTGCATGGAAGTGACTGCAATAGGCCGGGCTCACATGACCATATTGGCATTGCGTATTAAGCAGGCTCTGTACGCCGGTGTGATACGTGGGAATTCGCAGGCAATCAAATAAGCTACCATACACAGTTCTACTCACATTAACGTGTCGGCATCGTGTAATCTGCGGACACAAAATAGAACGCCGCGTGTTCTATCTTACTGTGCATATACGTGAGATGGAGCCCATTGTTCTCTATTGTCACATATATACACACAGCCCATACGCAATTATGCTAAGCGACGGCGCGGGAAATATAAACAGGTGTACTGTGCGTGACTACATGCGTGAAGACGAGGCAAAGTGCAGTACAATTTCGCCATCATACATGGCCAGCTTCATAGCTGTAAAGCGCTGCGGGAGCCCGGTGGTGTTTCACACTTACGGCCGCGTGAGCCCGGCCACACACGGAGAAGGCGTTTGGAGTGTGACAGGCAATCGGGTGAGGGACTGGGATGGAAAAATGTTTAGCTGGAGTGCTTCCTTTCTGCAGATTGTAGCCACTATAGGGGTATAGACCTGTGCCCATAATGTGGGCTTTGTAGTTTTTTTCAAAAATGGTATGGGTTTTGGTGTTCATGTCACTTACCCAAAGCTTTCTGTCACATGGGGTATCTGATGAGCTGGGTATGAAATGGTCTCATCCCTATTCTTGAAATCTTCAGTTTTAGTTCTGGCTTCAGGCCTATTAATGGAATGTTTACACTGATCTCTTCCCAGCAAACGGATGACCTCCTGATGCTTGACCATTCAGGGTCTATTCTACTTATCTAGTGTATGGGCGGCTTTAGGTGAATTCTTTCCTTGTTTTACAGTTTCCTCCTCTTCGTTTTGTTTTTTTTTCCCCCCTTTTTCTTTAAATATTGGGATATAGATAGTCTGCTAGCTTTTGGGGAACTTTTAAGGCCTATTTACACATAACGATTGTCGCTCAAATGAGAAGGTGCGCAATAATAATCATGTCTAAATGTGAGACATCGTGCACTTTTCGTTCGCTTTTTGTTTGTCGCTCAGTTTCAGCCAGCATAAAAATCCTCACCGTCTCGCTTACTTCTCGCTATGTTTAAACGCTCCCCCCTCAGTGTTTCATGTAGGAATGTGAAGCGCTGAGCGAGAAGTGAACAATTCTCAGCCACGATCTTCCTGTTGAAACATTCTGCGCGAACTGCGAACGAATTAGCGGTGAAGTCACTCGCTCATACGCTTGTTCAAACGACAATAGCCTAGTGTAAAAGGGGCATTATACCAGCTTACCACATGCTCCATAGGCTTTATCAAAGCTGGGATTCACATGGCCCATACCAGATAAACTCTAGTATCCTGTTCGATGGGGCAGAAGTAGTGCCAACCACTGGTCAGTAAATGCAGGTTATGGCCCTGCTCTAGCGCCAACTTCTGATACTTGCCTACCTATGAGGGGGAAAAAAACAAATACAAACTTTTAGTGGGAACTTTTGTAGGCCAAGGATTTTAGGTTTGATTAGTATAATTGGGTTAGTCATTCCATGTTTATTTACTGTGTCCTCGCTTTGTATTTTTTTCCATGCAGTTTTATGTCCTGGGTCCAATACTCTTCCCCTTGCGTTTCTTACTGGCTGCCGTCTTCCTCTTTCTGATGTGGCCAATTGCCGCTCTTCGGGTAGCTGGGATGAAGGAGGAAGAACTCAGCCGACCAATAAGATACCGACGAATGTAAGTCCAAAGCCAGTTATTGTGGAAGTATATACTCGAGTATAAGCTAACCCAAATACAAGCCGTGGCACCTAAGTTTACAACAAAAAACTGGAAAAACTTAGTGACTCGCGTATAAGCCTAGGGTGGGAAATGCAGCAGCTACTGTTACTGCATACGCAGTAATATTCCCCGCAGGGAGTCCCCTTGCCACTGAACACTGTCAGTCTTCAGTGACAAGTGGACTCCCTGCGGGGAGCAAAGAATTCCCTATCACAGCTGTGGTAGAGGATTACAAAGCTTTCCCATTGATTTCAATGGGGATGCCGGTGGCCCCATTGAAAGCACTAGGATGTCAGCATCTCCGCAGTGATTTTCGGGGAAGGGCTTTTAATATAAGCCCTTCTCTGAAAATCATCCCTAGCTGTAGTAAAAAAAAAAAAATATACTCACCTGTCCATCGCTGCTGGGGCTCAGGCGCATCAAGACTGTTGTCATCCCGGGACTGTAATGAAGTCCTTTCAGCAGGTGGGGATTTTAAAGGGCTGCGTCTTATTGGCTGAGTGCTCAACCCATCACAGGCAGCACTCTGCGTTCAGCTGTCATTCAATGAATGACTGTCTGTGATTGGTCACAGCACTGTGACCAATCACGGGCAGCGCTCGGCCATTCAATGAACGGCCGAGCGTTGCCTGTGGTTGGCTGAGCGCTGTGAGCAATCAAAGGCAGCGCTCAGCTTTCATTTAATGAATGGTCGAGCATTGCCTGTGGTTGGCTGAGCGCTGTGAGCAATCAAAGGCAGCGCTCAGCTGTCATTCAATAAATGGTCGAGCGCTGCCTGTGACTGGCTGAGCGCTCAGCCAATCAGATGCAGCCCATTCAGCAGGAGGGGACTTTAAATCCCGCCTGCTGAACTTCATTACAGTGACAGGACCCAAGCGGTTAGCTGCGCCTGAGCCCTGGCAGCAGAGGAGAGGCAAGAAAAAAAAAAAAAAATATATATATATATATATATATATATATATATATATATATATATATATATTTTTTTTTTTTTGTCTTGCCTCTCCTCTGCTGCCAGGGCTCAGGCGCAGCTAACCGCTTGGGTCCTGTCACTGTAATGAAGTTCAGCAGGCGTATTATATTATATTATATTTTTTTATTTTTATTTTTTTTACCAAAACTAGGGATGATTTACAGGGAAGGGCTTATATTTAAAGCCCATCCCCGAAAATCACTGCAGTGGTTGCCGGCAGACCATTGCTTTCAATAGGGCCGCCAGCAGCGGCCCCATTGAAAGCAATGGTGCATGGGACCCTCCCTCGAGTATAAACCGTGGGGGGGGCTTTTTCAGCATAAAAAATTTGCTGAGAAAGTCTGCTTATACTTGAGTATATACGGTAGTTATATGTCCACATTATGCAGTGAAACATGTTCACTTATTCCCATCTCTTTTCCATTCCATGTGTCTCCTTATGCACACAGCATTCTACATCACCTGATTTACCTTCTGAGCCGCACTATGTTCTTCATGTGTGGATTCCACTGGATCACCATCCGTGGACGACGTGCCTCCAGCTCTGAGGCACCACTTCTGGTTGTGGCCCCTCACTCTACCTTCTTTGACCCCATAGTTACTGTGGTTTGTGACCTCCCATCCGTTGTGTCCAGAGTGGAGAATCTCAACATTCCTGTGATTGGAGGTGAGTAGAATAATTCTATTGTATTTTGGGGTCAGAATGGTTCAGGCACACCGCAGAAAGCCTCATTCCAATCTGTTCTGGAGATCTTGGCTGGTCTAAGATCATTTGTAGCTGTGTATGGTTTTCTGGCTTTGTTTCCTATTCCCATTCCCAATCATTGTTATCAAGACCTGTATAAAGGGTTTGACATTGATTTGAAGGAATGCTGCTGTCCAATAGGTGGCGCTGCAGAGGTATTGTTCCATCTTCCTTATTTGTGTAGCTGGATTTCTACACGGACCTTAATGTAATATGTGCCAAATGCATACCATTGCGCAAATTGTACTGCACATTTTTTGAGTAATCCAACTGAAACCTAGCACCCTTTCTCCACTTAGCACAATTATGGAGAGACACATGCTAAAGAGGCTCACATCGGATTTCCCCAATAAGCGCCTATATTCAATCATTTAAATTGTGCTGCTGTTTTGTAGCCTCTCTGCGCTAGGCCTGCTGGCTAGGAGAATTTGATAAAAAGGATTCGTTTTCAGTGAATAGGCGAAGGCCTTTCTAAGGGTACATGGGTTCCATTTTTCCTGTGTCCTCTTGATCTGTCTTACATCCATGAGCTACTCCTGAAAAACTAGTAGATTTGTAGGAACATTAAGTCATCCTTGCTTTGGCCAACATGTGGTGAGAATGCCTGAGAAAATGTTTCCATATGGACAGAATGGCTATTTACCTAATGGCCCCTTTTAGATGGTATGACTGTTGGGTAAACTATGCCCGACACTCGTCCCCGCATATACTCGCTCTTGTGCTGTTGCCGTTGGCTCTCAGTGGGGAGGCTGCAGGAGATTTCTCTCCTCTCGCTCCCCCGCCCCTCTCCATTGACCTAAACACAGCGACTGTTCAATACTGAATGGCTGCCATTTACACTGAATGATGAGCGATCAGCTGATAGTCCATAGTTTGTGCTGCATCAGCTGATCGCTCATCGTTCAGTGTAAATAGCGGCCGTTCAGTATTGAACAGCCGCTGTGTTATGTCAATGGAGAGGGACGGGGAAGCAAGAGGAGAGAAATCTCCTGCAGCTGCCCCGCCCCCATGCTCGCCGCTCTGTGAACGAGCCAGCACTACTAGCTACTGTCCAGGTGCATGGGAGCGAGGAGACACAGGGACGAGTTTCTAGCATCGTTTGCCTGACATTCGTCCCGTGTAAATGGACCTAAAGATGCAATGGGTAATCAAAACTATACTTCTATGGCATACCTGCAGGATGTGCCATAAAGGTCAGATGGGTGCAGGTTCCATCTTTCTGCTCCTGAAGACGTGTGGTCAGGGAGGGACACGCTTCTGAAGGCCGTATGCTAAACGGATGCAACAAAAGGCAGTGTGGTTAGTCCCTAACTTGGGCACTCCCTTTTGTGTCCTGCAGAAGCCACGTGTAATCCTTCTTATTTAAGACTCTGTAATTCTTTCGGCAGTATGACTTCTTGAGTTATTAAGAAATTATCATTTGAACTGAACCTTGTTGTATCTTTCTCAGCTCTCCTTCGATTTAATCAATCTATCATGGTATCTCGTCATGACCCGGCATCACGGAAAAAAGTGGTGGAGGAGGTGAAGAGACGAGCGACCTCACATGGAGAGTGGCCACAGGTTGGAGTTTTAGTTCCTGTTTGTTAGCACATTCTTAGGGCTCCAGGCAACCGCCACCCTCCACCCCACCCCCCAAAAAAACAAAAAACAAAACAACAAAAAAAACACTTGGGTGTCAATGACTAAAACTTTGCTCCTAAAGTTTTTTTAAATTTAATCAGGGTTTTTGATCGTAACATCACCTTTCCTTCTGTATGCTACTGGGTTTCCTATACCTGACTCGATGCATGTTTTCTGCAGGTTTTGTTCTTCCCAGAGGGCACAAATGGTAATGGAGAAGTTTTGTTGAAATTTAAACCTGGTGAGTAAATACTACAAATGTTAACTTGGTTGTAAATGAGCAAAATGTGTTAATGCATGCATACTCTGCCTGTTTTCTAACTATTCCAGGTGCCTTTGTGGCTGGAGTGCCGGTACAGCCGGTGTTGATGAGATATCCTAACAGACTGGTAAGTTATGTAAAGAGAATATGGAGACTTGAGGCTGGTTAAAAGCTAACTAATTAATAAAAGATGGGGCCTATCCATATTGCTGTATTTAGTTTCAGACGTTGAGTGGTTCACTTTCTCTAACCTTGTAATCAGTCCTTGTTTCTCTGCAGCCGGCTACCATTTGGACTTGGAAAGGGAATGGAGTGTAAGTAATATTTCAATTTCTCTTTATTAGGCCGCCTGCACACGAGCGTTCCGGATTCCGCTAGCGGATTTTCACGCGCGTATGGTACCTAAATGTGCTTGCGGATAGGTGCGGATGCGTGAAAAATCACGCGCGGATATACGCGGATGTGTTGCGGAAAAAAACGCGCAGAAAAACCAGCAGACGCCCCTTATTGTAAACCCAACCCCTAGAGAACTGCCCATTCCTTGGAAAACAGCTGAAAAACCAACACCTAGACTCCGTTTTGTCCCTCTTGCTTGTGCGAGCACCGGTAAATTATTCTGGCAACATGCTTTCACCCGGTGAGCAGATGTCTTTGTGGGCATGGTTGATCCATGTAACTTTTTTCAGGCGCTTCTCCAGCGTGACTTTATTTCAGTCACTGCAAAAAAATTCACAAAGGGAAGGCCGCCTGCACACAGGCGGAAATCCCGCGGCGGTATTTCCCGCGGGATTTCCGCCGCTGAAAGTTTGCATAGGAGTGCATTACAATACGCACTCCTATGCAGACGGCCGCGGTTTGGCCGTGCGAAATCTCGCGCGGCAAACAAACCGCGGCATGTCCTATTTGTGTGCAGGGCTCGCACTCACCTGGCCGCCGGCTACGGTCTGCGCATGCGCCGGCTGCGCGGCAGCCGGCACAGGAAAGAGCCGGGGCCGCCAGGCGCGGGTGAGTACGCGCTCGTCACTGCAGGCTCTCGGGTCGGGTCCCGCGGCGAGAATTCTCGCCGCCGGATCCGACCCGCTGGTCTGCAGGCAGCCGAATTCATTACTACAGATTTTGCATTCTTAGATCCTGCATTGGCAAGAAATACTACCTATCTCCCTCTACAAATTTGCCTGTGAAGCTCTGTGCTGTGTGTTGGGACGCCTCCTACCATGCCTACTTCCTGTAGTCATAGCAACCAGTGACTCCATCCGCAGCTGCACTGCGGATGTACTGCGTGAAAAAACGCACCCATTCACTTGTATTGGAGGCTTCACGCGCAGAATCCGACCCAAATTAGAACAAGTCGCAGATTTTTTCACGCGTGTGAAAAAACGCGATACAAGTCCGTCCGTCTGGGGACAACTGCGGATCCTCATAGGAGTATATTGGCTGCGGTCTGGGGCAGATAATGTGCATAAAATAACGCGCTGGAAATTCCGTTCGTGTGCAGGCACCCTTAGGCCTCCTTCCCACGAACGGATTTACGCCGCGTAAATTCGCGGCAAAAATCCGCTGCGTTGCCCCCTGCTATTAGGTTCTATTGAACCTAATAGCACAATGCTCACGATGCGGAATTCCACCGCGGAATTTCGCACCGTGAAATCTCCCGTCCTCACCCGCAGCATGCTCTATTTGCCGCGGGTGTACGCGCTGACGGCTTCCATTGCAGTCAATGGAAGCCGTCCGTTCACGCTATCTCCCGCTGTAAACAGCGGAAGATAGCGTGAAAACGCTTCCCCACCTACCGCCGCCGTGTCATATGACGCGGCCGGCGCGTCACGTGACACGGCCGGCGGTGGGCGGGGAAGCGTCTTCACGCTATCTTCCACTGGTAAGTATGGGGTCTCTGGGGGGCGCCGTGACGGGCTTCACTGCGGAATATTCCGCAGCGGAGCCCGTCACGCTCGTGTGAAGCCGGCCTTTATCAGTCTTACATCTGCGCTTGTTTGTCTGCACCATAAGGACTGTCAGCAGTTTAGCTCTGTGGGTTTTCTTGTAGAAGTCCTGGAATTGCTCGGTCATGAAAATAAATCAAATGTAAAAGTCTGAAATAGTAGCTCTGTGCTTTTGAAACATGTAGTGCTTTCTTAGGACTTTGACTACATTTTTCCACATTCCCCCCCCCCCCCCACATGTTGAAGTTTAGAGGGTACTTTGTAACAAAAATAAGACTGCAATTTGAAAACTTTTCCCTTCTTTCACTCAAGTTATTTGTCCACGTGGAGATCAATCTGTTTTGAGTTTTTTTACTTATCTTTTTACAGGCTTAAGGTCCTCTGGCTCACAATGTCTCAGTTTTACATCAACCTCGAGATTGAGGTGAGAAACTGTAACTTTTATTCTGCTTTTTGGATTTAAGATTTCTAAGCCTGGAACTATTAACACTTTTTTTGTAGATTTGCTGATATTTGGATTACGCAATAAACATGATTGCATCAGAAATCAATTAACTGGTTCAGTTCTGGAGTATTCTTGGCCCTTAGGGTGCATTCAGACGACCGTATATCGGCCGGGTTTCCACGCCCAGCCGATGTACGGCGTCACTCTCTGCAGGGGGAGGAGGCTGGAAGATCCGGGAGCAGTGCTCTGAGCTCCTGCCCCCTCTGCCTCCTCTCCACCCCCTCTCCGCCCCTCTGCACTATTTGCAATGAGAGGAGGCAGGACGGAACGGGGCGGGGCTAAATTCTGGGAATTTGCTCCGCCCCATCCCGCCTCTCCTCATTGAAAATAGTGCAGGTGGGTGGAGAGGGGGCGGGAGCTCAGAGCACTGCTTGAGCTCTTCCAGCCTCCTCCCCCTGCAGAGACAGACGCCGTATATCGGCTGGGCTTGAAAACGCAGCCGATTATACGGTCGTCTCAATGCACCCTTAGGACCAGACACTGTTTATCTCTCTCTCCCGCCCCCCCCCCCCCCTTTTTTTTTTTTTTTTTTGTTGTAGTATGGGCTAGCATAATGGCTATAACTTTCTCTGTGTGTGTATTTTTTTAATTTCTTTTTTTACATTTTGAACTAAATTGCCCTATAATAGACTTTGTATTAGTGTTTGTCATAGTCTACCATAAATTTTGATGCATAACATGTCCAGTTTAGGGTTATCAGGTCTTGGTATGACAGCGATTTGGTAGAGGGAACAGGTTTGTTGAGGTGGGTTAGCTCCACCCCATCCTGCCCTCCCATTGCAAACAGTGGCGAGGGGCGGAGAGGTGGCGGGAGCTCAGTGCACTAGCTCCCAGCCCGGCTCGCCTCCTCCCTCTGCAGAGAGGGACAGCGTATAACGGCCGGGCATAAAAAAACCCGGCCGATATACGCACTTCGGAATAAGCCCTAATGGTAAATAATTTCACCACCTCAGGCTGCCTTTACTCTTTCACACTGCCATAAAAATCGTGCGTGATTTGTGAACTACATTCTTTTGAATAGGTTCATTCACGTTAGCAATGTTTTCCTGCGTGGCTCTGCGATGCGGGAAAAACATCGCAGCATGTCCTATCTTTCCGCGAGATCATCCATTGAAAGGAATGGGAGAAACGTGATTCACTGCCCTTCATCCACGCAGTAAAACGCCTTACATCCAAAGGGCTTTCACATGGTGGGGAGCACGATATCTGGCTGTGATATTGCACTCGCCAGTGTGTAGGAACCCTAAGGCTGGTTTCACACGGGCAGCCAAATCACACAAAATGTGTGCGTTGTAAAACGCACAAATATGAACTGCATTCTTTTGAATGGGGTCATGCACATAAGTGATTGTTTTCCTGCATGGACTGCGATGCGTTGCTATGTGGGAAACAAGTCACTGAATGTTTTAGCTTGCTGCGTGCACTCGCATCGGAGCACCCATTGCTTTCAATGGGCCAGCAATGCTGCCACCAGCCCCATTGAAAACAATGGAAGAAACTCCGCAATCCTCTGCTGCAGCTGGAGGATTCCTGCATCCCTGAAGTGATGCGAGGCTGTTTTGCTACTAAAACTCCTCGCATCCATAGGGATTTCCTGTGGATGGCAAGCATGCTATTGGGGTGGGATTAACGGCCCTGTATCGCACTCGCCTCTGAAGTTAGCCTTACACTCATACTAAAAAACTATTACTGCAGAGAAGACTGAGCATATATGACCACCTTGGAACAATTACTGAGATGATCAGACCCGGAAAGGCTCTCTACTAGAAACAGGCGGTGCTATTCTAACATTTTAGTCCTGGAATATATGGGGATATAAACTTTTTTTTTAATAAGTGTAAGGCCTTTTTCACAGGGGCGAAAGCAATATCGCGGCAATATCACAGCAGTGTTTTTCGTGAGTTTGTAGCAACTGAAATGTATTTTTCTTGTGAAAAACTGTACATCGCTTCTGCCACCCATAAAATCGTGAGAAGGTTAAGCCCTACCCCTAAAATAAACCCTAGCTGCATTCCCAGAAAAAAGGAACACTTACCAAGCAGGCTCGGTCCAGGTCCTCCTGCTGCTACGAGGAGCTCCGCCGTGCATCCTGCAGTCTGCGTTCAGCCACAGAAGATCACTTTCTGGTTGCGGGATTGAAAAATCCCGATGACTCTGTTTTGGTTCTTCCAGTGCTACTCAGCTAATCAATACAGCTCTTGATAAAGCAATGCGAGGGCTGTTGGTTTATCCAGCTCTGCATTGATTGGCTGAGCAGAGTTTGAAGAACCAATCACGTTGTGGAGGCAGGATTTATGAATTGGTTGAGCTACGGCATTGATTGGCCAATTTATTTGGAATTGGTGGGCTTGAACAGCTTTTTAGTAATGTGTATGGGTGGGGCCTTTTAGGATTTAGATTCTATAAACTGAGTATTGTGTGTAACCAATGTACTAAATAGTGCTTTTTTTGTGCACGATTGTGCTTTTTTTTTCTTTTCTCCCTTCCCTTAGACATTCCCTGGTTAACTTTTATATAATGGTTTTTGTTTTGTAGTTTTTGCCAGTTTATAATCCTAGTCCAGAAGAGCGAGCCGATCCAGTGTTGTATGCCAACAATATACAGAAAGTTATGGCAAAGTATGTGAGCTATGAGGAAAGTGCTACAATTATGGCTGATAATAGAAAAGACTATTTGAGCACTTTGATGTATTCGTAGACTTCAATGGAACTTTCCTGTCTATTGGTTTTAGGGCACTGGGAAAACCAGCTACTGAGTTTGAGCTGATTGGAGATACCCCAGTATCACCTGTTGGACACCTGAAGGTTCCACTGGACCCCAAAATTTGGGAAATTGGAAAAATTCTTAAGAAGGCTGGGTGAGTGAAGTTTTCTTAGCCCATGACTCATTGGATGCAATAGTATGTTTATACAAGGCTCAGTAAGATACAAAAAAACTGTTAAAGAATAATTAAACAAATCATTTGCTGTATGAGTAGTGGTACAGCGTCTGACTATAGTAGCATCGGGATAATTGCAGTCACATCACAACAGGAAAGCTGGGAAAAAACTGGATTATGTTCCAAAGGAACATCCGTGAGGCAATACTCTGATTCGTCATCCGCCTTCATTAAAACCTACATGGCCAAAGGTGACCAGGAGGATTTAAAGCAAATAGTATGGGTTATGATGCAACCCTCCCATGCAATGTCTCCTATCAGGCAAATTTTTGTCATGAAAGCAATCATATGTACATACATGCATACATACGCCTTCACTGACTGACTTGCCACTAATTCTCTAGCTTCCTGATGTCGTACAAACATGGAATTTTGCAGGAGCATTCTTTAGGTCCCAAATGGGAAACACAAAGGGGTCACAGCATGATTATTCAATGCTAAGTGCAAAAGTATTGGCACCCCTATGTAATGTACCTAATCTAATTCTCTAACTTCCCGATTGTCGTACAAACATGAAATTTGGCACAACCATTTTTTATTTTATTACATTACTGATGGGTGTTATGTTCCTTTGTTTCACAGGTTCTCATTTGACAGTGTTCAGGGGCTAATTGATCTGTGCTTGGATGGGGTTTGTTCACGTGTGGGATTGGATGAGCTGGCAGAGAAGTTGGGTCTCACACAGACAGATGTAATTTCCAGAGTCTTCAGTTACTTCCACAAGGTGAGGATTTGGTGCTTATGGTGGCACTGTGAAGTGAAGTGAGCTACTTCAGCTACTGTTGACTTTGTGCATATTTAGACATACATTTAGCTGTATAAAACTCCATACATATCACATTTTTGGACAAAACTTTGAAGGTGTGATGTAATCCTAGTGCTGCGTGGCTGTTTCCATAACACTCGGTGAGGTGGTCGGAAAAGCTGCACAGGTTTCCCATCTTAGACACAACACGGAGATGGGAATATTCCTTTTTTAAGGTGTATGTTAAAGGGGTTGTCCCGCGCAGAAAGGTTTTTTTTTTTTTTTTTTTTCAATGGCCCCCCCCGTTCGGCGCGAGACAAACCCGATGCATGTGTTTAAAAAAAAAACAAACAACCGGATAGTACTTACCCGAATCCTCGCGCTCCGGTGACTTCTTACTTACCTTGCGAAGATGGCCGCCGGGATCTTCACCCTCGGTGGCCCGCAGGTCTTCTGTGCGGGCCATTGCCGATTCCAGCCTCCTGATTGGCTGGAATCGGCACACGTGACGGGGCGGAGCTATGAGGAGCCGCTCTCCGGCACGAGCGGCCCCATTCAGAAGAAAGAAGACCGAACTGCGCAAGCGCGTCTAATCGGGCGATTAGACGCTGAAAATTAGACGGCACCATGGAGACGGGGACGCTAGCAACGGAACAGGTAAGTGAATAACTTCTGTATGGCTCATAATTAATGCACAATGTACATTACAAAGTGCATTAATATGGCCATACAGAAGTGTATACCCCAACTTTGTTTCGCGGGACAACCCCTTTAAGGGAAAAAAACAACAAAAATACTTAAAGTATACAATTAGCATCTATAGAGAATTGGATTAATTCTTACTTCCTTTTAGATGAATCCAAACCTAGATTGAGGTAAGTATTTAACTACAATATATCTGCCATTGACTGGTGTGAGCCCAGCCTAACCTATCTGCCATGTAATTGAGAAGCTGCTGATTATAATGTTGATGTGCCCGGTATGTTTACTACTGTTTGAGGACTTTCAACCTTGTTCTACTGCTAATTTGGCTCCTGAAACTGTATAACATTGGAATAACCACAATAGGAGTTATGTTCTTAACTCCAGTGCTATACACGTTTTCACGCTGCAGTCGCCCTTCCCCTCCTAATCTCAAAAAACCATAACTTTTTTTTTTTTTTCAATCTTTATTGTTCTGGTAACCTAACCATGCGAGGGCTGTCATTTTGCGGGACAAGTTGTATCTTTCAGTGGTACCATATAATGAACCAGAAAAACGTTAAAAATTTGTAAGCAGGATGACATGGAAAAAAATGCTATTTCACTTTTTTGTTGGGGGCTGGAGGTTGTTTTTAAGGTGTTCATGGTGCAGTAAAAGGAATGTACTAATCTGTGGATTAGTGTAATTTATGGTGGTACCACATTTTAATTTTACTTTAGGCTGCCTGTCCACAGGCGAGTTTTCATTGCAAGATCCATGGCGATAAATCACCCTGCGGACCTTGCATGACATGCTTTCCATAGGCTAACTAGTGAAAGCACAGCCTGAGGTCGACGAGTGGAGAATTTATAGCGGTTCTCCGCTTGTGGGATTGAAATTGCGCCATGCCGCGATCTTCTACGGTGAACCTACCTATTAGGTGGGCTCATCGCGGAGACCTGTCAGTTCTCTTCCCCCGTGGCGGAATATCGCTAGTGATATTCCGTCACGGCCGTGGACAGGCAGCCTTATGGAGGCTGTAGTTTTTGATTCACTGTTGGTGTACATATGGCTTTTTCTTGGAGACTGGGTGGCTAAAAAGTTTATGCTGGCATTGCGGGTGGGGTCCGTTCTAATAGTCTTTATTGGGCAGGATAAATTTGATACTGCAATAAAATATACATTTTAATGAATGCATCAATGCCAGTTATTCATTTTCAATGTACATTCTCTCCTCCAGGATGCTAGTGGAATGATTGATTTTCGAGAAGTCTCATTAGTTTTAGCAGCTCAGGATGCCACACGCTCTGCAGAGGAGTTGGCAAAGCTTGCTTTTGATGTAAGTTGTTGATATTCTGCTGGACTTTTAAGTATTGTCCTCGTACAATTTCCCCCCCAAATCTGGTTTATGGTGCACACTGTTGAATTTGATGTTAAAGTGAACCTGTCACATTGCAAATATAGTTTGACTTGCAAGCGGCATCTTATCGAGTAGGAGGAGCTGAGCGTATCAATATATAGTTATGTGGGAAAAGATTCACTATAACTTGTAACTTCTTGATCTTAAACTTGCCCTTTCTAGACTTAAGGAGTCCAGTGGGCGGTCCTGTTCAGTAACTGACATTTCTGTATACACACTCGTACAGGGACCAGTGTAGCAGTGCCAACTGGACTTCTAAGCAGAGACTTAAATGCATAGATGACAAATTCTTCTGAATATCTTCCCATTAACTGTACATTGGCTTGCTTATCACCTCCAGCTCTCTAACAAGCTGCCTGCAGATTGGACAGTATGCATAGGTCGTATGTTGAAGCGGTATTAGTGTATCTGGATGCCACCAGGAAGCCCTGGTGGAGCCAAGATTGACAGGGGGTGACTCCCCCCCCCAACGTGATTGGCTGCACATGGGCTTGCCCTGTAGGACCTGGCAGCCCACTAAGCAAGGACCTACAGGGCAACATACAGCGGCCCCAGCAGACCGAGCTTTGGGGCTTTTTTCCCAGTGACCGGCTTAGAGCAGAATTCCCCCCCCCCCCTTCCTTCCTCTGATTAAATGTTAACATTGGAGCCAGCAGCAGAGGGAAGCATGCCCCCCTCCCTACCATGTCATGTGCAGCTCGGCTGCCTCAGCAGGGAGCGGCAGGGGGACAATTGGGCGACAGCAGAGGAAACGCGGGCCCCCTTTCCAACACATGTAATGTGATGTTCGGTGCCCTCAGGAGGGAGGCACCAGCGGCGGCCAGACAAACAGTCTTACCCGCTGCCTGAACAGTACTGCAGCAGTCCTGGGATGCCACACAGCCGCCGGCACATCGGCAGGAAGTGTGCGCCGGGGACCGGCTGTCACGGACCTCAGAGCCGCTGGGCTGCAGGGAGCAGCTAGCCTCCGGACCACACAAAGTACAGCTCGGGGGGGCCGGGACTGAGGGCCCCATCCTCTGCTGGGCTAGGAGCCAGGGCACAGAAGCCGCGCAGGACCAAGCGGTGCGTGACATCTGCCGCCTCTCCATAGCTTGCAGCCGGCTTGCTGGCTTAAGGTCACGGTTTCTTTTATTATTAGCCGTACATTATTACCTGTAAACTGCCAACATTTGCAGCTGATAATGTACGGCCAACAGCAAAAGGAACTGTCACCCTAAGCCAGCAGGCTGGCCTGGCTACAAGCAATGCACACTACAACCTTCCATATTTGACCCTATCGGGAGTCAGGGGTGTGACAGGGGTGTTCTTCCTGTCAAACCCCTAGCTTCCTGGTGGCGTCAAGATACACTAACACCTTGAAGCTTCTGGGCCCCAATGCAAAATCTGTAATGGGGAGTCCCCAAATATAATGCTTTTATTCATAGTACTGGGATCCTTGTAGGGAGAAGATGGTCCTTATGGGCCCCCCTGGGCTCTTGCAGCCGCTTCCCCTGCATACCCTATAGTTACGTCCTTGAGTCTGTATGTTCATCACATCTGTGTTAGCATTTATTAGATCTCTCTTATGCTTCATTCCCTTCCAGCTCTTTTCTACTCGTGATTCTGATGGCTGCTTCTTGCTCTCCGCTGATGGATTTTCATCCATTCTTCGTTCACTTGTGGGATCCCCTCCTGCAGAAAGTGGCAAAGTATATTCGGAGCTGTGCCCACATGAGACTAGGGGCCTTACCCGAGGTGAGAATCTTGCCACATAACTGTTTTTACAGAACTGTCTGTTGCTAAACATTTTTCACAGCTATTGGCTAATACACTGAAAGGGAACCTGTCAGCTTGAGCATGCTGTCCAAATTGCAGACCTGTTATAAAGGAGGAGGAGCAGAGCAGATTGTTATGTAGTCTTATGGGGAATGATTAATTTAAACCTCTGCTCATTCTGAGCTGAACAGTCCAGTGGGCGGTCCCATCAGTGATTGCTTGCTTTCCCTGTATGTACAGTCATAGATAGCTGTCAATCACTCATAGGACCGCCCATTGGACTTTTCAGCTCAGAATGAGCAGAGGTTTAAATAAATGTTCGACTGAAGCTTTCCCTAAAATTCTGCGCTGCTCCTCCTGCTCTGTAACGTGCTGCTTACAGTTTGGATAATATATTTGAACTGCCAGAATCCTTTTCAGTAAGCAATCAAGGCTTTATGGTTTTAATCCATTGAGGTACATAAAGTGCACACTATATGTAGTAACCACCAGCTTAGGCTATAAGGACTCTGTCTGCAAGTAGGGACTACGTCATTGTAGGCTATAAAAGTGGTGTGTATACAAATCTCAGTGGGCACCTTGCCTATTTATATTGTAATCTGGCCGTATATGTGAAGAAAACGCAGTTCTGCCTGCAGTCGCAGTCAGTAATCGACATGATGTCTATTAAGGCCTCCCTCACACAGGGCGTTTTATACAGCTTTTAGCGCTGCCTTTTCAGCCCAGCGCTAAACGCTGTACAACACTCCCATTCATTTCAATGGGGCTGCTCACACAGGGCTGAAAACGCAGCGCCTTCCAACACTGCGCTTTGACAGCGATGCATGTTCTATTTTGGGGCGTTTTCAGCCCTGCGTCGCCCATTGAAATGAATGGGCAGCGGTTTTAGCACTGCTGAAAACGCGGCAACACTTGGTGCCGCGTTTTTGGCAGCGTTAACCGCTCGCCGATTTTCGGGGGGAGGGCTTGCAATAGAAGCCCTACCCCGAAAAATAGTCCCAGCTGGCTAGAGGAAAAAAAAGAAAATGATACTCACCTAGCCGCTGCAGTCCAGGTCGCGGCCGCTGATTCGGGCTTCCCCTGCATTCACAAGTCTATTGCCGTAGGCCAGGTTTGAGAACCCCGCCTCCGGCAATAGAGTGCTGTGATTGGTTGTCGGCACGCTCGATGCCCAATCACAGCCCTTCATTGACTGTCTCAGCCAATCAGCGCCGGCAAGCTCTGATTGGCTGAGACAGTCAATGAAGGGCTGTGATTGGGCATCGAGCAAGCACCGACAACCAATCACAGCACTCTATTGCCGGAGGCGGGGTTCTCAAACCTGGCCTCTGGCAATAGACTTGAAAGTGCCGAGGAAGCCCGGATCAGCGGCAGAGACCAGCGGCCGCGACCCGGACTGCAGCGGCTAGGTGAGTATTGCTTTTTTGTTTTTCTTCAGCATTCTTGGCTGCGTTTTCAGCCGAGCTGAAAACGCAGCCAAAACGCTGGCATAAAGTATGCCAGCGCTGCTGAAACGGGACGGAATCTGAAGTAATGCAGCGTTGGAAAACGCTGCGTTTCTGCAAATGCCCTGTGTGAGGGAGGCCTAAGACTCTGACTCCTATTCAGTACTGTGGTATGTAACATAATTGTTTAAAACTAGAAGGCAAAAAGTATTCCAGTTTTAAGACTGCAAACAATTCAGAAAATCATTTTACAGAATTCATAAATGTGTTTTTATTTATTTTTTTTTCCAGATGGATTTCTGAAATTTGCTATAAGCCATCCTTGTTACCGCCATCTCTTCTTGTTCTATCTGCGCCCCCCAGCTTCAGGACGTAGGAAGCCATTACGTGTCCAGCAGAATGGGTACTGTGCCAGGAAGAATAATCCTGAGAACAGGCCCAAGTCAGACTGACACATTAAGGGTTGGGGTTTTATTGGGGGTTGGGGAGGTGGGGAGGGTTTCACTCCAAAGGTTTCTTGGCAAGTTAGGGGTTTTATGGTCATTTTATGGTTGCTGTAAGCATGCCCAGCTGCTCTATCACCAGAAGATGGAGAACATGCAATAAGAAATGCTTAATTGCATAATGGGAAGAAGATATTCTCATTTCCATTAAATCATTTAGCTGAAGGCTGGGTGCAACAATTTAATGGGAAGTGTGAGTGTGGTAACCAGGCGCATTAAGCCTGGCTTTAGGAAGAAGCATTCAGTTGAGAGGCATGCACTGAAGTGGGGTGGGACAGAACTTGAAGCTATGCTGAAGGAGCAATATTCTGCATGTTTGTAGCCTGGATAGGTGCGGGTGCAGATTGGGGGTGACATTTGCATCCCAAATATCTCAGCTCTCAGGGAAACAGCCTCCCTTCCCCCAAAGAATTTTAAATTTGTACCTTTATTTCAACATTTTATCTCTGATGGTCCCCATGTATTACTGCTATTGTCATGTTTCTGAATGATATAATTATTTTTCATAAAAAACCTGTGTTTTGTGGTTATTGCATATTTCAGAGGGTCTGAGGAGTTATTGTATTAGATTTTATTCATCTTCACCTATAACCTCCTATCACGTTTATTAGCCTAAAGGTACCCCAACACAAACAGATCTCCAGCATTTAAAGAGTTAAACATTCTATGAAAGGCTTTTTGTTCTTTACAGTATGCATGGACCAAACGTGTTGAGGTTTGATATTCTTTAACCCTTTCCAATCCACTGTCTGACATCTGAAGACATTCTGATTAAAGGCTGCACAGCTCCGATGTCGGAAGACGTCCAGCAGGGTATTCTTACTGTAGATTACTGGCCGCTCTGTTGACGGGGCCTCTTCAGCATGTTACATACCGCAGTACTGGCTCTAGCCAGCAGATAGTGCCATTGTATAATGGCAGAAAGAGAGAGCCCCCTAGGAAACCCTGAATCCAAAATTGGATTGCAAAGGGTTAAAGAGCCACTCCAGTGATGGTTTTTCCATTCATTCTGTAACTATCCCCCAAGTGGTATGTCAGTTGTTGTTCCTTAGTTTTAACAAATGTATTGAATTGTAACAAAATAGATGAAGAATGGAAAAAGCTAAGACATCTGCACCTCTTCATATGCAAGAAGTACATAAGCTGTGCAAAGGAAAATACAGAGGAAGCAATAGTAATATATAAGGCATTAACCTCCCAATAGTCACGTTAAAATTGGAAAAACCCTCCCGAAAATGTTACCTTTTACTTAAGATGACCGTTCTGTATCAAATATATTTACATGAGACACTCAATCTAAAGTGCATTTTTAACCCCTTAGTGGCATAACTAATTTTAGCCTTAAAGGGGTTGTCCCGCGAAAGCAAGTGGGGTTATACACTTCTGTATGGCCATATTAATGCACTTTGTAATGTACATCGTGCATTAATTATGAGCCATACAGAAGTTATTCACTTACCTGTTCCGTTGCTAGCGTCCTCGTCTCCATGGTGCCGTCTAATTTCAGCGTCTAATCGCCCGATTAGACGCGTTTGCGCAGTCCAGTCTTCTCCCTGGTGAATGGGGCCGCTCGTGCTGGAGAGCTGGTCCTCGTAGCTCCGCCCCGTCACGTGTGCTGATTCCAGCCAATCAGGAGGCTGGAATCGGCAATGGACCGCACAGAGCCCACGGTGCACCATGGGAGAAGACCCGCGGTGCATCGTGGGTGAAGATCCCGGCGGCGATCT